>NW_022103899.1:43518740-43519737 GCF_000313985.2 Echinops telfairi | reverse complement strand
TGGAAGACATCCTCCCTCACACAAAAATTTCTGTTCTCAGTCCATTGCCATCTAGAACTGTCCCATCAGGTTCCCAAAGCTGTCGTTTTTATGGACGGAGACAGCCACATCTTTCTCCCATCGAAGAACAGGTGGGTTTGAATCCCCAGCCTTTCCATTAACAGCAAAGAGCTTAGTCACTTTGTTAGCAGGGTGCCTTCTGCTGTGTTCATAGTGTGGTCATTTTTGACTTTACAACTCTTTCTGCCCGGACTGTCTCTCCCCTTGAGTAATATCCACTTGAACTTCCAGGTTTGGCTGAAGATCATCTTCTCCAAGCTTTTCTTTCTATTCCCTCATCCTCATGCCCACTGCCCAACCCTGCCCTTCGGGACTGACAGCATTTCTTTTTCAATGAATCACATCCCCACTCTAAGGAATGAGAGGAGAAAAGAAATGAAAGGGAAGGCTTATCTCTGTGGGTCACTGTCGTCATAAACAGGGGGGAGATACTGAATAGGATAAGATGTTATCGGTTTACATTGTTGTTGTTGTTAGGTGCCATTGAGCCAGTACTGTGCCTAAGGACCCGAGGTACAACAGAACTAAGCACTGCCCACTTGGGAGCCATCATCCCAAGGGTTCCTATGCTTGAGCCCATTGCTACAGTCACTGTATTGATCTATCTTGTTGAGGGTCTGCCTCTTTTTTGCTGCCCCTCTACCGAGTGTGATATCCTTCTATAGCATTGGTTTGCAACCTTCCTCATGCCACGACCCTTGAATACAGTTCCTCATGTTGTGGGGACCCCCCAACCATAAGATTATTTTTTCTTTCTTTGTTTTTTTAAAAATCATTTTATTAGGGGCTCATGCATCTCATCACAATCCATACATACAGCAATTGTGTAAAGCACATTCTTAAATTCATTGCCCTCAACATTCTCAAAACATTTGCCCTCCACCTAAACCCCTGGCATCAGCTCATTTTCCCCTCCCTCCCTGCTCTCCCCTCCCTC
>NW_022103899.1:43494662-43517210 GCF_000313985.2 Echinops telfairi | reverse complement strand
GTGTGGTGGGGTCACATCGGGCGCAATTCCCACACTGTCTCCAGTGTTGTCCCCTGTAGGGCTGTGGGTCAGTGAGGGATGTCATGTTTCATAGTGGGGCCGGCCATGTGGTCCTCTCTGTGGACTGGCTGCTCTAATTGGGAACATCATCCCCAAGGGCTGGTGGGCCAGAATGTGCTCCACTCTCTCCTCTTCCCTCTTCATCTGCTCCTGTGCGCTCCTATCCGATATGTCCCTCTCCCGGAGCTGCAGATTCAATGCTGTCCTTTGAAATAGATTCTTCTGGGGGGAGGGGCAGGTGCCCACGTGGTAGTTGAGATTGGAGCCGGCCCCTCAGACCTCTCCAGTGGTTCCCTACTCCACTCCAGCACGTTGCATTCACATCTTGGAGCACTGGGTTGATGTCTGGTCCCTCTTTCCCTGTGGAGACATAAAAAATACCCTCCCCTTGGGTGGGTTAGTGCCCTGTGCCCCAGCTACCCATTTCTTTTTTATTATTACATAAAATTAGTTTCGTGGCTACTTCGTAACTGTCATTTTGCTACTGTTATGAATCGGGCGACCCCTGTGAAGGTCGTTCGACCTCCAGAGGGTTTGTGACAGATCTGTTTGTCCTTCTAGCAGTCTGTGCTACTTTCAATATTCTGCTCCTGCTCCAGCATTCAAATGCATCAGTTCCTCTTTGGTTTTCCTTATTCACTGTTCAAAGTTCACATGCATACGTTGGATGGCTTCTAATAACAAGATGATCAAGATGTTATTAGAAGGCCAGAAAAGGAGCCCTGGCATGAACCTGACCCGTGGTTACAGCCACTGTGTGGAGAGTGCTCAATAAATCAGTGGCCATAATGGCATGCCAGTCACATCTTGTCACCTTCCTAAGGAAGTGTGTGTGTGTGTGTGTGTGTGTGTGTGTGTGTGTGTGTGTGCCGGGCAACGCTGTAGTGGAGAAGCCAATCCGGGAGAACCCAAACACTCCTTATTCCTTACCCAACTGCATAAAATATAATCTTGTTGCCTATTTGTGATTCATGCTCTTTTGCTCCTGTCTTTTCATTTACCTCTCATTTGCAGATTTGAAACTTGCAATTATCCCAAGGCATCAAGCTCCCCTACTCCCCTGGGTCTATGCAAACATGCTTTCCTCTACCAGGAAAAGCCTCCCTCCCATCTTACCCACAAAACAAACTTCACCAAATCCTGGATTAAGTGCTGCCTCATCTAAGGAGGCGTCTCTGATATTTTCAGGCTGAGTTATTTATTTCTAGATATAGGAGATTATTGGGATTAAAGTATAATATTTCAGATAATTTCTTTGGCTTTTTGCTTTCCCAGATTGGCTTCTCCCCTACAGCGTTGCCCGGCACACACACACACACACACACACACACACACACACTTCCAATGGGCCCTTTCTTTTTTTCACTTCTCTTCAACTGAACAATTTTGTCTTCCTTGTAATCAATCCTTTACACAATCCCACCACTACCACCCCTCAAACGTCTTGCTAAGTTGCAACAGTAATCTTCAGTTTGTTTTCATAAATGAGATATTTCAAATTTTCAGTCTTTCAACTCAAAAATTGATACATTTCTGGATTTCTAAATATAAGCATGCCTCTGTCTTTATATTTCTTTTGTCTGAGAAATAGACATATACTGTGTCTATGTTCACGTCTAACAACACATAGACACACACACACACACACACACACAATCACAGACACACGATGTATAATAAGTTCACCAGCGGCAGGTAAATTCTGACTCATAGTGACCTTGTAGAGTAAGTTAGAACTACCCCATGGGTTTCCAAGATTGTTACTCTTTATGGAACTGAAAGACCTCATCTTTATCCCATGGAACAGCTGGTGGCTTTGAACTGTGGATCCTGCAGTTAGCAGCTCAGTATATCGAAAGAGAGAGAGACTTTCTAGTCTCGCATTCCACCCTTTAGCCTGTCCGTAGGACAAAAGCTTTGCCTTCCTCCCCACTTGCACAAGCAAGCCACCCACGCCCCTCTCTTGCTCTGGCCTCTAACTTCTTTATATTTGACACCCCCTGTCCTGTTCATTCTTTAAGCCCAGTTCTAGCTCCATCCTCCCAGAGAACTGCACTGTGATGCTCAGAGTGCAAGAGACTCAGCCTGCACGGTAAACTTGTGTGTCTTTTAGTTCCTACGGCCATACATCTTCCCCTTAGTTCTCTCTCAGGGAATATTTAAATTGGTCAGATTGAGAATCCGTCTATCTCTGTAAAGCCCAACACTGCAAGAGTTTACAGCCTTAGACAAGTACCTGCACATGCTTGGCAGTCCTTCCTTCCCTTCCCCCTGGGAGTGCTTTCCAGTAGACCGGCCAAGAGGAGTGAGAGTAGAGCCGAAATAAGCTGACTTATCTGGGAAAGCTCTCCCCCCATCTGTGCCATTTTAATAAATCTCAGCTTGGGGAGAGGTTTAGAGTCCTTCAGGGGCAGGGCTGTTAAAACAATCGCGGAGTGTGTAAAACACATCTCAGACCCTGCATCCTGGTCGCCCAGCTGACGTCACCTCATAAATCCACAGTCTGTTCCTTGCTCCGATCCGAGAGGACCAGCCTGGACCCATCAGTGGGATGTGTTTCCTAGAGATAAATGATTTGCTCTGACAGAGGCCAGGGGAAGCGCCTTAAAATTTGATTCCTTCAGTGCATTGCCCCAGCTCCGCTCATTCAGGGGACACGTTTCCTGTGCAGAAAGTTTCCATGCTGCAGAAGGGAACACGGTGTACACAGAAGCCCACAGGTGAGTTAGGCGTGGCCCATGCCAGCCCACTTAGCAAGGAGCCCTGGTGGCTTTGTGATTTACGTGTGAGGCTGCTAAGCACAGAGTCAATCGTTTGAACCCTCCCTCCCTCCTCAGGAGGAAACAAAAGCTCTCTGCTCCTGGGATGATTTGCCACCTCAGAAGCCCACAGGGCCACTGGGTCTCTCTGAGTGAGCTTTGACCCAGTGGCAGTGAGTTTGATTTGGGTGGACGTATTGAACCGAGGAGGGGCCTGAGGACCAAAATGGAAGGGCCTGTCCCTTGTGTTCTTCTGACAGGACAGTCCTGAGTCAATTGGAAAGGCATGAACTGAGAAAGGCAGGGGGTTAGGGGTGGTGGTGAGGGAGACAGAAAGTCTTTCAGCCCAAGGAAGGCTTCTAAAGGCGGGTGGAGGCCTCCCGCTGTCAGCTACAGGCAAAGGTTTTTCTCCAGGAAGTTCTGAGGTCCACACAGAAAGCATCTGAATCTTTCTCTGGGGAATCACTTGAACACCCAGAGTAGCAATAATTGAACAGAGCACAGGAAAGAGGAGAAAAGGCAGAGATAAAACAGTTGTCAGGTGTATGTAGGTTCCCCCGAAGAAGAGATCCTGACCTGTGTACTCTGCTGCTGGGAAATGGATTTTCTTTTTCTGAGAGAGAGGGCCATCGCTGGTTAAACTGGCATTTATCATTGTTCTTGAACTCTTGCATGTGTTTTAGACGTGTTGTAAGTAAGAGTTTGCTGGTGACTGTTTACCAAGTGTTCTTTCCGAGGGACCTGAGCCCTGGTATGTAGGCTTCAGTGTGGTCTGTGGTCTAACACTGACATCAGCTACCACGTGACAGTTCCAAATGTGGATTGGCTGGGCACAACTGGCTCTTCTGAACTGGCTCCAGCCAGCTCTGGTGCCCCATGCATTGTCATACGCAAAACCCACAGCCATCAAGTTGATGCCGACCCTGTGGGGCAGGCTAGAACTGGCCCCGCTGAGTGTCTGAGACTATAAATCTTTATCGGAGTAGAAAGTCCTGTCTCTTTTAGGAGGAGTGACTGATGGTTTTGAACTGCTGACTACAAGGTTAGCAGCCCAATGTGTAACCACCATGCCACCAGGGATCATACTCATGTAATAAACGCACAAAAATGGAATGTTCTCAATTCTTGGACCCTAAGAAGAGGCTTCCTGATACCACAAGTAGAAAGCAAATGTTTTGAGAATGATGAGGGCAGCAAATGTACAAATGTGCTTGACACAATTAATGTATATATGGATTGTGATAAGAGTTGTACATGCCCAAATAAAATTATTTTTTAAAAACCCATAAAACATAAAATAATAATGATAAAGTGAAATTGATGATAAGGACTCATCCATCCCTCATCATCACGACTACAGAAAACGTGTCGTCAACACCACGTCTCCAATCGCCTGAGCAGGGTAGACCGGGCTCTGTTGTCACTGGGTGGAAACAGGAATTTCAGGCCACCACTAGAGTGTGGTCCTCTTGAGGAACAACGACTGGAAGAGAAAACTTATCCATCCTTCCAGCTAAGGGCCTGATTGACACAGCCTGATGGGAGTCATGGAATGTTCTGGTATGCAGCTCTTTTCCAGCTGTTGGCTCCTCTGCGCACCCCAAATAACACAGACTGTGGTCAAGGTGGTTTCAGATGAACCCCCCTGCAAGTGCGGGCACAGCCAACTGGGGCCTCCAGGGGCCTGGCTCTCCAGGAGGTAGGGAGATGCTGGGTTGCCATGATGTGGGGCTGAAGCTGGAGAGGGTCCAGAGGAAGGCGGTGGGTGGGTGGGGGGCGGGGGTGGTGAAAGCCGATCCCAGCATCCCTGTGGCTTGGCAGTTGTGCTGGGAGCCCTGGGGCACTCTGGGGAAAAGCAAGAGGGGTAGGACAGAGGGAGGGAGAGGGGAAGGGGACCTGCTGTCACAGGCAGGGCAGTCTGATGGTCCCTGCCAGGGCCAGAAACCCTGGCTCTCCTGTTGTTACTTTCCACTGGGACAAGAAAGCCAGTAACTGTGCACTGGGCAAGCATCTCCATCATCAGCTAGCCCATAGGCCCACGAGCAAGATTTTCTCACATGGTGCAACTGAGGTCCTCAAAGGAAACACACAGGCCCCAAGCCCTACAAATAGTACATTGAAGTTGTAAGATTGGATCCCACCACTCTCCACTCTTTCTTAAGCTTTCCACTCTCTTTTGCAGCCTCTGGGCCAAACCTTTTGGCTTAACCAGGCAACCTAGCCCAATACCCGTATGTCTGGTTTTCTTTCCTTACTCGCTTTCTCTCTTGGTGATTGGAGTGACCAGCCAGGCTGCCGGAGGGGACTTGGAGCCTGCGGCTTCTCAGAGTTTCATGGTTGGGCATATCCAGTGTGCTAAGTGCAATTTGCACAGGACACTGTTAGCTGTCTTGACAGAGTCCACACAGTCTTGTAGATGCCCACTGGTAATCAAACAATGACCTCTTTGGTCTGCCGTTGGGTCTAAACAGGTTGAGTCAAGCCAACGGTGTGTCCACACTGGAGCCTTGGTCCTGCTCAGAAACTCCATCTGGACTCTGACACATCTTGCTCTCGCTCTCTGTCCATCGATCTTCCTCACAGCCTCCTGCCCTTCAACTCCACCACAGCAAACACCAACCTTGACCCCAACTCCTCACCAGGGTGCTGACCCTTTGGCTCGCCCAAAGAATAGACTAGCAAGTTTCTAGTCATGAAATCCCCTCCCCGAGAGTGAATCCAAGCCACCATGACCATTTGCTGCCCCTGCCCCTGCCCCAGTGTACCTCCTTTTCTTCCCTGCAGCCTTTCATACATTTGGGAAGAGCCCCCCCAGTAAAATGATTCATTAAAAAAAAAAAAAAAAGGGTCAAACACAAAAATTCCAAATGACTTCTTTTCAAAACTTTGTTGGATTCTTACAGTTTCAGTGAAATGTCCTCTTGTCCCCCATTGTTTGCTCAACATCTCCTGGCTGACAAGGACAGCGGGAGATTTGTTTCTAGTTTAAGCAAGTCCGTTTTCAAGTTTTTGCTTCCGACCAGAAGGTTCTTTAGAAGTGAGGATGGCAAGACTTCCTCTTGCTTACCTTGGATACACCGATAGGAAAGCCCCATGGCCAGAGAAGGCCATCATAGGTACAAAGCAAACAAGGTTGTCGGGAGGCAGGCTCCATCTCATCATCCCTCTGTAGAACAAGGCACAGGGCCCCACGGGTCTCGAAGGCTTTCCCCTCCCGTAAGGATGGACTCATTGGGGCGCTTCTTGTCGGTTCTGCAGGGCTGCTGAGAATCGGAATCGAAGCGATGGCAGTGAGTTTGATTTTGGTGGGTTTTACATATCAGATCATTATTGTTGTATGCAGCAATTTAAATAACTTGTCTCCCCTCCCAGTGGCCTGTTCGGTTTCCTCAAAATCCACCCACCCACCACCACCACCACTTTGCTGTTGGCCCATCTGAAGGAGGAACTATTATTATCTCCATTTTCCCAGGAGCAAAATGAGGCCCAGATGAGTTATTTAACTTACTCGGGTTATTTTAAAACTACTAAATAATAGTCCACTGTAAGGATCTGTGTCTAGGAACTTGAAAAGATGCATTTGTATGCATGAGTAATACTAAGTTAAACCACATGGAACTGTATCTTATAGGCTGAAAAATGATCCAATGTTGGCAATTTCATCCGATTGGGCCTAAAACACTGAGTCTCGGACCCACTGACTTGGCTGCTCCTCAGTTAATGCTTTCTGAGGATGAGGGTTAGGGCTTGAGTTAGGGATTGAAGAGGTATATAAATGATCAGAAGCGAGACCAGGCTTTACTATGAAGAGCAAAGAGGCAGAGTGAAGGATGGGTGGGGATAGGGGCATACCAAGATCTAAGCAATTGGTGTGTGGCAGAGTGAGCTTCTAGAAAAAGGCCCCAACCTGCCATCTGCCCAAATACCCACTCATGTTGGCTTGAAAGAAGGGAACTGACTTGAGTGAGAATCAACCCAGTCTGAGCCTCTGAAGTCAAGCTCTCTTCTCATCTCACTTCTGCTTTCCCGGTCTTCCCACTGCTGGACACGAACAGGGTAAACCCAGCTCCCGTTTGTAATCTCTGTAGCTCCAGTGGGACCTTGTATGGAGAAGATGTGAGGAGATGCTAAAGAAAAGTCCAAGTCACAAGGAAGTACCCTGGGTGGGAACTGGCCTCTCAAAGAGAAAGACGGAAAAGCCAGCAGCAGCCCAATGTTGCCAGAGGCAATACTGAAGACACCAGGGAACAAGTGATACCTGGGAATCCTAAAATTCTGAAGGCAAAAGCTTACAATTTTTCCTCTCTGGGAACCCTTCTGACTTGATTCGGGAGGAAAAATTCAAGACAATCTGCACTCCACGCCTACAAACACGGCCTCCACACGTTTAATATTTTTTATTGCACACCTCTATCAGTAAAATTGTTTTTAGTACATCTTCAATACACATATGCCTCTTTATTGTGTATCGCACACACTGGCTATGATTCTGATCTATAATGTTGTATTGGCGCATAAATGCTGAGCATCCCATTTGCAGAAGGAGAAGGAGGACAGTGAAGATGCAAAATCCATCCCATGTGGATGAAGCCTCCATTGAATTCTTTCTGACCATTTACTAGGGATGACAATGATCTTGCCTTCAGACAGAGTACATGGGAAATCGGACTACCTCCACCCCTTTCCAGCCAGCTCAGGGAGAGGCAGTCTCCAATAGGGATTTACCTGGGGGTGTCTTCGATGGGCAGTACAGAGGGTTCCATAATCATGAGGCATGTCCTATCAGCCATGCCCTGGCTGCCTTGGTTGGCAGACCCTGGACCAATCGTGTAAGCTCTTCTGTCTAACGTAATGTGCTGGTCTCAATCGTGGCTCTGTTCCCATTTCTGTAGTCCTACCTGTGACTATAATGTATTGATCTGCTGCCAAACAGGCGTTGGTGACAGTTTCCTTTGCCCTCCCATGTCCTTTCTAAAGCTCTGAGTCTCAGAAAACCCTTGGATGTCCTTATGGCCTCATGTTAATGATCTCTGTCATCCTCGGTCTTGTCTTTACCGCTGAATACATGTTCTCCTTAAATTGTATTTGTAGATGGGGTCCCTTTTGTTCCCTAAGGCCGTGTACATTATAAGATGTTTGTTTCGTGCTGTCCAGTCCATTGCTGATGCATAGAGTCACTAAGGAGGATTTCCTGATAAGGTTTGCTAGACTATAATCTGTGTGTGAGCAGATCACCAGATCCTTTTGATCCACGGAGTCATTGAACTCTGGGTAGGTCCCAATGTCCCCTTTTGGGTTAGCACTTGAACACTGACCTGTTGTGCCCTTAAAGACTCACATAACTATATAAAGATAAATGGCTCAGCAACTAACACTCATGGAAGAAGCAGTGAAGAGATCAAAGGACACATTGCATTGGCTAAACCTGCTGCACAAGACCTCTTTTAAGTGTGGAAAAGCAAGGAGTGTACTTTAAGGAGTGCACTTTTTACAAGGTGCGCCTAACTCAAGCCCTGGTAGTTTCCACTGCCTCCTATGCACATGAAAGTTGAACATGAAAAAGGAAGCCCAAAGAAAAATAGGTACATTTGAATTTTGATGAAGAAGAATATTGAAAATACCCCAGACTGCCAAGATGATGTCTGTCTTGCAAGAAGTATGACCAGAATGCTCCTTAGAAGAAAGGGTGGTGAGATTTCGTCTTACATACTTTGGACATATTATCAGGAGGGACCAGTCTCTGGAGAAGGGCATCATACTTGATAAAGTAAAGAGGAAGACCCTCAACGAGATGGATTGGCACAGTGGCTGCAACAAGGGGCTCAAGCATAGGAGCAATTCTGAGGAAGGTGCCGGACTGGGCAGTATTTCGTTCTGTAGCGCCTAGGGTTGCTATAGGTCAGGACAAACTCAATGGCACCTACAACAACAACAAAGTTAAATAAGTGTAAGAATAGAAGTTGTATTTTCTCCACACCCCCAGGTGAGCATCATGTTCCCCCTCATGTGGAACTCAGATGATATTAGAGCCCTTTGTGTTTAGAGCAGCTCTATCAATTAACCCTGGTGGTGCTGTGGGTTAGACATGTGACTACAAGTTTGATGCTCCTGTAAAGAGGTACAAACTTGGAAATCTTATCTAGGGTTGTTATTACGTAGGAATGGCAGTGGGTTTTGCAGGTCATGTGCGTAATTTGAAATTTTCTCATATTATTTTTTAGAAAGGAGAAAAATCGACATAATTTATTTTTACTATCTTGTCTATAGCCTACTATATACAAAATATTCTTTCAAATCCAAATCAACATAAAAATGATTTAGATATTCTTTTCAATTATTTATTTCATAGAAGTCTATGGGGTTTGGTACGGAACTTATACCAATGGATCATCTGAATTGGGACTACCACATCCTCAGCAGGCTCTGTGGCAGAAGAGGAGTGTGTCTTTGGGAAGAAGTGTTGGCCTAAGGGACAGTGCTTGTAGTTAAGGTTGGAATGAAGGTGTTTGTGTTAGTCTAGGCAAACTAGGGAAACAAGTCCACAGGAACTCATATGTATAAGCGAGAGTTTTATGTACAGGGTAAGTGTACATTCAGAAAGCATCCCAACCCAGTCCATTCCAATCCCATAAGTCTGACTTAGCCCATATGTCCAACACCAATCTACAAAATCCTTCTCAAACTCACAAAACACATAGAATGATACTGAATGCAGGAGGATCACAGGCCAGTGGGTAGAAAGTCTTTGGATCCAGCGGTGGTTGTAAGCATCTGAGTGCTGGCAGGGGTCTCCACGCGGCTTCTCCAGCACCCAGGGCTGCATCAGGGTAAGTCCATGTGGTTTCTCCTCAGGGATGTCTCACAGGTTGTAAGCATCTCAGTGCTGGCAGGGGTCTCCACGCGGCTTCTCCAGCACCCAGGGCTGCATCAGGGTAAGTCCATGTGGTTTCTCCTCAGGGACGTCTCACAGGAAGTGAGCCTTGCCAGCTGAGGCAGCCGCACACTGGTTCAATCATCAGAGAACAAGAGACCAGGGAACCAGAAGGGCGAGCTCATGGAGCCATTTGTCTCTGCCCTTCAATTAATCCCACACGTGTTTATCAGCCAGGTTGGCACAATAAACCTTAACTATGTCAGTGTTAACCCAACATTGCTACAATATGAGTGGTAATCGTGTAGTTCCTTTAACCTATTGCTATTGTAGCAGTGGGGTGGTCGGTTTCTAGTCGTATGGAGCCTTCAGGACAGAATAGAACTGCCCAGGAGATTTCGTAGGCTAAAATATTTATGAGAGCAGAGTCACAGGGCTTTTCCCCCCAAGAACTTTCTGGTGGACTCAAGTCTACAGTATTTTAGTTAACAACTGAAAGCCTTAACTAAAAGACTCTGCCAAGATAAGCATATCTAATTTCAGAGTAACTTGATCTCATTTGAAAGGGAATAATATATAACTATATTAATGTATGGACACAATAAAGGCAAGGATTAACACATATCCCACAGTAAATACTGGTCACTTGAACGATATGGGATTAAGCGCAGTTGAGTAGCTCAAATTTCTTTATATGTATATATGCATTTCATTTTAAAATAATTTTAAATAGTAATAGTTCTTCAAAGACATGAGGTTTTTTTTTTTCCTTCAGAAAGGGTACAGTCTAAATTTTTATTGACCAAATAACATTCCTTCAGTTTTCAAGATCTGAACTTCCCCATAGAATCAACAGATTCTTATTAGATGAAAGAGCCTTTTTTGTATGTTCTCCTATAGTACATATCCAGGGGACACAGCTCTGAAACTGTCTCAGCACTCTGAGGGAATCAACTACTGCGTTTGGTAATCGAAGACCACAATCTTCAGGGACATCTAGGTCCACTGGCATAACCGAGCCCACAAACACAATGTTCTGTCGCCTGCTCTGGTGAGCGTTGTCTTAGCCCTTGCAAGTGGCCAGCTAGGATTGCCACCACTGATGTCCCCTTGTCTGGAGCAAAGACAACTGAAGAAAGTAAAATACCCAAGGAAACAATTAGTTACTTGCACTAATGGACCACACTAACCACAGCCTCTTCTACCCTAAGACCAGAATGAGACAGTGCCTCACCACCACTCCTGACTGCTTAGACCAGGATCACATTAGAAGGTCCCAGGCAGAAAGGGAGGAGAAGGGAGATGCATGGGGAAAAGAACAAAATTAAAAAGTCATAAAATGACTGGACTTACTTGTCTTGATAGACTGGTGAAACCCCTTAAATACACCCAATGAAAGAAACGTTTCTTTTGAGGGGTTGGTGGGGAGGATTGAAACACAGTTGTTGGACTTTGCATTGCCAAGATGAAATAGAGGATGTCCAGTTAGATTTGAATTTCAAATAAACAATGATTAATTGTTCAGCATATGCATGTCTCCTGGAGTGTTTCCTTTGGCTGATCTGAGGATAATCTCAACATTTACATATTTTATTTATACTGACATGGTATTTTCATCATTTATCTGAAATTCAAATTTGACTGGGCAGCTACATGTTTATTTGCTAATGTGGCAATCCTGGCTGGGCTGCTACTATGCCAAAAGGTGTGGTGATTTGGAGACGGTGGCTTTTCTCTGTCTGGAGGGACAAGGGCTGCCTCTAAGGGCATTGTTTTCATCAGTGGCTCCCAACAGGGCTGGAGTGGGAGGCGATTCTAATTCCTCCTGCCACAATCTAGTCAGTGTGGAAGCAGAGTCATCGCTGGGTCTCATCTTCTCAGCTGATTTTACCACCAATAAGATCTTAAGTTCCTTCAGCGGAATCCCTCCTCTGCAGGCGTCTTCAGAAACCTGACAGGGGAGAACATTTGCAATCGTTCTGTGTCCAAAATCAGCATATTATTAACCGTGGCACGAAAGGTTGCCTCTTTCAGGTCACTACCCTCAAAGAATTCACATGTTTTATAGGGAAGAGGTGGCACCAGTTTTATTCCACATCAATATGCAGCACAGTCCTGAGCTCATGGCAATGGGTGCGTGTGTATGGTGTGTGCTGTGTGTATGGTGTGTGCTGTGTGTGTGCATGTGTAACCTCAGAGTCTCACCCTACGCTACCTGCATGTCCATACTTTCCCCCCATTTCCCCTTAATTGCTGATAATCAGATGGACATTGACTTAAGTCAGACTTGCAGGAACTCAGAGAATATAAAATCCTATGCTGATCTAGTCATCAAATACAAGTTTTCAAATTTCCAAGCTAACATTTGTATCTTTAAAAAAAATGATTGAGGGATACCCTCAAATAGCTACTTTGTCAATCCACCCCCCCTACATGCAAATAGTTAATTTGTCAATCCAATCCCCACAAGGCCTCCTGAAGGAATTAGCCCGGGCACCTCCCATGCAAAACCAGTGTTTTTTCCCTGGGGTTTTAATGATGCAAGGATCCTTTAACCCAGAGCTTTCTCATGTCCGCTCCATTAGCGGAATTGCTTTTCCCATTATGCTTCTCTTCACCAGAGTCAATTAGTTCTGACTATAGAGTACTTACTAGGGACAGAAAAACCAATGCTTACCCTTGCCCCCATCTTGATTGTTAGCTGGGGCCTGTGTGAGGCTCAAATTGATTCTCCTGAAACCTCACCCATCACTACCCTGTCAAGCATAGTAGCTCCAGGAAAAAACAAATGGGGCAAAAACACCCAGTGGGCCAGATAAATGTCCTGGCGGGCCACATGTGGCCCACGGGCCCTAGTTTGAGGACACCTGACCTGGAGCAAAGAATCCTTCCTTTCTGTTTGTGATTCTCCTCCACCTGAGAAACCGCAGGCACTGGTCTTCAGGACCACCAGTTCTTTGACAAAAATAGACATATTAAAAGTGTTTTCAGTGAGAAGAGGTTTAAAAAGTGGGAAACATCACAAGAGGAATGTTTACATCAAGGAAGGCAAGACAAATAACTTAAGAGCTTCACTCTGGTTTGATGCCCTGCTGGGCATTTGCATCGCCTCACCCCTAAATGGAATCAGACTCTACATTTTAAGGAGATCCACAGGTGATTCTTAGAGTTCTCCTGGGGATCCTGGTAAAATGTGGATTGAACCAGTTTGAGGCCCAGATAAATTGTGCAAGGGAAAGTCTGGGGAGAAAAGAAAATATTACTCTTATTTTCAGATACAGCTGAATTTATTAAGTTTGTCGTAACCTCACTTCAACTGCAAGAAGGAGACCCTCTTGATTTCCAAGTCAAAATAATTGTCCTGCTGCTCTGCCAGCCCGTCTTCTGTTTTCTCCAGCAAATTTAAAAACCATTCTCCTGTCGTTTTTTTAATTGTATTTGTACAATTTTGATGGACTTTTTTTCTGTCCTCTGGGACACAGAGGCAGGTTTGGTGGGGTAGTGGTTACAGTTGGGGAGCGATCTGCTTAGTCAGCAGCTTGAAGCCACCTGCGCTCCCTGGAAGAAAGGGAGCTTTCTATTCCCTGACGCAGTCTCAGGCTCAATCCGCAGGGTCGCGGTGAGTCAGCACCGACTCAGTGGCAGTGACTTCAGTTTTCTGGTTTGGGATACAAAGAATGAGCCCTTTGAGAACGTTTTCTGCTTTATCCAGCTGGCCTTTAGAAGGACTTCAAGGCTTAAATATTTCCATAGAGTCAACTAGCAGAAAGCTTTCATTTGTTTATTTTTAAAATCATTTTATTGGGGGCTCATACAACTCTATCACAATCCATCCATCCATCCATTGTGTCAAGCACATTTAGCAGAAAGCTTTTTATCTGCACCCACTGAACTTTCACAACAAAGCCGATTGTATCTTCCTAAGGCCCTAAATAGGTCTCGAAAGCTGAGTTCTTCAGAATATGGACTAGTGAGGCAAAACTAAGGCCATAATAGTAAGAGGAGGAAATATTAAAGAACTAGACAACAGTTATGTGTCTCATCAGTGCTTTACTGCACCCTGGAATTATCATCCCTTCTGTGTGGCCCTTCTGTGAGGGACTGTCCACTTATCTTACAGGTGGGTTTGGGGTCTCCACTTTGTCCACGCTCCTTCACATCAATTTGATTGCTTTGCTTTTGAACTTCGAATACCTGTTCCCATCAACATCTCATAATCACACAGGCTGGTGTGCTTCTTCCATGTGCGTTAAACAAAATTTCAGATTACCTTTTGTATTACAAAAGAGGTTGAGGCCTGATGGCATAATGGGTTAAACATTGAACTACTAACTGCAAGTTCAGCGAGTTGATCTCACCAGCAGCTGAGTGGGAAAAAGATGAGGCTTGCTGGTCCAGTAAGATTGACAGCCTCGAAAACCCACGGGGCCAGTTCAACTCCCCAATTCTAGGGTTTCTATGTGTTGGCTCTGACTCCATGGCGTACGTTTGTTGCGAAAGTTCATTTTATGATGACGATGATACTGGACTTCAGCTTTCCTTATCGACAAATACGATGGTAGCATCGTCTCATTTGTTATTTGGACAAAATATGTTTCAGAGCATACCTAAGTTTACTATTGCAAAGAGCTAAAGTGGAGTTCTTCCTAATCTATCAGGGTGTGGTGAGTGAAAAACAGTCTTAGACACTAGTAAAAGAATCAATCTAGGAAATAGTTTGCCAATAGCTATAAAAAACCTCTAAGATGTTTACTAAATCTAAATTGGGATCGCGGAGGTAATGATCATCATAGGAGTCAGAAATATCCAATCTACCTTAAAATAACTGAGCAAATACATAAATTAGCTTGATAGATAAACAGACAAAATGATACATTGCCCTAACAAAAAGTTAGGATTTTGAACTTCAAATTGTGTTCATTCCTCACTTGGCTATGTTCATTATTTGAAAAGGGCTAGGTTCATTCTATGAAAATTGTCATGATGCAAAAATGTAGGCTTTTTCTTTCTGTTTTCAAACCATTCTTTTGTCATATTTTTTTAATTTAGAAAATATCATCATAGGAAAATGAGATTAAAAAAAAGAAATAACAACAATAATTAATATAACAACAAGGGTTTGGGGAGGGGTAGGGGGAGGACAGGGATAAAGGGGAGCTGATTATCAAAGAGTTCAAGAAGAAAGAAAATGTTTGAAAATGATAGTAGCAGCAATTTTACATTCGTGCTTGATCTAATTGAACTATGGATTGTTATAACATCTGTAAGAGTTCCCAATAAAATGGGGTAAAAATAAATAAAAGAAAGTTTTTGTAAAGGAAATGAAGATTTACTGATGTGCTCATCATTGTGATGAGTCTGGTCATGGATCGTTCTTCTGTGGCCAAGAAGGCTTGGAGGAGGAGACAAATCTGCATAAAGCCAGGATCTATGGCTGGAGGGCCTACAGTTTACCCACCTCACCTTCCTCCTGTGCTGGACCAGGAATCCACTCTACCTGTGATCATGGTCACGAAGTAGAGGGGACAGGGAGAGATAGTGTGTGGGGAGATAAGAAGCAGCAGCTTCAGATTTTATATTTTTGTTGAATAAAAGTTTCTGTGCTTTTGTAACAATGTATTTTGACTTACTCTTGATTTTGTATATATTTCGATCCCTTTGAAAGTCAGTTGGAAAACATGATGTTATGTTATCTCTAACACCTTGACACTACAATGTGTGTTTCCTAAAAGTGAAGATGTTATCTTATCTAACCAAAGAACCATTTTCAAAGTTGGGAAACTAATAGTGGTACAATGTTATAGCATACTCTATAGACCTTATTTAGATTTTTTTCTCCAATTATTCAATGACGTTTTTACTTTACACCACATGAATGAAGCAGTTTGGGCAAACTTGGAGGACCCAAATTGCGTTCCTCTTAAATGTTCTTTGAGTTTATGGGACCAAAAAAAGCCCAAAGAAGCAAGATCCGTGTGCCGATAGAGTCAGGTTTCTGGGGACAGGGGCCCTCCCTGTTTGCATAGGAACAGCCTTTGCCACCCTTGAAGAAGGAACGGGTACGCCAGAATGCTGGGAAACAATCTCGGGTGGACTTTTCCAAGCCTTTTTCCCACTATTGCAGTTTTCAATTTCCTTTAGACTTTTCCCTGTGTCCTTGGAGGAAATATATCACGGGAACGACAATTGCCATACCCTTCTGGTCTGACCTCTCTGTCTTGAGTTTAACTGGCCCAGCACAACCCCATGGAAGCAACCGTTTTGATTGGATTTTTTCCCTTTTCTTTTTTTTTAAGGTACACCAATGAGCTAAAGACACATGTTTTAGTGATAGAATTGTCTATAGACATCCACAGATTCCAGGGACATGCTGAAAGACACTTCATTGGGACTAAAACTGTGCTTATATGAAATGGGACTCTAGTAATACTTTTTGATTCACATATATATAAATATAAAACTTCATGTATGTTGTGTGTGTGTGTGTTTGTATACACGGTATCTCAAAAAGAAGTTCAGCCAGAATGCTCCTAAGAATTGAGGAACGGCAGTACTTCAGCTCTCATATATGGGACATGTTGTCAGAAGAGACCAATCCCTAGAGAAGAAGGACATCAGACTTGGTTAAAGAGGTGACCAGGAGAAAAGAGGAAGACTCTCAAATAGATGGCTTTCTACAGAGGCTACAACAATGGGCTCAATCGACAAAGATTGTGAGGATGGCATAGGACTGGGCAGTGTATTGTTTGGCTGTACATAGGATTGCTAAAAGTTGAAACCGGCTCAACTGCATATTACCCTAACAGCAACGCAATACACAGAGATTATAGGCACGTATACATAATATATGTTAGTATGTACATAACAGAGCCCCTAGTCTCACTTTTCAGTATCTGTGTCTGGAAATGGTTTTACAGGAGAAGAAAAGTCTGGGTTAAGAGGGAGGAGTTTCTAAAGTTCCTTTGTTGTTAAATAAAGATGTTTAGCCTGCAGCTTCCCTACCACAAGGGAGACACTGCCCTTGAGTGATTACTACCAGAAGGCTAAGCATATTGGGTCTGTTGCCTGTAATCACAGGCAGCGAAATGAAGGCAGAGACAAGAGCCTATGTAACAGCTAGGCACTGGGTGACCCACAGAGACATGTGGCTTCCATATTTCAGATGCCAACAAATGCCAAAAACCATAACAAAAGGTTTACCTCCAGTGGTTGATGGAAAAGTCAGAATTTATATCTTCTGTGTTTTGGAAGAAGTTCTCCCAACTTGGACTGAGGTAGGCAGGTAGAGAGTGTGACAAGTTCCTTCCCACCTTCCGATTTTCAGCCCTGCCAGTGCCTACCCTTCAAAAATCTCACTCTACAAAAGCCTTCCAGGGCAACTCAAGCCTCAATGCCTACAGCCATGCTTGGGAAACATGTGCCAGGAAGAGCCCTTGCTTGTTCTGGCAAGAATGCTATTTCCTTTGGATATAGTTAACAGATAAATCAAGCTTCCTCAGTGCTCCCAGGTACACACACACACACACACACACACACACACTCCTCCTTTATCCCTTGGAGTAAAGACCATCCCTACCGAGATGAGATATGTGCTTTCCCAGTCTCTAGATCAGCAGTTCTCAACCTGTGGGTTGCAACCCATTTGGGGTCAAATGACTCTTTCACAGGGATCGCATGATTCATAACAGTAGCTAAATTACAGTTATGAAGTAGCAATGAAAACAATTTTATGATTGGTGGAGGGTGGAGGTGAGGAATGGGGGTCACCACAACATGAGGAACTGTATTAAAGGGTCACGGCATTAGGAAGGTTGAGAACCACTGCTCTAGATGGATCTCAATTTTTGTTAAATCTGGTAGTCACTGTCAATACTGCTAAAACCAACACATTCATTAACTATTTAAAAACAGCTGGGTCTCAAGGCTGCTAAAACCAGACCTCACAACCTCCTCTGTCCATACCAGCGGGTCCCTAAATAAATTCCTTTTATTGATCTCAAAGGATCAATTATTCTAATGTGTGTGTACCTTCCTAGTGTTATTATTTCCTCCTACAGATCTGCTTATTGTTTGGCTGAAAATTGAGCCACGGGAGTGATTTCATTTCTGCACCTAACGGGTGGACTAAGGGACATAGTCTCGGAGGTCCATCAGCTTCTATCAGACCAACCAGCCTGGTATTATTTTAGAGTGATTTTAAGTTTTGTTCCACATTTTCCTCCTACCATATCTAGGGCCTTCTAAAAGGGTCCCTTTCTGAGCAGTTGGTAAGAAGCATCTTCTAGTCTCAGGGGCAAGGAGACCGATGTTCACATGACCCGTTAGAATTCATTGTTGCCATGCATCTTGAGTTGTCTTCACTACTTTTGTCCCTTTAGACAGGAAGACGGCAATGGTTTATCCTTAGATGGTTGCTCATGAACTTTCAAGACCCTAGGCGTGATTCATTGAAGCAGCAGGTAGAGCCTTGTTGTCGTGGACCATATTAGGAAAGGTATTTTCATCCATGGGGCTGGGAATAAGAGAAGGCAGTGGAAGCAGAGATAGAAAATGGGGCGAAGACTCTGACTTCCGATCGTGAATTGCCTCGGTCTGGGTAATGTGGGGTTCTTTTTTGGGAGTGAAGCCAAAGGTAGGGCTTAATGTCCTCCAGAGACAGAGTTTTCCCCGCTTTCCCTTGGGACATGAAGTGACTACCTGCCTCTGCTGTGCAGCTGCCGCAGCTTAGAGCATGTCAAGTAGAACTGTGCCTGCAGGGTTCTCAGTGCCGGATTCTGCAGCAGTCACTTGCCAGCCTTTCTCCTGCAGTACGTCTGTTCTGTGTGGACTTGAACCGTCAACCACGTAGTTAGTAGATGAGAACATTAACCATTTTCACCACCCCGCAGAGACTCCCCTTTTGCTCCTAGTTTATGACATCTCAGATGAATTGTCACTAGGATCCATCCAAAAAGCGTTTCTCATTTTGATCATTGTTATTTTTTCGATCTGAAGGTGTATTGCATGCACTTAACCCAAGTCAGAGCTACAAAGAAGATACGATCTTTCATCCTATCTTCTTGAAATCTCTTCCTACTTTCAGTGTCTCACCCAGCAATGCCAGTACTTGCAGTGGGTGAGAAGAGAAATGCCCATCTATCCTTGGACGTTCTTACTACCACAGAGAAGCTACTTCCGGTTCTTCAAAGGTCACCTTGCAGGTTCTTATAAGGGGAAAATGCAAAGTCAAAGAAAAAATGGCTAAGTCTCAGTAGGGGTTAGCTGTCTTCCTAAGATACCCAACATTATTAAAAATAATGTTATCAAAACCAGTGTTGCTGTGGGAAAGTACAAAGCACGGAGGAAAGAGATTTGGATTAGAAAGGGTAGAGTTTCCCCCCCACCCCCCCACCCCCCGTGAAGAAATGTAAAATATAAACTTAGTTTTCATACTTTAAAATTATTTAGTTGTTGCTACAATAAGCTAAGCATAACAACTTGATAATCAAATAACAAAACCTAGTCTAAAATATCGCTGAGAAAATTCTGAAGAGAGGAAAATATGTCCAACATAGCAAATTTCTAGGCACAATTTTAGACAAGTTCCAAACTATCAATCATAAAAAAGAACCCCAAAAAACAATATATCAGAAGAGCAGTCAGCCACTTAGAAAACACAGCCATGATTTACTATAATGGTTTTGCAAAGAATTTTTACCCAACAGATGCATATATGCCCTGCTAGTGACCAGTTGCAGAGCATTCTAATCAATAGTAATGAGCCCTATAGGAGCCCTGGTGACACACTGGGCTGCGATTGGCATGACTGGTGGTTGGAAACCACCAGCAGCTCCTGGGGAGAAAGACGGAGCTTTTTATTCCTGGAAACAGTTGGTTTCAAAAACCCACAGAGGGTTTGAGTCAGCAATGACGCTGTGGCGGTGAGTTTAATGAACACCTTGCCAGGCACTTACAGTGAGGTCACGAGGCCTTGGGAATGAATAGAAATGACTGAAATATGAATGGCTGGTGATTTGAAGAGGACAGACTGTTATGGAGAAGCGTTAGCATCCTTAAGAAGTGTTTATGGGAGAATCCAGGGGCATTGCTTGTGAAATGGTTGCCACGAATCTTCAAAGAAGATAGGTTTGCAGGAAGGAGCAAGGTAGGACTCACACGGGGGAGGGAGGTTGGTAATTACCAATCAAGTCAGAGGGATTGATAAAACCCAAGAAGAGAGCAATTCCAATTCAAAGAAGAAATGCTGAACAGGAAGTAGGAATTGGTATACTGGGAAGTATACGGTTCCCAGGCCGAATGAAGATGGTAGGTCTGGAGAATAGGAATTAAAGATGGAATCAAAAGGAAAAAGGCTGGAGATAAGGTGATCACATTCCCATCTATGAGTTTGGGCACATATTCCCGAGTGCAGACCCAGGAGAGCCGTCTTATGGGCATAATCTTTAGTGAAACAGCAGTAGAGTGGGAGAGACGTCAGAGCGCATCCAACTCAAACCATTTACTATCATGAGAGTAAAGTGGAAAAATAAAGAGACACAAAATTATGGAATTTTATAATTACTGAGTTGGATCTTCCAAGTTGTAATCCAATGCTTTCTGCTGCATCACAAAGCCAATGATGGGTCCAAGGAGAATACCTAGGATTTAGAGCAGTGATTCTCAACCTGTGGGTCGTGACCCCTTTGGGAATTGAACGACCCTTTCACAGGGGTCGCTTGATTCATAACAGTAGCAAAGTAACAGTTATGAAGTAGCAATGAAAATAATGTTATGGTTGGGGTCAGCACAACATGAGGAACTGTATGAAAGGTTGCGGCATGAGGAAGGTGGAGAACCACTGTCCTATGTGGGGAAATGTCTTAAAAGCAAGGACCGAATCCTATTTACCTGTGTGTCTGTAACACCTGGAGAAAGACATATTTGAATAAATATTATCTTTCCATAAAACATTGCTCTCTGTCTAGGGCACCTTGCAGGAGCCCTGATGGTATAGCTGTGATGAGTTGGGTCACAGTCTGTCAGGTGCACAGTTTGAAACCAGGAGCACCTCCGTGGGAAAGAGACGAGGCTATCTACTCCCATAATCAGTTACAGCCTCAGACACCAGCAGGGGCAGTTTTACCCTGTCCTAGCAGGTTGCTGTGAGTTGGTATCAACTCGATGGCATGGAGTTTGTTTTTGGAGGTCCCTCGTATTCCGAGTCCCCCTGTGTTGCAGAGGGACTCACAGAGGAAAATCAATAGCTCTTTGGATGTCAGTGGGGCAGCAGCAGAGATATCAAGTCCACCCAGAATTCTTGGGCTGCTTCCCCCACTATTGCTGTTCTCCTTCTTCAAGGGGCCTTGGAAAAGGTAAGAGCTGAAGTAAACATAGGCCCAGCATTGAAGAATAATACATCATTTGAAGGACCTGAAAGCCAGGGCCTAGGTGACATCTATGAACCAGAATATGAAACTTGGTAGTGGTTTCTGTACACCTTAAGGCTGGGGCATTCTGGTAGTTCCAGAATCTTAAGTAGGGGCTCCTGTTCCTAGAGGGAGCAACTCTGATGTTAACGCAGCGACACTAGCATACTCTTTGCAATAACTGTTGAGCAACATATATTGAGTGCCAGCTTAGGGCATCAAGCTATAGTTCAGTCGACAGAACCCTTACAAATAATAGTTTGTGAGAGGAACCCAGTGGTCTCTGTGTGTGGCCTGAAATTCTGCCCCTGTGGTAAAGCTCATTTAAGAAGATGAGCTGAGGGTCAAATGTGGTCCGCATCAGAGCAACACAGCATGTAGTGGGCTGGGGTGAGCAGAGAGCTTTGGAGATAGAAACATAATGAAATAGTCATGCGCTTTGATAGCCTTATTCAAAGATGGTGGCAGTAATTGGACTCCAGTAGTCAGATTCTGAAAGAGCACACAGTCTGATTTATGGTTGGCATCAGAGGAGGAAAAAATATATGGTTAGGGTTGTTTCAGGGTTTCTGGAATCCTTAAGTATCTTCAAAGAAGGGAGCTAACACAGCCTCCCAGAATTATCATTGCAATTCATTTTTTACACTGGCTTTCTCATGGTTGATTAATAGCATAGCACCAGAACTGAATGCAACTTACATAGGTGTGATATTTAAATTTTTAATTGGTGGAGAAAGGATAAGATAAATCTCAGTTACTGTCTTGGCCTAGCATAATTCTGTGTGTATGTGTGTGTATGTGTGTGTGTGTGTTCAAAAAATAATAAGAAAGCAAAGGATAAAGCCATCTTGACGAAGAACAAACAAAGTGATCTTGGTGAAGAAATGTCAGATCAGAATGTAATTCCCTCGTTCATGTTTTTCTTAGAAAGCATTTCTCTTCTGCTTAGTTCTGGGAACCCAGCCAAGGCTTGCTTTAGAAGAACAGAGATTTCCAGTAAGTTGGGTGGGTGAAGATGGCTGGGTGGGTGGGAGCCTGGGAAATGTTCATGGAGGGACGGTTCAGGAACCTATGTGTGTGTCTGGGGTGGGGGAGGCACTTGGTTTGACACTTATCCTCTGACTGACAAAGCCTTTGAGAAATGTCTAAGGGCTAGAGACAAAGAAGATAGAACAGAGATTCCTCCCATTTCCTTTCCTAAAATAATTAATAAGCCACAAAAGTAGGGTGGGGAAAGAGGGCGGGGCAAAGCAGATGTGGGAATAAGCATGGATTGCTACTCTCTCAACTGGGGAGTCCTAACTTGGTTAGGTCTAAAGCTGGGGAAACTGGCTTCCTGGTGGGCTCGGTCTCCTCCCCACAAGCCTGGCAAAGAACCAGCATCAGGAGGTCAAGCACCACGTTCATCCTTCCCTTCTCTTTCCCCAAATCTCTTCCCCTTCCCCTACTCCCC
>NW_022103899.1:43490921-43493467 GCF_000313985.2 Echinops telfairi | reverse complement strand
ATGCTAATTGACTTAAAAATTAAATACATTTATTGGGGGCTCTTTCATCTCTTATCACCACCTATACGTTCATCTATATGTGTCAATCACATTTGCACGTATGCTAATTTACCTTTTTGAGCCTTCTAAAGGCATAGTTGGGCTGCCAGCCTCAAGGCCAGCAGTTTGAACCCCCCAGGGCTTCCATGGGAGAAAGATGAGGCTTTCTACTCACATAAAGGATATTTTTCTGCTTTCTTTTCCATTGAGGTTTTTCTCTGTTTCACTTATGTGATTGTTGTTGTTGTATGTTTTTTTGTATATGAAATCCAGGATAAGTAAATCTAGAGACAGTAACTATATCAATGGTTTGTTGGGTGTATTGCAAGGGAGATTGGGGGTGGGGATGGGGGCTTATAACAATGAGTACAAAAAAATTGATTGTGATGACTATTGTATAACTCTTCTTAATATGATTGAATTATTGGAATATATGATATGTGACTTATACGCCAATAAAATTGTTCAAAACCAAACAAAATTCACAGCCTTGGAAACCAACAGGGGTGGTCCCTCTCTGTCCTATGGGCTGGACTTCGTGGCAGAGAAATTTTTTGAAATGCACTCTGGTCAGAGATGGCATCATCATCCAGTTACAGTGATACTTCAAAGCATATAAAGTTGGTGATTTTATCAAGTTTCTGGTGTTTCAGCTAACAATTGTGACAATTAGTATCTGTGAATTCGTATCAATAACTTTCATGAGAAAAATAGAGATAAGTTTCACTCAGTCTCTAATAATGTTCTAACAAATAGTGTCATTCAAAGTAGAAAGATTTCACATAGCAATTGCCTTTTTTGGGTTGTTTAAGTATTCTTATAATCTAAAACATTATATGTTAGCAAGGTACAACTATATTTAACACATATTATTCCATGATTACATTTGATAATAAACGTTGTTAAGAATTCTGTATGGTCTGGTACCGGAGGTGATCCACAGAGGTGTGGGGGCAGTGACATCCATGAGTGACAACATTGGGTGGCACCAACCTTTGTGACTCCACTGACACAAAGTCACTTGGAAATTGGCCTTTAAGATCTGACCTTTAAGATTTTTGGCACCAATCTGCAAAGCAATCCTTGCTTCCTGCCACAGTCTATGTTTGCAGCATCGCTTCCAAAGGCCAGTAATCAAGTCTCAAGCTCCAAAAATATTGACAAAGAGGAACATCAAACCCCCTTCAAATTACCATTGAGCTGGACAAAGCATGAACTCTCAGGTGAGCGTGAGGAACATTTGAACTCAAGTGTAAAAGAAGGATCAGCCTCATTGTCATGATCATGCAATAAAATCTTATCTCTTCATAGGGTCTCCTGGAAGGCTTCCTTTCTAATGAAGGTCAGGAATAGAAAATCATTCCCAGACTGTAGCAGTCACCTAATCTGATGTCAATTTAAGGGTTAAGCATATAGGGGTGGAGTCTAGGCTGTCAATCTGGAGACAGCCAATGAGACTTCTGTGGGCATGGCCTTTTCCTGAGAATTCTGGGAAATTTGGTACTTCCTCCTGGAGGCAGAAGACACCTCTCTCTCTCTCTCTCTGCTACTCCCTGGGAGACACTGCAGAAGATAAGCCACATGGATGCAACCAGACCTCAGAAGCCGGAGAAGCCACAGAGAGACCTCTGCCAGCGCTGAGATGTTTACAACGCCACTGGACCCAAAGACTTTCTACCCACTGGCTTGTGATCATCCTGCATTTGGCTTCATTGCATGTGTTTCATGAGTCTGAAGAGGACTTTATAGATTGGTGTTGGACATATGGGCTAATATCAGATTTAAAACCTTGGACTGGACTGCATTGGGATGTTTTCTCAATGTTCAATTGCTCTTGTATATAAATCTCTTTCTTATATACATATGCATGTTTGTGAATTTGTTTCTCTAGTCGAACCCAGACTAACACACAGACAAAATCACAGCTTCCAGAAGAGGCAATTGCAGGAGACTGTGGGAAACTGGCAAGACATCTTCCAAGGAAAGGAAGAACAAGAAATCATTGGATTGCCTGCTCTGTGCCAGAGGCTGAATTATAAACTTGCACATATATCTGTAATCTCATTTCCTCTCAGCCATGTCCTGCTTCCACCACGTTCCTTGCATTTCTGTCATTTCTGTCCTTGGAAAGCATACGGCCCTGGGTGGGGATATTCTAGTAGCACAAACCTTTAGGAATCCAGACAGTACCCACCCATGGACTGCTGGAGGGGAACAGAAAATCAGAGTCAGGAGGAGAATTGACAGACAAAGAAGAGCTAGAATGCAGTTACTGGAAGTACAGTAATTCCTATTTAGAAAAATATACAAACTGCAACGCATACACTCTTCTTTCCCTTCTGCCCAACCCTTGTCTCTAAGGCAGCGGTTCTCAACCTTCCGAATGCTGCAACCCTTTCATACAGTTCCTCATGTGGTGGCGACCCCCAACCTTAAAATTATTTTCGTTGCTACTTCATAACTGTCATTTTGCTACTGTTATGAATTGGGTGACCCCTGTGAAAGGG
>NW_022103899.1:43488508-43490046 GCF_000313985.2 Echinops telfairi | reverse complement strand
TTTCTATGCCTATTCCAGTCATAATCTTCGTCATTTCCACCAAATGACCAAGTTGTTGATGTCGTTAGGTGCCATCAAGTTGGTTCTGCCTTATAGGTCTCCTCTGCAGAACAGAATGAAATACGACGGGGTCCCGCGCCATCCTCACAACGGCTGTTATCTGTAAGACAACAGGTGCAGCCACTACGTCAATCCATCTCATTGACAACCTTCTTTTTTTGTATTTGCAATCTGCTTAGTCAACGATGATGCCCTTCTCCAGGGACCGCTCTTTCCTAATAACATGTCCAATGTCTGTGAGATGACGTCTCCTCATCCTTGAGTCTAAGGAGCCTGCAAGGGATCTACTTCCTCCAAGTCAGACTTATCTGTTCTATCGACAATCCAAATTAGTCTTGATGTTCTCCACCAACGCCATAATCCAAAGGCATCGGCCCTTCTCGGGTCCTTTTATTCAGGCTCCTGCTTTCCTGTGCTATGAGGGGAAGGAAAATTCCATGGCTGGGTGGGGTCGGACCTCTCAGTCTTCATAGGGACATCTTTGTTCTTTCATACTTTAAAGAACTTTTGTGCAGCAGACTGGTCCAATACAGTAGACCTTTTTCTTTCTTTGCTGCTGCCATGAGTATTGATTATAGATCCATGTAAAATCAAATCCTTGATAACTTCATGATTGCCCTCTATTTTTTATGATGTCGTTTGTTGGCCCAGTTATGAGGATTTTTTGTTTCCTTTACATTTAGTTGTAATCCTTACAAAAGCTATTGAATTTGATCTTTGTCAGCAATTGCTTCAGGTCCCCTTCCGCTTTAGCAAGGAAGGCTGTGGTGTCTGCCTATCACATGTGGTTAATGAGGCTTGCTCCTGCCCTGATGTCACACTCTTTCCTTACTTTTTATTCTTTTCTTGATTTGCCCTCAGAGACTTTATGGCAGCCACAGACACATCATCAGACAGGAAACAGTGACACCTCACCCCAGGGGTGATGCCCTGGCTGGCATGGGTGACTCTTGAGTCCTAGCAAGGAAATTGCTGGGCAGCTTCCGGTACCACAGTCCTCTTGACATAGTCCAGCATCTTGAATTACTTTCTCAGCATATACACTGCATTAGTATGGCAAAAGGGTACAATCCTGACACAGGCTTTTCTTGATTTTAAACAATTCAGTATGCCTTTGTTCTCTTCAAATGACTGCCTTTTGTCTATGTACAAGTTGTACATAAGAATAATTAAGTTTTCTGGAACTCCCATCTTTGCATGTTTTCCATTGTTGGTTATGAATGACTGGGTAGGACTAGGCAACCATGAGGTGGCCCAGCAAGGATATTGCATGGTTTGCTAATACTGCAAATAAGATTCATGGGGACCTTGTGGGGTGCAGCCATACAGATAAAGTTCTGGAACCCCGATGTAAGGAGCAATCAGTGTTGGCATCTCGCTAGGCTTAAAATGAAACATATCGGAAGAGGAAATGGGATCTCCCTATCATCGACAAAAACAGGGGTAGAGCATGCCTTTGAATCTGGGATCCGTGCATC
>NW_022103899.1:43445065-43487172 GCF_000313985.2 Echinops telfairi | reverse complement strand
AACGAGGGGAGAGAAGAAAGACAGTAGGAATGAAGAAAAGACAGAAGGAAGAAAGGAAATAGAGAGGAATGACTTGGGACAACAATCAAGCGAACCACATTCACTCTGGGAATTCCAGTACCCTTCTTTAGAATACCATCCCGTGGTGTGTCGATGACCCTGAAGGTTTTAAATTCGACATAGTTTTCAAGGGGTCATAAACTTGGGGCAGACATAAAGTCAGCAAGACCTATTCAGACCCTTGATTTCAGGAGTGCTTGACCCAGCCAGCCATTCCTCCAACGGATACAAAACACACACTATTCTCAGTCTCTAGTGTTTTCATCTAAAACCGATCTGTTGTGTCGTGTGTCACAATCACACATCCAGGGACACACCCGTCTTTGGTGAGAGGAGCCAGGAGTAGCAATGTGCAATAATTACACGGCAGACTTTCCTAATCCCAACGATCTGCTTCTTATTAAGCAAATGTCTAAACCCAAAGTTATACCTTGATTCATCCATCTCTTTGAGCAACATGGACTAAAATTATGATTTTTCCAAGGCCTACTAATACAAACGTTAAAGTCTCATTCTTTTCTAAGGAAATCTGTCTCATATGCAACATGGATATTTTATGCATAATTCCAGGAACGCTGCCTGGCTGGAAATATGCCTGAGGCAGTGCATCTGCTCCAAAGGGAGGGAAAGCTATGTGGCAATGTGAAATTAAACTGGCATAGAGCACTGCCTTATGTAGGTAGGAATTAGTCGAAGAAAGATCGGTGGGAGATCGCCTTTGAATCTCGAGCTTTTCTTGGCCCTACTGGAACCCTCAATGTGGCAGCAGTCAAGCAGTCAAACGTAACATTACATTTGTTAAATCTGCTGCAAAAGACCTCTTTAAAGTGTCAAAGAGCAAGGATGTTACATTGAGGACTAAGCTACACCTGACCCAAACCATGATGTTTCCAATGACCTCACGGGCATGTGAAGGCAGCCCAAGGAAGAACTGAAGCATTTCAATTGTGATGTTGGTGAAGACTATTGAAAATACATGGACTGCCAAAGGAGAAACAAATCTGTCTTGGAAGAAGTACAGCTAGAATGCTTCTTTAAAGCCAGGCTCTCCTATGCTTTGGGTAGGTTATCGGGAGAGATCAGCCCTTGATAAAGACATCCTGCTTGATAACGTAGGAGGGAAAGCAAACAAGAGGAAGGCCTTTGATGAGGTGGACTGACACCGTGACTGCAACCCTGAGTTTCAACAGCAGTTGTGAGGAAGGGACAGGACGGGCCACGCTCCCTTCTTTTGTCTATCATGTAGCTACGAGCTGGAGTCAGCTAGCAAGCTCCTAACAACATTACCAACAACAATGAAACCATCTGACAGAGCCCCCTTAGAATACACCTCTCTTGTTTATTGATAGAACTTCCCAGCCCAAACACAGAGCCAACAGCAGCAACCACAAACAGCCAGTAACAGCCGAGTCCATTTTGACCCATGGTGAGCCCATGGACTTCAGAGTCAAACTACTGGTCATCAGGGTGTTAAGGGCTTTGATCTTTTGGAAGGAGATCACCAGGACCTCTCTTTTAAGGAACTTCTGAGTGGATTTGAGCCACCAACTCTCCTGCTAGTCACCTAGCGCATACCTTTCTGTGCCACCCAGAGACGCCATGTGCATTGGTAGAGCAGTACGGCCTTTAGTTGGTGCTTTTAGTATTTAATAAGGTACATGTTCTTGGTGTTTTATGGTCAGATTACAGGTTCAAGATTATATATCCAAAGCCATCTTGGTGCTTGCCATATCATAATGTCTTGTACTCAAATGTGAGGCTGATAATACATGTTTCTCTCTTCAGAGTTCCATTGTGACCCAGCTACAAGAATCAAGGAAATATTACCAGCTTAATTGCTTTTAAATTGAACCTAAAAAAAAATTGAATTGGAAGCCCAAGCAAGCTTTTTCATTCTGCCTTTCAGAATCCACGGGGTGTGTAAGGAGTCACACACCCAGCTGGAAGGTTGAGTTCATCCTGATGTACCTCATGGGAGAAGGTTAGTGACCCTCTTCTGGAAAAACAAACAAACAAAGCCCTTGGAAATACAACCGGAGAGAGTCTCGCTGTCACATGGAGTCACAGTTGTTCCAAGACAATTGGTTTTATACTTCCCAGGTTGAAACTTGGGGCCCAAGGTTAGGTGTCCAATTTTCAGAGCTGTTGTTTACTCATCCAGCCACAAGGAAAACGGCACCTTTCCATGCCCAAGATTGGGGTCTTCTTGACGTCATCAATCAAATAAACGTTCCCTCCCGAGGAGAAACCAACCAGGGGCACAAGAAAGTTAGAGGTGCTCTGAAGAGTGATTCTGCCAATGTAGAAGTTCTGCCTCTTTCAGCACCAGGAATTTGGGGAGGGGGAGAGATGGATAGAGTAGGACGGTGGAGAATGCCTTCGAGAGTGCTTGGGCTAGGGGTGCTGGCTGTCTATCCATTCTCCTGGCACAAGTTGGGTACGTTTGAAAGGATTCTTGTAACCCCTTTGGTGACTTGAACTAAAGATGCTAAAGGAGGTTTGTTAGGTGTCATCGAGTCCCTTCCAACTCACAGCGACTGTGTGCACAACAGAACGAACAAGGGTAGGGTCCGGTGCCATCCTCACAATTGTTCTTACGTTGGACCCAGTATTGCAGCCCCCGGGTCACTTCTTATCGTTGAGGGTCTTCCTCTTTTTCACAGCCCCTCTCCACTCCTAAGCATGATGTCTCTCTCCAGTGGCTGGTCTCTCACAGCAAGTTCAAAGTACGTGAGACAAGTCTCACAATCCTTCTCTAAGAAGCCTTCGGGCTACACTTCTTCTAAGAGAGACTTATTGGCTCTTTTGCCAGTCCCTGGTGCTTTCAGTGTTCTTCTCAGGCACCGAAATTCAAATGCATTGATTGTACTTCAGTCTTCCTTATTTAATGTTGAACTTTCATATGCATATGAGGCTTTTGAGATGAGCATGGCTTGGGTCAGGTGCACCTTACTCCTCAAAGCAACCTCCTTGCTTTTTAACATTTTTAAGGGGTCTCATGCAGCAGATTTATCCATAATTTAGATTTATGTTCAAAGATTTGTGCCAATTTCCCAAATTCATCAGAAGACGTAATGAAAACTTAGAGTGTGAGATCAACGAGCGTGAGAACGACTAGGACCGTGGAAAACCAACACTTTATATATGAGACTGCTTTGATGCAAAGAAGCAGGGCTTGGGGTTAACCATCAGTTTTAATGATTTAATATTTCCATATTTGGTGTATATTTTCTCCAATATTTCCTCCCCCCACAAAAAAAATTAAGCTGAATGCTTGGGTTCAGTTATTTTTATTCTATCTTGCTAATAAGGGAAATATTTAGGATGATGAATTTGTCCTCAGAGGAATGGTTTGGCTATAGCCCATGCATTAAGTTTTGTGGTGATTTTATGTTTATTATATTATAATGAATTTAATTATAGTTTTTAATTTGCTTTTATGTTCAATGTTTATTAATGGGTTTCTTTTTTATTACTAGTACTCATTTGCTTGATAAATTTTTAATTTTAATGTAATTATTAGTTGAGTTGAATAACATTAACTGTGTTAATAAAATGTTGCCTGGATGATATTAGCTTTTGTATATTTATAAGAATTTGTTTATGATGTAGCATATTACTGTTATTTGTAAGTAAAGTGTGAAAACTGTAAAATAGTTGTTTTAACTGTGATATCAACTTTTACATTTTTATTATATATGTTTGTCATTTCTTTTATTGCTTTCTATCTTTTGATATATAGACTAGGTTTTGTTTTCTTTTCCTTTCATTGTGAATTGAAAGGCTGAACATTTTTTTTACATACTAGCGAACATTTATATTTTCTAAAGACATTAAGTTGATTCTCTGTGATAATAAAAGCCAAGAATTATTTTTCTCTGAAAAATACTTATAATGTCCAGCATCTTGATATGCTACCATCCTTTGCTTCCCCAATCTGTTTCATATTCAGGTAGTCCCCAACTGACGATGCATTTGAATTATGATATGTGGCACTTATGGCTCTCCATAGTTTTCCCTTTGGAACATGTTGTCATTAGTAATATGCACTACATATGATGTAGCAGATAATGTCATGCTAATGTCATCATGTCCTCATGTAAGGTTTCCAACCCCCAAAGGAAAATAAAGGTACTGAAAACAAAAGGCAAAAATGTTAATTGGTATTAAACTTAGATCAGAACTGACATACATGGAGTTGTCAGAATGGAACCTTGTCCTAAATTGGGAACTACTTCTAATTGGAGCTTTCTAATGGAAATCTTTTTGTACTCGATTAATATGTGTGTTTTTTTTCATACACATGAAAAAAGTACCAATTTTTTGTAATCATTTGACAGTCACATGGATAATAATGTTTAACACATTTAATCCCAATCACCCATCCAAATGGACTACATTATTTTCTAAATTTTAAGGTCTACTCTTGTAGTCATAACGGAGTTTTCTGGAGTACATCCATCGTCAAAGAACATATACATCAAGATGAAACAGTGACTATGGAGCTCTGAGGTGCAGTCGGGACAAAGATGTGACCGTCTGCCTGTGTAGCAATGCACGGCTCTGCAAACACCACAAGACAGCGACACTGTGCTGCAGAGTCCACAGGAGTCAGACCATACTCACTGGCAGCCGGCTTGGATATATATATTCAAACCACCAGAATTTCATGGACATTTTCCTTCACCTCCCCACTCATTTTGATCTTTTTTGAAGCCTTCTTGTATATACACACCATTGCTCATCTGTCAATTTGTCAAACTGTGATGATTTGGGCTCAAGAACTAACATGTTTGTCCTTAGATGCCCTTGTCGATTCTGACTCGTAGCAGCCCATGTACATCCAAACAAAACATTGCTTAGTTCTGGTGCCCTTCACACACTTGTTATATTTTAGCTCATTGTATAGCCTCTGTGTCAAAGGGCAACTCTAGAAGACAAAGTAAAGTATTAGAGTGCAATGTACAAAGACCTGGATTTAAAAAACCCCAGAGGAATGAACATGAACAGCATATATCAAGCTGAGACAATTTAAGAAAATATTCAAGTGTCAAGTTGCAATGTTGAAGGATTCTAAGGGCAAAATATTCATCGATGCCAAAAGCATCGAAAGAAGCTGAAGGAATACATAGAATCACCATATCAAAAAGAATTGGTTGACATTCAACCACCGCAAGAGATACATGTGATCAATAACCAATGGCATTAAAGGAAGAAGTTCAAGCTGTACTGAAGGCAATATCAATGGAAAATTTTCAATAGACTGGTACTGCACTAGAAGCATTCACTTATCTCTGTCAACACATTTGAAAGACAGCTACCTTGCCAGTGCACTGGAAGAAATCCATATTTATGCATATTTCAAAGAAAGTTTACCCAGAAGAATCAGGAAACTATTATGCAATATCACAGATAACTAAGATTTTGCTGAAGATAATTCACAAATGGTTACAGCAGTAAATAGACAAGGAGCTGCTAGAAATTCAAGCGGGATTCAGAATAGAGCATGGACCAAGGAATATCATTGTTGACATCAGATGATACTTAGCCCAAAGCATAGAATACCAGAGAGATATTTACTTGTGTTTTATTGTAGAGAAAAGACATTAAATTGTGTAGATCATAACAGCCTATAGGTTACATTTTAAAAAATGAAAATGTTGGAACACATAATGGTTTTTATGCTGAACCTGGACAGAGACCTAGAGGCATTCCTGTCAGCAGGACAAGGGGATACTGCATAGTTTAAAATCAGGGAAGGTGTGTGTCAAGGTTGTATCCTTACATTATGCTTATACATGCTGTATACTGAGTAAATACTGCAAAAATTTGGATGACATGACAAAGAATATAGCATCAGGATATTAAGAAGGCTCATTAATAACCTGTGATATGCAAACAACATAGCCTTGTTTTCTAAAAGCCAAGAGGACTTCAAGCATGGATGGATGGAGATCACAGAATAAAGAAAACCCCAAATCCTCACAATCGGAGGGAGAGGAAACCTTATGATAAATGGAGGAAAGATGGAAGCTGTCACGGCTTTCATTTTACTGGGATCCACAGTCAATAGTCACGGAAGCAGTAGTCACGAAATTAAATTAAATGACATATTGCACGGGGCTGTACCAAACCTTGTTAGCGTATTAACGAGCAAAGATGTCACATGGAGGACTGAGGTGGGCCTGACCCAAGCCCACGTACATGCATGTGCAAGCTGCCCAATGACCAACGAGTCAGGAAGACCAAAATATAATTGATGCGTTTGATTTATGGTGTCCCATGTCACAGGATTGCTTGCCTCGAGTTGACTCCTATGGACTTTCCTTCGGGTTTCTGAGATTACACATCTTTACGGGAGCAGGCCACGTCGTCTTTCTTACCCAGTGTGGCTGGTGGGCTCAAACCATTGACCTTTCAATCAGCAGCCGAGCACCTGGACCACCAGGTCGGCTTCTTCATCTCAGACATTCTCAAACTCTTACCTGTCATGTAATCAGAGTTCACGGGTGGCGCAAATGGTTAACCTGTTCTGTTGTGAAACCAAATGTTTGAAAGGTTCCATCGGCTCGGACCCACCTTGGAAGAGAGGCCCAGCCATGACCATGGAGCAACAGCCATGGACAACCCTATGGAGTTCTCTGATGCACATCCTATGTCAGAACTGACTCATTGCACCTGGTTCTTGTTCTGCTGTGATTACTTCTCGGAATGGGTGTTCTGTCCCAAAGAAGAGAAAGATCCTTAACAGCAATGAGCAAATCTTAAACGGCTGCTCAGAGCAATAAATAATACAATACTTATCATACTTTTAACATTTGTTTTCTCAGGAAGTTGGAGGAGGGGGCAAATGATACATACATCCGGGCTGCTGCTGCTGTTGTTGGCAGGTGCTATCAAGTGATTCTGACCCCTGGCGACCCTGTGCATGCCAGAATGCAATGCTGCCCGGTCCTGCATTGTCCTCATAATTGTCCCTACACCTGAGCCCATGGTTGCAGCCACTGTCAACCCATCTTGTTGAGGGCCTGCCTCTTTTTCATTGTCCCTCCACTTTACCCAGCATGATGCCCTTCTCTATGGACTGTTCTCTCCTGACAGCATGTGCAAAGTCTGTGAGACTTGCCATTGCTGCCTCTAGGGAGCGCTCTGACCATACTTCTTCCAAGACAGGTGGGGTGACATAGTACTGCAAGTATATAATATTTTACTTTTGTTATTTAAAAGGTTAATGAAGGGATAAAGGAAAGTTGTATGGATTTTGCCACCACCCAGAGAGAGTGCCTATCTCTTGAAGAGATCTGTTCTCTAATGACCCAGCTATGCATCTTGACTTCCCCCTGGACTCTCCCCTTCAGGACCACTGTTTTTTCTCAGATAAAATACAACCATTAGCAACCTTACACTTTTATTTCTATCTGTTTACTCTGGCCCCACAAAACTAGGAATACACCCAAACCCACAGATGAGTAACAGGATTTTTTCTTTTTCTTTACCCATGTACTTCCAAAGGTGGAAAGAACTAAAAGCCACAGATAACAGTGAGTTTCCTTTCTGTAGGAAAGCCCCGCTGGAAGAGAAGGCAGGGCCTTAGAGTCTTCATGCTAGCTCCTAGCCTTGTGTTCAATGGACTCCTTTGGTGGTTTGAGGCTGAAAGTTCAGGATCTTAAAGAGCGCCTCAGTTTCCCCAAACCCCAATTTTCTCTACCACCTGCAAGTGCAGCTGAATGAGTACTGGCCCAGGCATGTGATGAAGGGGTTGTGTTGGCTTTGGGGTTCAGTCCTGCCTCCCTTTTCCAGCCCTCTGGCCCTCTTGCCTTTTCCTGGACAATCCCAGGCACTTCATTTTCCTGGCCCTGTGTCCTCTTCTTTGCTCAGCAAGTCAGAGATGGTTCATCTTCCATTGTCACTGCCACCTGCAGAGACACGTGCAGGCTGGAGAGCAAGCTTCTGGCAGCAGACAGGCCCAAGAGCTGTGTGACTTGGGACACATGATTCTCCTGAGTGTGGGGTTCCCCTGAAGGCCAAGAGAGTGAGACGCATCGGGGACCAGCAGGGTGAGCTATCAGAGCCACACCAAGCACCATGGCACTGTGCCTGTTTGTAAAATGAGCGTTAAGCATTACCCATCCTGGGGGAGAATGGAGAGTTAACCACTCCGTGACTGGCACTCTATGGATGCCCTATCTCAGCTTGGTGGTATTCTGTTTCCACTGGGGCCTACACACTGATAACACCTTCGCAGCCCCTTGCTCTTGCCTCGAACTAAGCCAACGAGATGGCTTAATGGGAGAGTCGGGTGACAGCCATGCTCTCGCGCATGATAGCCTTCTGAGACCTGACTCTCGCCTTTGTTATCTAGCCTATTAGTGGCTGTAATGGCAAGAACGAGGCAAATACTTGTGGATTTGTGGAGACTGCCAGTCACAAGCTATCTGATCCAGAGGAGTCTCCAACTCTGCTTTATGGAGAGATCTCTCATCACCTCCGCACAGTCTGATCTTTGTCGTCGTCGTCTCCAGCCAAAGGGAATGCTATCTTCCCTTGCCTTTTCACCAAGCCCATTAACAGACAGATGAATCTTAAAACCTATCCCCGGAGCCTGGGTGTTCTCCATTCACTCATCACGTAAGCCCGAGCATCGGGCGAGTCACATTCACTTAGTGAAGAAAGGCCGTCGATGAGAGGCCCAGCAGCAGGAGGAGAGAGAGCCCCCAGGCAAGCTCAATTCTAGCACAATGCAAGGTGAGGGGTGCGCCTGGGTATTCCATAAATGCTGAACAAGCAGTCTCATTTGTTAGCGCTTCCTTTGGAGCTAAGTTTCCCAGACAGAAAGCTCCAGTCTAGCCTTCCTCCTTGGAGGCAGCTCTGCTGTCTTACCACCACTAAGGAGGACATTGGGGAGAAGGGGAAGAAAGGGGACAATGGGTCCCCTGAGGCCAGCAGTACACCTGACGGCTTCCCCTGAGTCTGTGCTTCACCACAGAAGAGGTGCAGCTGTTGTGTCAGGTCCAGCTCACAGTGCCCCCATGTGCATCAGAGCAGAGCTACCCTCAGTAGGGTTTTAGTGGCTGATATTTTGGAAGATAGTTGCCACTTTTTTCACCCGAGGTGCCTCGGGGTGGCCTCAAACCTTCAACCTTTTCCTAGGAGCCAAGTACCACCCAGGCACTTTGGGAGGGAGCCAAGCTATGTTCATTGAGCACATAGTTCTTGCCAGGCACTCAGCTCTTTAGAGGTGTTGTTTGATCTCATGTTCATAGAAAGCCCGTGAAAAAAAGTGCTGCTGTCATTGCCCAGGTGGGAAAGAGGACTCTGAAATGTGGTGAGATTATAGAACTAAGACAGGACCACATGGGTTGGACCAGGGCTGGAAGGCAATTCAGGCAACTGCTCTAACCACCTGAGACCGTGGCCCCTCTACCACCAGCTCACTGCGGCCTTGGATGGGCCACTCCCTGACTCTGGGTGTCACTTTCTTTGTCTACGGAATGAAGAGGGTCAGTGAAATACTATCTAAGTGCCCTTTCACCGTCACCTCTTAATATCTCCTTCATTTCTTCCATAAAGTAAGAGGAAGATTAAGTAAAGCCCAATTTTAAATTCATGGGAATGTTAGTGAAATTCCATATTTGAGAGTACATATTTAAACATTCTCTTTGTTAGAATCTCCAGAACTGATAAAAAATAAACTCTAAATTGCTTTCCCAACCTACCCATCCGTTCTCCACTGCCCCCACTCTAACCAACATAATGCTGGAGACAGAAAATACCTCTTCCTTTCGTCTGTATCTCCCAGCAGGCCACAGTCTATCTGCGATATTTGAAATGTTTTCCCGGGACACTCCTTCCAATACCCCCCCCAGCACCCCCCTTACCCTGATATCCACGGGTAAGCAAGGAAAAGATACCACTGAGTGTTGCTTATAAAATAATCAGTTACTTTTCTGTTTACTTTCAAGTGAAAGAAGAAGGTAGTAACTTCACTGAAGCAGGAGGCTAAAACTGAGCACAATATACACTGATCTCAAAGGCCCAACCCGGTGTCCCATGTGCTGTGGTGGTTTCACCGAGTTAAAGGGAAAAGGAGGAAAACTTTTATTTTAAGTTTTATAACACATTGAGGCATGGTGCAGAAAGACACCTAGACTCCCAGGTTTGGGGAAACATGTGCAATTCCTTTATCCAGTGGATAGAAGGCCCATATTAGAACCTGCTTCAGTAAGCAGCTACTTAAAAAAAGGAAGGCTTGTTACAGAGAAGAGCGCTCACATTGTTGGTAGGAAACGCCCAGGAGGGATATGGGATGGAATCTACAGCTAATATACACAGCCATGCCTGTTTCTTTAATTGGGTTTTAAAGGGGAGACTTTTTACAACCATTATTATCAGTCTTTTCTCTGGGTCTGCAAGAATGACGAACGAAGCAGAGGCATTTAGACATTTATCATGGGCTTTAGATCGCTGCTAAGCTCTCAGCTGCCTTGGAATGGTTTAAAGATGTGTATGTCTGTCTCTCCTTCCAAAAATATACAGCATTTTATTGAACGAACAGAAAATAAACATATTCTGAGAGTAGAAAATTACTTGTTTTCAGAGTAAGCGAACTAAGTAAAAACAAAACTTCTCAGAGTGTCTTGTTCTTCGTTTTGGCACAATTAGGACTCTGTTTAGAACGTGTAACTACAAATGGCTTAAATCCTGAAAGCAATTTCTCAAGTTCCCTTGTCATTGATTAGAAAATTCCTAGTTAGGGTGGCTCCAGAATTGGTTAATTGAGTAGCTCAAAGATATCATAACGGATAAAGATTTCTTCTCCCTTTTTTCTTTGCCCTCCTCACTACATATCCACGGAAAAAGATTTCGAGTTTCTGCTAAAATGGTTACTTGACATGGACCAAAAGAAGTCCTGGTTGTGTAGTGGTTACAGAGAGACTGCTAACTGCAAGGTCAGCAGTTCGAACCCACGCGTCACTGCCCTGGAGAAAGATGTTTTCTATTTCCATACAGAGTTACAGTCTCAGAAACTCACAGAGGCAGTTCTACCCTGCCCTGTATGATAGCTATAAGCTGGCACCAATATGGTGGCAATAAATTTGGTGTTTGGTTCTTGTGGAGAGGGACGATATTCATCACCACGTTATCAAGAATGTATCCCCATGAAGTAGACATACATTGGGAACAAATACATGCACAATATATGCTTTGTTTTGATTTATTTTGTTTGATTTTGAATGAATAAACAGAAGGAAGGTAGGGACGGGGGGAAAAGAAGGAAGAAAGGAAGGAAAGATGATACCAACTCAACAGTAGAGTCCCAAGAGGAGAAGTAGGCAGGTGACACACTTTTCCAATGGAAGACCTCAGTTTGCTTTTCTCCAGTTCTTCCTTTATTTCAACATCTGCGGCTCCAATTTTCATTTCCACCTTTTCTCCACCCAGCATCCACCACCACCACTCCCACTCCCAGCAACACAGAGACATGCTCAATTTAAAACTATTGACATAGATTTAAAGACGAGCACATGCACATTAAAATGACAACAACAACAACAACAACAGAAAATAACTAAAAATGTACAAACAGCAGATAAACCAGAAGGGACCTCCTAAAAATGAAAATATTATCGAAATACCTTCACCTGAGTAGAAAGCGAATCTGGAGAACACGGGATAGCATTCTGAAGACCAACGACTTCTTCATCACAAATACATTTTAACAACACAAATGATGATACGCATGTGGAGTTATTCATACGGAACACATAGAAATCAAATCGAGTACTTCCGTGGGAAGAATCCTTGAAAGAATGGCATATCAGCAGCTAAAACGAGGGCAGGGGCCAACTCTGGAATAGACCATAAGTCATTCATAACCTGTAAATTCAGGTTGAAGCTGGAAAAAAGTGAAAGCACGTCTACAAGGGTCAAGATGCCACCTCGAGTACCTCCCACTGGGACTATGAGCCATCAGAAGGACATATTTACATATTGAACACTAGCAACAGAAGACCTAATGAACCGTGGGATGACATTAAAAATATTATACATGAAGACAGCAAAAACGTCATTTAAAAGAAAGGAAAGAATGAAAGAAATCAAAATAGATACAAAAAGTGACAACAAGCTTGCTTTTAATCATAGAATAGCTAAGGCAAGTAGAAGAAGTGAAAAAGTCCAAGAGCTGAAAAGAACAGTTCACAGGGCAACTTGAAAAGACAAAGTCTTTCATGAAATGCTCAAGGCTTAGAGTCAGAAAAACAAAAAGGAAGAACATGCTTAGCAGATCCTAAACGGAAAGAGCGCAAGAAAAGAAACCAAGTTTCAGGTTGTGATGTGGAAAGATTCTATGGGCAAAATATTAGATAATGCAGGAATCATTCAAAACAAGAGAGAGAGCAAGAGATGGAAAGAATCCACAGGTGAACATTAGGCATTTCAAGAGGTAGCAAATGATCAAGAGCCAATGGTATGAAAGGGAGAAGTCCAAGCTACGCTGAAAGCCTTAGACAAAAATAAAGCTCCAAGAATTCACAGAATATGATAATGAGCTGAAGAAGCACTGGAAGCATTCACTCACCTATGCCAGGAAATTTGAAAGATAGCTACCTGGCCAACTGACTGGAAAAGATCCTTCTTTGTACCCATTTCAAAGACACATGACTAAACAGACTGCAGGCATTCTTCTCACTATACTTATTCAATCTCTAGGCTGAGAAAATCAGAGAAGCTGGATTATATGAAGAAAATTGTGGCATCAGAATTCGCGGAAGGCTTATTAAAAACCTTTGGTATATATGTACATGCCTGTATTTAGACCTCTATAAATTCACTTTGCCTCCTAGTTCTTTCCTCTATTTCCTTTTACTTTCCTCTTGTCCCACTATCATGCTCAGCCTTCATTTGGTTTCAGTAATTCCTCTCTGTTACATTGCCCTTGATCAAGCCCTACTAGACCTCCCACACCCTCCTCACCACCGATTTGGATCATTTGTTGTTCCCTAGTCCCTGGGTTTGTTAACACCCACTTCCTTTCCCACACCTCCCCCTCTCTTATGTCCCTCCAGAACCTTCGGTCTGTTGTTTTCTCCTCCAGATTGTTTATCCAGCTTATCGTATCTAGATTGACCTGTGGAAATAACAACATGCACAAAAACAAGACAGAGCAAAACAAAGCAACAAAAGAAAACAAAACAAAACAATGACAAAGAAAGAAAGAAAAGCCTGTAAATAGTTTAAGGATTCTTTGTTGGCCTTTAGGAGCGTTTTCCAGTCGAGTCTGATGGGATTCCACACCCTGATCCCAAAGTCTAATTTTGGTACTCCCTCAGGACTTCCTTGCTCTGCTCCCCTTGCTGTTCTGTTCAACATCCTTAGTGTCTTGCCTCCATGTGGTGGGGTCAGATTGGGTGTAATTCCCACATTGTGTCTCCAGTGTTATCCCCTGTAGGGCTATTAGTCAGTGAGGGATATTATGTCTCATAGTGGTCTTCTCTGTGGATTGGCTGCTCTGAGCGAGGATATCGTCCTCAAGGCTTGGTGGGCCAGGATGTACTCCACTCTCTCTTCCTCCCCCATCATTTGCTCCCGTGTGCTCTGATCAGACATGTCCCTCTCCCTGAGCTGCAGCTTCAGTGCTGTCCTCTGAAGTAAATTCTTCTGGGGGGAGGGGCGGTTGTCCATGTAGTTGGTATTCGGGCTGGCCCCTCAGACCTCTCTACTGGTTCCCTACTTCATGCTGGTATGTTGCATTCACATCTTGGAGCACAGGATTGAAGTCTGATCCCTCTTTTCCTGTGGAAATATAAACAACACCCTCCCCTCGGGTGGGTTAGTACTCTGTTCCCACGCTACCCATTTCTTTTCTTTTTTATGAGGATGGGGAAATAGATCTATGTGCATATATTTATAGGTTTAGTATTAAGGTATCAGGTAGACTTTGGGCCTCCACTCAAGTACTCCATCAATGCAAGAATACTTTGATCTATTAAACTGGCATTCCATGATGCTCACCTTCTGGACACTATCGCTGAAGACAAAGTGGGTGAAAAAGCAAAGGTGGTGAAGAAAGCTGATAGTGCCTGGCTATCAAAAGATATAGTATCTGGAGTCTTAAAGGCTTGAAGATAAGCAAGCAGCCATCTAGCTCAGAAGCAATAAAGTCCACATGGAAGAAGCACACCAGCCTGTGTGATCACGAGATATCAAAGTGATCAGGTACCAGGCATCAAAGAACAAAAAACCAAATCATTGGGAAAGACAGGGAGTGCAGATTGGAGACCCAAAGTCCATCTGTAGGCAACTGGGCATTCCCTTACAGTAGAGTCTCAGGGAGGAGATGAGCCAGTCAGGGTGCAGTGTAGCAACGATGAAACATACAATTTTCATCTAGTTCCTAAATGCTTCCTCCCCAACCCCCACTATCATGATCCCAATTCTACCTGTCAAGTCTGGCTAGACCAGAGGATGTACACTGGTACTGATAGGAACTGGAAACACAGGGAATCCCGGACAGATGATCCCTTCAGGACCAATGCTGAGAGTGGCGATCTGGGAGGGTGGAAGAAGGGTGGGGTGGAAAGGGGGAACCGATTACAAGGATCTACATATAACCTCCTCCCTAGGGGATGGACAACGGAAAAGTGGGTAAAGGGAGATGTCAGACAGTGTAAGATATGACAAAATAATAATAATTTTAAATTATCAAGGGTTCATGATGGAGGGGGGAGCGAGGAGGGAGGGGGAAAATGAGGAGCTGATGCCAAGGGCTGAAAAAGAAAGCAAATATTTTGAGAATGATGATCGCAACAAATGTATAAATTTGCTTGACACAATGGATGGATGTATGGATTGTGATAAGAGCCCCCAATGAAATGATCTTTAAAAAAACCCAAACTTCGATGTACAGATGACACAGCCTTGCTTGCTGAAAGAGAGGAGAACTTGAAGCCCTTGCTGATGAAGATCAAAGACGACGTCTTCAGTCTGGAGTACGACTCAGTGTAAGTACCATCGACTACCCAAAGAACCCACAGGCCAGCCTTGGACGAAGTACGGCCAGAATGCTCCTTAGAGGCAAGGGTGGTGAGGTTCCAAGTCAAGTATTTTGGAAATGTTATCAGGAGAGACAAAGCGCTGGAAAAGGACATTATCCCTGGTAAAATAGAGGGCCAAAGAGAAAGAAGAAGGCCTTCGGCAAGATGGAGTGGCACAGGGCTGCCCCGATGGGCTCCAATAGAAGAACAACCGTGAGGATGGTGGAGGACCGGGCAGTCTTTCGTTCTGTTGTACACAGGGTCGCTATGAGTCAGAGCCACTTTCAAGGCTCCTCCCAACAATCAGAGAAGAGCATTAGGCATGTGCAGCAAGGGGGTTCAACACAACATGACCAAGCAAAAGGAAGACAGTTGGGGGTACCTAAGTTTTAGAGATAAAGATCATGTATTCACACAGTGCTGCCATAATAATAATAGCAAACAATATCTATGCACATAGATACATGGGGAGACATGTAAGCAGAACAGATGTGGGAAAACAAAGTGGAGTCCACTCATGTGTATGGGAGCCCAGACGGGGTAAAGCAGTGGTTACCAACCTTCCTCGTGCTGCCACCCTTTCATACAGTTCCTCATGTGGTGGTGACCCCCAACCATAAATTATCTTTGTTGCTACTTCATAATTGTAATTTTGCTACTGTTATGAATCATCATGTAAGTATCTGAGATGCAGGATGTATTTTCATTGCTGCAAATTGAACATAACTAAAGCATAGTGATTAATCACAAAACAATATGTAATTACATATCATGAAATATTCATTTCTAAGTACAAATAAATGAAATTTTTTTCTTGAAGCATGGTGTACCATGGGTAACAGTTTTCACACCGGGTATGTGGGTGTATCTGCATGTGGGCAGACCCGCCTGGAGATGGATAGAGGAGCGGTGTCTCGGTTCCTAAGACCATCGGAAATATGTGTTTTCTGATAGTTTTAGGCGAACCCTGTGAAAGGGTCATTCGACCCCCGAAGAGGTCACGACCCACAGCTTGAGAACCGCTGGTGTAGTTGCTGTGCATTGGGCCACTATACGCATGGGTGCCAGTTTGAAACCACCAGCAGCTTCGAGGGAGAAAGACCGGACTGTCTACTAGTGTAAATAGTTACAGGCTAGGAAATCCACAGGAGGCCACCGCGAGTCATCATTGACTCGATGGCAAGGAGTTTGGCTTTGGTTTTTCCATGTACATATGTAGTCTCACAGAAGACATTTCTCCATGTGTGCTCCAAGTATTTCACGTAGATAGAGAGCATCCATGGGGAAAGTTCTGACAACTTCTTAGCTCGAACCAAACACCTTGAGGAAATAAGTCACTGGACTGGAGACCTGAGACCAGAGGCTCAAAAGACACCCAGTCCACAAGAAGAATGTTCTACGTCTCACCAGGATGAGTAGTGACTGGCACCCTAAACGCTCACAAGTGGTCATCTAAGGTGCAGCCATTGATCTCTCCCAGCTGGAGGCAAGGACGGGTGGCAATAGTTGAAGGCTCCAGGATATATGTAATTCGTCCAAAGCACTTAGAGACCTGACCACAAGAGCTAGGTGAGCCTGATTAGCACTAGCAACCACTCTCACTGGGATCGCAGCAGAAGGTTCTACACACACACACACACACACACACACACACACACACACACACACACCTGACCAGAAGAGCTAGGTGAGCCAACCACTCTCACTGGGATCTCAGCAGAAGGTTCTACACACACACACACCATAGGACAACATTCAAAATGTCAGAAATGTCCAAACACACACACACCATAGGACAACATTCAAAATGTCAGCAATGCCCAGACTTATTTGTCTGCTAGAGATGGGTGGATCCCTTGAAGCTGTTGCCTTTAGACACTCCTCCTGCCTGAAACAGAATCAATTCCCAAGTTTCATCTTCTGGTCAAATAACAAACAGGCCTGGGAAGTGAATAAGGACCTCAAGGGGGATGGTACTTCTCAGGACAATCGGCAATACGAGACCAATGGGCCAGAAGTGGCCCACAAACGCAGCAGAGAAAGCAAGCGTCGGCAGGAACGAAGAACACATGGAAACAGGGAGAAAGAGCGAAGTGCGCCGTTAGATGAAGGGGGCGGGGGGTGGGGGCAATCAATGTAACCAAACAAAACGCCTCTGCATGCCTGACTGCAAAACGAACCCAAACGACAACAAAAGGTAAACAAACAAACAAAAACTCTAGGAGCGCCTTCTGTGTCTAGTCCTACTTCTCACTGAAGGCTATCATAAAACTGAGCCAAATAAAAGGAGGAAGCTGCTTTTAGGCTCTGGACAACAGGCAGTGACATGCTGTATCCTTGAGAGAAGGAACCAGGAGGAGGAGAAGCCAGTGCCTGACAAGAAACCCAGGACAATACAAGAAACAATGAAAAGTCTGCTCACTTAGGAGAAATGGGGTGGTCGTTAGCCTGGTGTACACATTTACCAAAAGTCATACCATATAATTAAGATCTGTATCTCTTGGTATATTTAAATTTTATCTAGTTAAAGACCTAAATAGTGATCTCCACAAATTGGGGCATTTCGTAGACTAAAACATGCCGGATAAAGTCTTCCTAGCACATCGCGGACACCGGAGAAGTGACTGGGGCGCTGCTTGACTGTGGCGGCTCACCTGTGCTTGCAGAGGGGACCCTCTCCTTGCAGGGAGAGTGGACCGTCCCTCCAGGTGGTCTGACCAGATATATATCTGCCCATCGCCCATGGTGTATAGAAAGTCCAAGTTGAAGACTAGACTGGTCCCCCAGGCTAAAATTGGAACGCTTATCTCAGAAGCAACTCCTTCCCCTGTGCTATTCATGTTGTATCTTCTTTCTCTTCCCAGTATATTTATCTCTACATGTATTTTGACTTTGTCTCTGATGTCTTGGAGCTGCCAGCTGCTCGGTGGCATTCATTCCTTCACTTATTTGCTCATTCACTCATTCTTAAAACTTTTCTTAAATGGCAACTTTGCTTGATGATGGCTCTCGGTGGCCAAGCGTAGCGACTCACACCAGCCCTTTGAAGATGGCAGAAGGGACGCCGAGCAAATACGAGCTCAGCACAAAATAAGGAGCTACTTGTCCTTCCCCGGACAACTTTGGATTCGAATCCGAGTTCAGCTTCCATACTGTGAGGGGTCTGGCTCCTTTCAGAGCTCCCCATTAGACTCCACCAGTCACCAGTCTTGGGACAGATAGCAGCCGTCTCTTCTTAAGGGATTTGCTGCTGAGTATTATTTGGTATTTGATTTTATTTTGGACCAGAGCCTTCAAAGCCCCACCTCTTTTTTTCTTTTTTTGGGTCTGTAAAACCCCCATTATCTCTCCATATAGATCTGTCATTGATATGGGTCTTTAAATAGGCACGGCTCTGTTTATATAGACATGCAATATGTGCACCGATTGCTATCTGTGTGTGTGCACAACATGCTTATATTTGGAGAAGCCTTTTCAAAGCCAAATTTGATACAGCTCAGAGGCAGCTGGTGAAGTGGCGGTGGGGGTAGGGAGTCACCCATTATCACTATAGACAGGCTGGGCGAGGAATGGATACTTCACATGTCAAGCACTCACTGGGGATAAAAGAGTTGATGATGTAAAAGGGGGTGGAGAGGGAGCAAAAGAGACAGAGAAAGATACAGCAAGGCAGGCACACACCCAATCGGTCCCTCCTTTGTTAGTTTTTTCCACCAGTATGGACATGCTTAAAAAACCTCAGTGAGGGGCCTCAGAGGCCAGCTCTGCCAGGCAATTGTCTCCTGGTGCCTTCAAATTTAGCTGTATAAGAGAGCCACTTGCTCCCAAGCAAAGCTTAAGGACTAAAGTGGAGGGGGGGGGGAGAGTAATTAAAATAAATTAGAGGGTGTATGGGGGATGGGACATCATGCCTGGTCCTGCCCCTCTGCCCTAGGCACCAAAGCTTGAAAGGGATAGGGCTGGGCCGGACCGTTCAGAGGCGAGCCCTATCCAAACCAAGCCTCCCTGTGTGGGTGAAGCAGGCATGTCCTCTCAGAGCCACGCTAGCATCCCTGTGGCCTGTGGTTGTGGGAGCTGATAGCTACACAGAGAAGCAGCAGTTCCCAACATGCACATGTTTCTAACAGCTACACACATATGCCCAAGTCGTTCCTCTTTTATAAGCATTTTTCTTTTTCACTAAGTAGACCAGTCATTCTCAACTGCGGGCCAATTTTGCCTCGCAGGGCACTTTTGGCGATATCCAGAGACAATTTTGTTCCTTACAACCGAGAGGGGGGTGAGATGTACTGGCATTTCATGCAGAGTTTGCAGATAAAGTGCAGGCATGCCTGGGTACGCTTGCATGTCTCACCAGCCAAGACTCACTTTTTAGGAGAGGTATATCCCAAATATGATATAGTTGTCATTATCTATCACTTACCAGAAATCCAATTTTAACTGGGTATCTTTTGTTTGTATTTGCTAAGGGTAGCAACCCTAATGCCATGGGTTGATTCCCAGAAATACTGCCAAACTACCAAAGTGGCAGTCTGTTGGCATTGTTTCTGTTGCTAGGCAACATCAAGTCAGTTCTGACCCATGGTGTCCCCATGCACAACAGAATTAAACACTTCCCGGCCCTGCGCCATCTTCACAACTCTTCCCATGCTGGAGCCCGATGTGGAAGCCACTGTGTAAATCCATCTCATTGACGGTCGTGTTGCCCCTCTTCAGGGACTGGTCTCTCTTGACAATATGTCCCAAGCATGTAAGAAAAAGTCTCACCATCCTCGCCTCTAAGGAGCACTCTGGCTGTATTTCTCCTAAGACAGATTTGAAAGTCCACAGTACTTTCAATATTCATCTCCAGCAGCACAATTCAAATACATCAATTCTTTCTTCTTTCTTAGTCATTGTCCAACTTTCCCATGCACATGAGGCAATAGAAAATATCATGGCATGGGTCAGGAGCACCTTAGTCCTCAAAGTAACATCCTTGCTTTTCAAGACAATAAAGATGTCTTGGGCAACAGCTTTACCCAATGTAATGCATCTTTTGATCTCTTAACTGCTGCATCCATGTGTATTGATTGTGTCTAAGCAAGACAAAAATCCTTGACAACTTCAATCTTCAAAATCCTTGACAACTTTAATGGCAATCTAATGGTTTGGGGTTGACATTCTCACAATGCATAGGACAGGTCCTCATTCCAACCAATAACCATCCTGTCCCTAAATGCCAATGACAACAGAGTACACAGTAGCCATAGAAGGTTTTTTGGGTGCTACAGAGTAGACGACTTTTCATTCTTAACATATGTACCATGTAAGACACATGTTTAGAGAGCACACACCCCTCACAGAATCACTGATATACATTTATATATAGGGACTTTCACAACATTGACTTGAAACTTTTCAGAAAGGCTAGAGTGGATCTGTCTTTATCTCTCCACATAATCAGCTGGCCAGAGTTTGCAATTGATTAGAATAATGGCTCCCAAAGAAATCAAGACCTAATCCCTGGAAACTGCAAATGTGATTGAAAAATAAATCCTTTGTAGATGTGACTGAGTGATGTGTCTTGAGAGGAGAAGATTATTCTGGATTATCGGGATAGACCCTCAACATAATCCCAGCGGTTTTGAGAGAAGGAGCCCTGATGGTATCATGGTTTTGCCTTGGGTTGCTAGCCAATAGGTCAGGAGTTCAAAAGCACTAGCCACTCTGAGGGAGAAAGATGAGGTTCTAATCCTGTAAAAGTTACAGTCTCAGAAAATCACAGGAGCAGGTCTGTCCTGCTCTATAAGGTCACTGGGAGGCTATGAGTCAGTCTCACTCAGTGGCAGTGAGAGAGCAAGTGTGAGTGTTCTTTATAAGAGAGAGGAAGAGAGAGACTTAACATCCATTGCGGAGATGGCAATATGAAGATGGTACAGCCACAGATTTGAAGATGTTGGCCTTAATGACTCAAGCAGCAAGGCCACAAGCAAAGGAGCATGGGCAACCACCAGCAGTTGCAAATGGCAAGGAACAGATTCTTCTTGAGAGACTTTGGAGAAAGGGTGACTCTGCTGACACCTTGATACTGTCCCAAAGAAACTGAGGATGGACTTTCAGTTCTAGAACTATCAGAGAATAAATTCCGGTTGTTTTAAGCCATCAAATGTGAGATAACTTCTTATAGCAGCCACAGGAAACTAATAGAGTGTTGTATTATGTAGTAAAGTGGTCAGAAACCACTTTTGTCATGACAGTGTGTACCACAGGTTGGACACACATGGTGTTCTGGTGCCAAGAGGGGAAACAGGGACATCATGGATTTTGTGGACAGTCACTTCTGGGTCCTAATGCAAGGTTTTCTAATGATGAGTTTATAGCTTGGTCATAAACTGTAGCTAGAGAAAACTGACCCTTCAGGTCACCCAACATTGAATTGAAAACATGTGAATCTCTCGAGGAAAATCCGAATTCTATAGCCAGCACTTTAGAAGGGAGTTTTCTAAATGGAGGGTTAGTAATGCTTGCCTCCTGGTAACTGGGACTCCTCACAGCGGTGGTCAGCAAGCTCCCCGTGGCCACAGAAGACCATATGCCATGTGTGTCACTGGGTACAGATCCCTGGGTCTCAGACTCAATCGAAAAATGAATTTTTGGTTCAAAAAAATAAATGACTCTATTTTGTAGGGTGTGTGTTTGTGTATGTCCTCTGGATGGGCAGTTATTCTGGATCCTTTGAGAATATTTTCTGAAGTAGTGGAGTTCCAGTGGACAGCTGCACATTTCTTTCAAAGACTGTGGACATCTGGCTGTGTGCTCTCAGGACCGGCCAGCAGCAGGATAAGTACACACTCCCTAACACAGAATAGAAACCATGTGAAAAATCCCAGGGTGATAAGAAGCCCTATCTGTTGAATAACTAGAGATTATCACATGGTTACTAGAGGGGAACAAACAAACAGGCTTGATACTTCCTTCTTGATGTGCTCTTCTGCCTTAATCTCAATACCTCCTAACTATGTGAGTGGAACCTGGGACTTAGATGTTTCTCAAAGCAACCCATAGCAGCGATGAGTTATGTCAATTTGCTATTGGAAAGTCAAGTCGTCTCTCTGTTACCATGATTTGGGGGTGGAGATGTTCACTCTTGTGGTATGATTTTGCGTTGAGCTGCTAACTGCAAGGTCAGCAGTTCAAAGCTACCACCCTTTCCACGGGAGAAAGACAGGCTTTCTACTCTCATAAAGAGTGACAGCCTCGGAAACTCACGGGGCAGTTCTTCCCTGTCCTAGAGGGTCACTAGGAGTTGGCATTGACTTTACTGGTTTGTTTTGGGGTTTCTGTTTTGGACAAGTTGTGAACTTGACTAGGCATACCATAGAAAAAGTACTGAGAAGCCAGAGTGAGTAGACTTGAAGTAGCCAAAGCTCAGATAACCACATCCTGCGGACCCTGAGTAGTCCTTAAATTGCATGAAAATGACCCCTGAGTGGTCAGCCGTACTTGCAAAGGGAGATATGATCAGAAAAAGACCTGAAGCAGTTTGCTGTTAACCAGAAAGGCCTAGCTCATGGAGACAAACAGACTCAAGAGATTCAGCAAAAGTTTTCATTCTGAAATCAAAATCTAAATTCTGTCATCTACTAACAGCGACTTTGAACAAATTATTATAACTTCTCTGAACAGTGGTTTCCTTAAAAGTCTTAATCTCTGGAAACTGCAAATGTTGTTCTGTTTAGGTGGAAAGAATGAAATTAGATGATACACATCAACTTCAGAGGACTGTGGAGATTATGTGAGAAAACATTCATACACCTGGTCAAATGCTCAGCGTGGGGCCAAGTGTATGGCAAGAACTCATAAGTACGAGCTCCGATGATCAGATGCCCCATTCAGAGAACTGAGCGGTGATCAAGGACGTGCTGAGTGGCCACCACTGTATTGCACTCTGCATTCGAGTCCAATATTAAGACCTTTTCTGTGTGTGTGTATTTCAATAATAGATGATGCCAGTTTTACCAGATTAGACTGACAATATATAACATCTTATCATTCTAAGCATTTGTCACTATACTTCATTTATGGGAATCCACCTGTCACAAAGAATGAAAAACATTTTCCACAAATACGTAAGATTATGCTTTGCTGGTGTGTGGGTGTGGGTTCTGTGAGAGAGAGAGAGAGAGAGAGAGAGAGAGAGAGAGAGAGAGAGAGAGGTGGTACTGGTTATTAAAATATATGGACTTACTCTTTTATGCTAAAGTCAGCTAAAGCTTTAATCCAAATATGCTCGTATATGCTTTCAGTCCAACTGCCAGCAAATGCCGAGCTATGTGCCATTAGCAGATGAAAACCATTTACTCCATTTGCTTTTCAGTGTCTCATTCCCCACTTGTCAAGAGAAGGCAATCCATAAAAGACTCATCTAGCAGCCATTTTGTTCTGACCTCATGCACCCAGATGTGTCGCTGCGGCAAGGCCACTCACTAGCTGAGGGCCTTCTGAAGCTTATATGGCCTCTCTTAGCCACGGGAGCCAAAAAAGATGATTTCTGCTAGCAGCACTCTCTCCAGCACACTCTCCTTCCCGTCTGGGTCTCAGGGGAAAGCTGTAAGGCAAACATTTGATCTTGCTGCTCCCCTCCATGGATGGCTCCCGTTGCCCTAGAGTAGTTTCTCGACCTTAACAATAGGTTTGATGTAGAAGACTGTCTTGTGTGTTGCAGAATCTTGGACATGATTCCTCTCCTTTACCCATTAGGTGTCAATTGCACCCCCATTGAATCGTGACAACCCAAAATGTCTGCAGACATTGCCAAATAGTCCCTGTGAGTAAGAGAGACAAAATCACTCTTGGTTAGGAAACCATCGTTCTGGGGTACTCTGAATGTTTGTCTTCATGTGTGCTTTCCCTGTGTGCTTTTCGCTCAACACCACTCCTCTGCTCTTGGAGGCAGCCAAGTGGAAAGTATTGCATATGCTTGAACTTGGCTCTCATCTTGATGCCCTCTGCCTGGAGAATCAAATTCCTTTCTTCCAATCCCTTTGTGACCTCTTGGAACATCAAGCCCCGATTCCGAGTTAGGAGCCTTTTTATTTTTCTGCCCCACTATTTATAGGACTTGTCTGTGGTAGTCACCTAATCTGGTGTCAATTTAAGGATTAAGAGTGTAGGGATGGAGTCTGGGCTGTCAATCTGGAGATAGCCAATGAGACTTCAGTGTAGGCATGCCCTTCTCCTGAGAATTCTGGGAAATCTGGTACTTCCTCCTTGGGGGCAGAAGACACCTCTCTCTCTGCTACTCCCTGGGAGACATTGCAGAAGACAAGCCACATGGATGCAACCAGACTCTCTGAAGCCAGAGAAGCCACAGAGAGACCCCTGCCAGCGCTGAGATGCTTACAACCCCACTGGACCCAAAGACTTTCTACCCACTGGCTTGTGATCATCCTGCATTTGGCTTCATTGAATGTGTTTCGTGAGTCTGAAGAGCACTTTATAGATTGATATTGGACATATGGGCTAATATTGGACTTTTGGACTTGATTTGGACTGGGCTGTGATGTTTTCTTCATGTTCAATTGCTGTTGTATATAAACTTCTTTCTTATACACAATGTATGTCCATGGATTTGTTTCCCTAGTCTACCCAGACTAACACAACTACCTTTATAGTCTTTGTGTAGTATGCCCCTTTTCCAATGCCCTCTAGCCCATAAGTAAAAGGAGGGCAGAAACCCTATGTCTGGTGCTCACATCTTTAACTAGAATAACATAGATGCTCAATAAATATGTATTCAGTGTGCTTCTTGAAAAAGGAATGGGGAAGACAGGAATTTTCCCTTGGGAGCCCTCTAATTTGAGGAGCCCATAAGTAGGCCTCGCTGACCTGTCTTGTCCATACATTAGCGGATCTTAATTATAGGATGAAGGCACTGGATTTTGAGGTTTACTTCATCAATCCCTCTGACTTTTTGCAAGTTTATGCTTGAGCCCTCTGGGCAGACAATTGTCATTAATACATGAACATGGGAACATTTTTAAAGGGAGAAAAGGGGGGCCTCTGGCAGCCAGCAAGTCCTAGCTCTGGGACTAAAGAGAGCATATCCAATCTTCATGGAGTAGGATGATAATTCGGCTCAGTGAAAAACTAGTTAATACGAGAGCCTTGGAGTATGAAAAGCTGCTGACACCAATCAGGTCTATTTAGTCTAGAGGAACAGACTGGGCAGCCATCTGATAGGTGCTTTCAACTACCTGTAGCCTGGGGCTGTGGCAAACAATTCAGATGGATGGTCTGTTTGAGGTGAGGGGACAGGCCCAAACTTGTATCAGCTGAGCGGGAATTGCTCGTTTAAGGAACTTAGGAGGCACTTTCTAGGGTGTAATTTCAACAGAGCTTTGGAGAAGTATGAGAGTAAAAGGTAAAACAAACTTTGCTTAGGGACCGTCCCCAAACATCTCAATAATAGGTTATTTACCATGGATTTAAGCTTGGAATTTAAATGAGCCATTGCAGGCCATCTGTCTCTCCTCTCTGGCATCAGACTCTTCCCAAACTAATGCATATGTTTGCTGCTTCTTATAAAAAAGAAAAAGGGAAGAAAAAAGTCAAACACACACAGAGAACAGTTCACATTCACTTAACCTAGCACATCACTTTACACACACATAGCTCTACAAACACGTTAATAAGAAGTAAGGCCAGAGAGCTCCTTAGAAGCAAGGATGGCAAGACTTCATCTTACATACTTCGGACATACTGTCAGGAAAGACCAGTCCCTGGAGAAGGACATCTTAACTTGGTGAAGTGGAAGGGAGACAAAAAAGAGGCAGTTCCTCAATGAGATGGAGTTATACAGTGGCTGTATCAATGCACTCAGGCATAGAAACAATTGTGAGGATGGTGCAGGACCGTGCAGTGTTTCTCTCTGTTGTGTAAAGGGTCGTGGTGGGTTAGGCTGACTCGATGGCACCCAACCACAACAACAACATCACACATACTACCATTTTTCTTTCAAGCATCATTTCACAATTGCTTCTTTTACTGTTGCTTCTGTATCTGGTTTCCTTCTTCTTTGCTTTGATAAACTGCAGTAGCCTGGAAGAGAAGTTAGGCCCAGTTGACTTTCTTCATTGGGTTGCTAGCCATGCTGAGTGCTTTTCCAATGCTCAGGGCTGCTTAGAATACCTGGGTCCTAGTCCCATTTCTTCCCTGAACTTCTAGCAACATTCCCTACATGAGTATATAATAAAGATCCAGCAAAGAGAACCCTCATGTTCACTTCTGTGTCTGGAACAGAAACTGTGTGAGCATTTAAGATGTCTCTGGTATAGGTTGCATTTCTCAACCAAGGTTCTCTGCAAAAAACTAAGACCTACGGAAAATAACCGGTGGTTACTACCCCACCCACCCAATTCTCCCACAGATGGTACATTTCTAATACCTTTCGAGATACATAAAAAGAAGGAAGCTAATTAATCATGTGAAGAGGATGACTTAAGGCTCAGGGGATTAATTAGTCAGCACCAGTATTGGCAAACATTGTCTGTACACATTTTAAACTTTGTGGGACAGCTGGGCTCCACTGCAACAATTCAACTGTACCACTGTAGCACTGAAGCAGAAATGCTGGTAGACGTTACACAATGGGTGGGTTGTTCCCATAAACCTTTCACTTACATAGGCAGAGGGGTCAGTTGGCCCTACAAAATCTATGTCCACCCCTGGTCAAGGAGAACCTGGATTCAAGCAACGCTGGCACAAGCAACAAAAATAAACTCATGGTAGCCAAAGAAAAAGGAGAATTACTGAATGGTTCATAGAATGACTCAGAAAAGAGGAACTCCTGGGAAGAACCTTAGGGAGCTTGGATGACATCATGGGTTACATGTTGGACTGTTAACCTCAAGGTCAGCAGTTTAAAACCACTAGGTGCTCCTTGGTAGAAAGATCAGGCTTTCTGCTTCCATAAAGATTTATAGACTCACAAACCAAAAGTGACATCACTACTTTGTCTTATAGGGTTTCTATGAGTGGTCACCAAGTCAGTGGCAGTAAATGTCATTATTGTTATTATTATTATTATTTAGAAGGAAGCTCCAGCAATGCAGTTGTAGTCTCCCTAGGTAGGACAACTCAGTAAACTCTTAAGAGTCCACAGCACCCACACCTTGGCGAGTCATTCAAATCTTAGGAGGGAGTTCCATTGGTCTAATAATTAGACTCTCATTGGATTGCGAGTCCCATAATTAGTGTAGAGCCTAGAGCGTATAGCTTATGGGCCCATAAGAAAGTCAAGGAGTCCTTACAAGAAGCGGAAAACAATTCTCTACTGCAAAGCCTTTCTGAATATAAAAGAAAACATTCATTCTGAACTGTCTTGAGAATGTTAAAGACAGAACAAGCAAACAGAAACTCGCCAGCTCCGACTCCGAGCCCAGATCTTGAACTCTCCCAGACCAGAAGTGTGAGAAGTGTCCAGATGAAGTCAGGCACAGCTTCTTCAAATTCTACACCACATTCTGATTGGTCATTTCCCAAGCATAAACAACACTGCAACATAAGCACCATAAAAGTGGAGATTGGGTCTTTTTTTCTCATGTGTCTAATGCCAGCATCTTGCACATGCCAGACATTTATCAGCTCATTCAGTCACTGTTTTATTTAATCATTCCTTCATTGATTCATTCAACAAGCATTGGAGAGTAAATGTACCAAGCATTTACTTAGCTATTCATTTAATAACTCTGTTATTCATTGGTGAGTAAATACTGTCTTTGTGGATCTTACTACAGGATGGGAAGAGAGGGTGTGAATATAAATTTAAAAATCAAATAAAGGTAACATTACAACTGTGATAATTAATGCAATGGCGCAGGAGGTGGATCAATCATAGGTGCAAGTAATAGGGGCTTACAGACTTGGTAAACGGCACTCAGGGAAGGTCACCCTAAAAAAAATGAGATGAGAAGGATGAGAATGAGTTAAGGAGAAGAGGGGGTACGTACTGAGACAGGTCATCCTCGGCAGAAGCAGGCGGGAGGGTCATGTGGCAGGAAGCAGCTTAAAAGAACGCTAACACCGATGGCACCTAAAGATGACATGCAACAAAGGACCAGATGAAACAAGGGTTGTGAACAGCCTTGCTGTCACACAGTGCCTTGGAAAGTGGATCCTTACAGATGCGGTCAGGTTAAAATCTAGCTCCCCTTCCTTTGATCTCCCTTATGATTCATTTAAATTATGTCTAATTTTTAATAGTTTCTGTTGTCTTTTCAATGGAGGTCTGTATCTGTTTCACTTTGTTATTGCTGTTACTTGTAAAAATGTTTTTCTCTATATGACATCCAGGATAGGTAAATCCATAGAGACGTGACTGGATTAATAGTTCCTTGGGGGTCTGGTAGGCGAGGTTAGGGAAAACGGGAGTTAACAACATACAAGAACGAAGAAAATGTTCTCAAACTGCCAGTGGTGGTGCTTGTGCAACTCTTCTTGCTGTAATTGAACTATTGAATTGTATGATGTGTAAGATATATGTTAAAAAAGAAGGCAACATAATTGCAATGAAATGAGCAAAGAATTAGAACTACAAAATGAAAAAGGAAAGGCACTCAGTATATAGTAAGTTGAAAGAAAATAATAAAAAATTAGAGCCTCAAGTTGCAATTCTGTTAGATTCTATGGCCAAATCCTGAATGATTCTGGAAGCATCAAAAGATGAAAGAGATACACAGAGGCATAGTACCCAAAAGACTGGTCAACACTCAACCATTTCAAGAAGTAATAAATGCCCAAGCACCAATGGGATTGAAGAAATGGCTAAGCTGCTTTGAAGGCATTAGCCAAAAACAAGGCTCTAAGAATTGATTAAATACAAATTGACTTGTTTCAACAAGCTGATGGAGCACTGGGAACACTCACTCATACGTGCCAAGAAATTTGGAATAAAACTGTTGGCCAACTGACTGAAAGACATCCTTATTTGTACTCTTCCAAAGAAGCGTGACTCATAATATCACACGCGAGTAAAACTTTGCTGAAGATCATTCAACAACAGTTGCCTCAATACATCAACTGAGAGAGAGCTGCCAGAGTTTCAGGCCAGATTCAGAATAGACGTGGAACAAGAGATACCATTGCGCATGTCAGCTGGATCTTGGCTGAAAACAGAGAATAGCAAAAAAGTTGTTCACTTCTATTTCATTGATTATGCAAAGGCATTCAACTGTGTGGAACATTAACTATGGATAGCCTTGAGAAGGACGAGAATTCTAGAACGCTTACCGTGTTTCCCCGAAAATAAGACACTGTCTTATATTTGTTTTTCCTCAAGAAGACAGACGATGGCTTATTTTCAGGGGATGTCTTACTTTTGTTAAGAAGGCACAACAATCTATGTTTATTCAAGGATAGGTAAGCCGTCTTCTTCTGGACCGTCGGCCCACAGCGCTGAGTCCAATGGCAGCCGCAGCCTTCCTCCTCCCCCTGAGGACACACAATGCCCAGAGCAGAGCGCCCTGCTCCTCGCTTCCCGGAGGAGACTTTGACTTTCACTGTCTACGTCTCCCTCGATGCCTCAGCTTGCAGCACCCACAGAATGACCCGGACCTGACAGGGGGAGCTGACCTTGTGGATGGGGCTGCCCACCCCTCTCGGTCCCCTCCGAGATAGCAGCTGTCACGATGGGGCAGATGAGAAGGGCTGGCCGTCTTCGTGACCGCTCCACGTTGGTACACTCAGAGCTATGCCTATCACTATGTCTTATTTTCGGGGGATGGCTTATATTGGTGAATGCTTAGAAATCCTGCTACGGCTTCTTTTATGAGTATGTCTTATTTGGGGAAACACAGTAATTGTGGTCATGCAGGAACCTGCATTTGGATTAAGAGGCAGTTGTGGACATGGAACGAAGGACTACTGCATGGCTTACCACGAGGAAAGGGGTGTGTAAAGGGTGTAGACTTTCTCTAGATTGAGTCAGTCTGATAAACTGGGTTATTTGAAGACGACTGCAGCATTCGGCTTGTGGGAAGGCATACACATGCCCTGCAATGGCAGATGGCACGGTTTTATTCACTGAAAGAGAAGACTTGAAGCACTTCCAATGAAAACCATTCCTGCAGCTTTCGGTATGGATGCCAAATCCATGTAGAGAAGAAAAAACCTCACAACTGGACCATAGATAACATCCTAATATGCAGAGACAAGATTGACATTGTCAAGGATTTCTTCTTGTTTGGATCCACAATCAATGGTCATGGAAGAGGCGGTAAATCGAATGACATGTTGCATTGGACAAAACTGCTGCACAAAACCTCTTTAGAATGTTGACAAGAAAGAATGGCACTTCAAGGAGTAAGGGGGCCCTGATCCAAGTCATGATCTCTTCAGTTGCTTCTTGTGAGAGTGGAAGTTGAACATTGACTATGGAAGGAATGGATACAATTGAATTCTGGTCCTCTATGTTAGACAGGACACTTATGATTTTGTACCTATTTAGATAGATAGATGATAGATAGATAGATAGATAGATAGATAGATAGATAGATAGATAGATAACATAAGAAATAAACAGTTAATTAATCTATAGAGCAGTACAAATGGCTCAGTGCAACTCACCTCCGTGAGACAGCTTATACACTGGCAGTCTTTTGAGTCTTGAGGGCCGCCAGGTAGTCCTTTGTAGAGCAATTCAGGCTATCCAGCCACAAGCAGCAAACAGAAAAGCGGGTCACCAACAATCAGCCAGATGACAGGGTCCGACAGTCCCCAGCTCAAGCGATGTATGAGCTTGAGCATGGCAAAGCAGGTCTTGAAGGAACCTCAAAATTCAGTGACCCAGTCCACTGGTTAGGTGTCCCACAGGTAGTGTAGCTTGCTTTGAGGCAGAGAACAAGCTAAGGCAGCTGCACACTGGTGTTATCATCAAAGAGCAAGAGACCAGAAAGGTGAGGCTCACCGAGCCATTTATCTCTCCGCCCTTCAATTAATCCCAGTGTTCATTGGCCAGGTTGGCACACTAAACCTACCTATCACATCCTCTGAAGTACCAGGGACTGCCAGAAGAGCAATCAAATTTGTCTTGGGAAAAATACAGCCTGCATCCTCTTTGGAACCGAGGGTGGCTAGACTTGGCTTCATGTGCTTGGGACATGTGCTCAAGAGAGACTGGTCCCTGGAGAAGGAAATCATGTGTAGTACAGTAGAGGGGCAGTGAAAAAGAGGCCGGCCCTCAATAAGGGTGAACATGGTGGCTGCAACAATTGGGAGGCTGGTGGAAGAGCGGCCGGTGTTTTGTTCTCTTGAACAGAGCTCGCTACGAGTGAGAACTGACTAGACACTCCTGACAAGAGCCCCATGGCCATCAAGGCTCTCCTCTCCTACACTTTTTTTTCTGGATTCCACATTCTGTATTCTTTTCCCATGTCTTCTCTGTGTCTCTGGGCACTTTATTCACACAATTTATAAAGTCCTTGGATTGGTCCTGAAGGCTTCTGAAGATTTGAATAGTATAGAAAGACGAAAAGGCCACTGTAGCTGAGTGAATGGCTTAATAAAGACAGAGAGAAGGGAATAAGAACCTGCAAGGGCAGACCTGGAGAATTATCATCTCGTGGGAGTTGCATAGGACAGTCTTTTGGAATGGCAGGGACATCAAGAGGCCATCAGAACACACCTTTGGTCTCTATTTTGTCTCTTTACAACCTGAGTACCCTAAGGCAAGCTCTTGACCTTCTCCGATCCTAACTCTCCTCACTGGTAAAATAGAGATATTCATGAGACTAACAACACCTATTTTATCATGTATATATGTGTATGTAGATAAAATCTAAAACTATACTTGAAAGCATGTGTTTGGTATATATCCACTCTCTCTGGTGCCTTTCTCAATGAACTACTGAATCGGAATTACAAAGCTGCAAAATTATGCACATTATGTTGCCAGCTTTGAACACTTTGCTTCCATGTGTCCAATTGCGGATGTAATTTGTGAGATTGTTGGCAAGAAGTTGAAGTAGAGAAGGAGAGACCTAGTTCTGTAAGGTGTTAAAGTAATAAAATTCCACTAAGGGAAAGAAAAAAAAGTCAAAAGGTTGTAGATATAGCTGACACCTTGTGGTGCCCCCCACCCATGTCCCCGATGAGCCCAGGAGCCACCGTGGTTGTGCCCAGCAGCTGCTTGGCCGAAGGACCCAGAGGCAGGGCGCACTGGGGCCTGTGGGTTGATCTGACGTTGCCAAGCTGAGGCCTCCCTCGCCCCTTCCCCCAAAAGTTAGGCCTTTCAGCTTGATTTCCAGTAAGTTTACACCCTTCATTTTTCATAAGCATGTCAGCTGTTTTATGGTTTCAACTATTCTAAGAAAAGGAAAATAACTAGACCATAACAAGCGCACCAGTCTTAGAGCCAGCGTTTAAAGGCAGATTTGTGCTTTCTCCCAATATGAAAGTGTGTGCTTTGGAATAAGTCAGCCTCCTTTTCTGGACCTAGATTTCCTGATTTCTCAGAGGTGGAGCTGATGATCAATCACTAAGGACGTTTTCTTTTCTTTTTTTTCAAAATACTTTCATTGCAGGCTGTTATACAGCTCTTACCACAATCCATACATAAATCCATCGTGTCAAGCACATTTGTACATATGTTGCCATCATCCTTTTCAAAACATTTTCTTTCTACTTGAGCCCTTTGTATCAGCTCCTTTTCACCCCGCTCCCTCCCTCATGAACCCTTGATAATTTATAAAGTATTCTTTTTTTCATGACTTACACTGACCAGTCTCCCTACACCCACTTTTCTGTAGTTCATCCTCCTGGGAGGGGGCACAGAGAGGACCATAGGGCCAGCCCCACCGGTTCTAAGGACATTTCCAATACTGACAATCTATGGTTATGAGTAAATGAGTGAAGAAATGGGAGCGTACTCATCTTCACCTCTTCCTATTCTCTTGTCCTTTTGATATACAGGATACAGTTTTACCATTCTTCAAATGAGTCATGTGACCTGCTCCATGGGCCTTGAGCATCCTCCCCCAGGTCACTGATGTTCAATGGCACTGATGAATTCCTATGGGTGTGAGGGGTGTTTGTTTATATGTCACCATCCTTAAGAAACTTCTCTAGACTGTTTGGATTAGGTTGAGAGTCCATGAGAGGTCATCTTATAGCATTTTCCCCTCTCCTACCAAAGCACAAATCTCACCTCATGAATTTTCTTATTTGATTGTCACCCTCCCTACCCTTAGCCCACTGAACCCTAAGTTCTGGGAGAGCAGGAGCATATTGTTAGAACTTATACATTGACACTGAACAAATCATTGATTAGTGGACAAATTAGATACATATCAACAAAGAGGTCACCCAAGATTGATGATTATCACTTGCTTCTGGTCCTAATTTTTAAGTTCAGATATTTAGTTTTTTCCCCTCACTCTGGGACAGATGTTCACAGGTAACCTGTGATTATCAGGGACTCCACAATGGGGAAATCAAGTTGAGTGTAGTTTTAACCTACTTTGACTTTCCAAGAACTGCTATAAGTACAGTATGTTCTGTTTTCAAAGGTCAGCCTCTCGCATCCAAAAGCCTCTTTGCTCCTCCTTGCCTCTAGCTGCAGGGGAGGGTTGAGTGCTGTCATTTCTGAGCCAGTTCTAACAGAAAAGCAGAGATTGGGAAGTTTAGAGGAGGCAGCATTTGATAGTTTTGGCCTCTGAATGTTCCTTGCTTATTGTTTTTTAATGTCCTGACAACAGATTAGGGGAAAAAGATCATGAGATTAAAACGATAACTGAGCTTTTCCCTGCAGCAGGCATTCCCTTGAGGAGGGAATCTGGACACAGCCTTGAAGATAGCAGGGTAAGACCAGGGCCTACTGAGTGGAGAACGGAGCAAACCAAACCATGAATCACCAATCCCTTCATAGTTCCTTCCATTATTTAAGAAACATATGAGACTCAATCACTGAATGTAGTGTAGCTTAATGCCTCCTCTCCTGATACATATGTTAGTTCTTAATTATATGCTCAGGTTTCTCTTGTGGGTTCTGGAATAGCCAGCTAAGTTAGTTTATTGTGCCAACCTGGCTGATAAACACATGTGGGATTAATTGAAGGGTGGAGGGATAAATGGCTTGGTGAGCCTTGCCTTTCGAGTTCTCGGGTCTCTTGCTTTGTGATGGTTGCACCAAGGTGCAGCTGCCTTAGCAGTTCCCTGCTTCAGCTTGCAAGACTGACTTCCTACAAGACATCCCCAAGGAGACGCCACATGGACCTACCCCGATGCAGCCTTGGGTGCTGGAGCAGCTGTGTGGAGATGCCTGCTAGTGCTGAGATGCTTATCCATTCACTGACTCAGCTTTCCTCCTGAAGTTGGCATCATTGCCTCTGTTTTGTGAAATGAAGGACTTTGTGGATTGGTGTTGGACTTGTGGACTTGGGCAGCATTGGGTTGGGATGTTTTCTTGATGCACACTTAATCTTTACATAAAACTCTCTCTTATACATGAGTTGCTGTGGATTTGTTTCTCTAAAGCACCCAGACTAATACACCAGCCTTGCCCCATATGGGACGACTTTTAACAATTGGAATCCTGTATGCAAGTTTTGATCTTGTGGTTATGGGGGTTCAAGTCCCAATTGTATCAGTTCCTTACCCTGGAACATTAGAGAAATCTAGCCTCACTAAACTTGGATGCCTGTTCAAGGTGAAAGCACAGATGGAAGAGCTTTAATGTAGTCCTAACAGAGTGGCTTCTCCGTTAAAGTTCACTCACTGATTGATTCATTTATATGGGTTATGACAAAACTGCAGATGCCTATCATCCAGCATAGTTATTAATAGTGCTCACTCCCAAATTGTCTCATTTCGATGATTGATTAAATATCATAACCCAAGTGATGGAAATAGAATCCATTTTTAATTATTCACTAGAAGATTCTTCTGATAAAATTGATAGGACATATTAGAAGACACATTTTTCTAGTAGCATAACCCATAGACGTCAATGGAATCCATTTGTAATTATTCACTAGAAGAGTCTTCTGATAAAATTGATCGCACATATAAGAAGACACATTTTTCTTAAGGGCAGTCAGTTGGCCCTCGTCTTTCTAAACTCCTTCTCCCTTTTTTCACCATGAGGTTACAGGCACTATAACATTCTCTCCCTCCATGCTAGAGGTAGCAACACTTTTGAGATAACAAATAATACATAAATAAGGCAGGATCTATTAGTGGTAGCCAACTGTTACTGTGCCCATGTTTCTTTCTAGAGAGTCACTTGCTGTTGTTAGGTGTCCTTGAGATGGTTTTGACTCACAGCGACCCCTTGTACCACAGAAAGAAATACTGCTCTGGTCCTGCCCCACCTTCACAATCATGGCTGTGTTTGAGCCCCTTGTTGTAGCCAGTGTGTCAATCCATCTTGTTGAGGGTCTTCCTCTTTGTCACTAACCCCCATCTTTCTTTTGTTGGCGGGTCTGAACCACTCATATTTGAGTTAGCAGCCCAACAAGTCACCTACTACACTCCCAGTGCTCCTTCGTCAGCCTATAGAATCCTTCAGTTTCTCAACTGGAGGCGTAAAGGTTTTCTGCAGTTCTTTCAGCTTAAGGAATGTCAATGCCCTTCCCTTACTTTTGTATTCCTATTCCAGGAATACATTTTTTGTATTCTTTGCACATTTCATTATAATAATTTACTTTGCCTCCTTCCAACCACCCTTTGAAATCTGTTCAATTCTTGTAGTTCATCATTTCTTTCCTTTAGTTTAGCAAGTTTCAGAGTCTCCTTTGATGTTTAGTTGGCTCTTTTCGTTCTTTTCTGTCTTTTAAATGACCTTTTGCCTTCTTCACGGATGATGTTTCTGATGTCACTTCACAACTTATGATAGTTGGTCATTAGTATTCAGTGAGTCCAATATATTCTTGAATTAGCATGTAAATTCAGGTGGGATGTACTCAAGGTCAAATTTTGACTCTTGTGGACTTGTTTTAATTTTCTACAGCGTCAAGTTAAATTACGCATGTGCTTAATTGATGTATAACCACTCTTCTTGCTTTGACTAATGATGTTGAGTTTTCCTATCATCACTTTCCCCAGATGTGGGCGATTCGATTCCTGGGTATTTCATCTGGTAAGGTCCATGTATATAGTCATCATTTATTGAAAATATCCAGTCACTGGCAGCATTGTCGTTCAGGATAGATGTTGAAATGTTGATTTTGATGAGGAATGTGACATCATTCCACTTGAATTTGTCATTCCCAGCACAGAACATTAAATGAGTTCCCAAATTAAAAGTCCAGTAACAGTCTATTTTAGCTAGTATGTTGATTTTGTGTGTTCCATTTCAGTTTTAATGACTTCTGATTTTCCTAGATTAATTTGAGGTGGGAAAATCAGAAAATTCATGGAAGTATTCCATCACATCTTAATTCCATTTTCCATGAATTTTTAAAGCCCCCTCATATTTTGTATATTTCACATTCTAATTATTAATGTGTTGGGGTTTTTTTTGCTGCTGATTCTTCTGATTTTTGAGAAAACCCAGTGATTGTAGAATTCTCTGGCAAAGCAAATGAAAGTTTGTCTCAAGTAGAAAGACATTAAAAATAACAATCTGTTGGCGAGTCCTAAGACGATTTTACTCAACATGATTTCGGTGTGAATAGTTCATCACTAAGTGTGGAAGGGAAAAATCTTCAAAAATGTCCTGAAGACATATCTCCTAGATCAGTAGTTCTCCACCTTCTTAATGCCATGGCCCTTTAATGCAGTTCCTCATGATGTGGTGACCCCAAACATAAAATTATTTTCATTGCTACTTCATAATTGTAATTTTGCTATTGTTATGAATCAGGTGACCCCTGTGAAAGAGTCGTTCAACCCAAAGTGGTCATGACCCACAAGTTGAGAACTGCTGTCCTAGACCATTCAGTCTGTTACAGAGAAACATTGTTACCCACTGCTGTCAAGTTGATTCTGACACCTATTGACCATATAAGACAGGGTAGAAGGGCCCCTTCTGGGTAGCAGAGACTGTAGGTCTTTACTGAAGCAGACAGCTCCATCCTCTCGCAGAGTAGCTGGTAGTTTCAAACTTCTGAACTTTCAGTTAGCAGCTTAGCACATAGCCCACCACTCCCCCCAGTACTCCTTGAGAAACTTGACACAATACTTCTACTATTTAAATGAGGTCAAGGAATAGCTAGATTGAATAGAAGGGCCAGTTGATATATTTTGATGAAGAAGTTGGAGGTTTTAATCATTGCAGTACCATTTTCTGGTGGATAAATAAAATAGTGATTTCTTAACAGTCAATAGTAGCTTTCCACGTAGAAGTTTGACACCTTATCTTCCAAACATCTTCTGTTCAGTCCATTTAATTTATTTAATTGTATTTAAGGTGTTAAGGAATTCAAGTGGTGTGGGTAACTATTGGCTTGCTAACTGCAGTGTAGGTGATTAAATCCTCCAGCCATTCCACGACAGAAAGATTTATGAAGTCTTGGAAACACTATATAGGATTGCTATGAGTCAGAAATGACTTGTGCACAGTGGGTTTTAGACTCTTACTTAGAAATCATGTTTGTTTTGTTTGCCTTTAGTCTCCAGAATCCAGCATATTAACTAGCACTTAATAACTGCTCAACCAATAATTATTGAATGGATTTATTTTCTATTTGGTGAATATACTTTTACTATAGTCATGCAAAGAAATGTAGAAATAGTAATCTCTGCTACTTATATGTTTTTGTTAGCTAATGTAAGAGTGATTGTATCACTAATTATGGAATTTAGTTGAGGGACAAATAAAGTAGAATCTCTAAGCCTCGCTCTCCTCCTGTGTAAAATGGACTTGATGACTGCAAGCCTGCTTCATAGAGGCTTGTGGCAGTTACATACTCTCCTGTCAACTTGCAAAGGGGTGGCGTCTAGCCTGTCAATCAGGTAGTCACTAGATGATCTTATTTGGAAGATTGACGGAGATAAATAGCTCACTGGAGGCCACACACACACTCTCTGCTACACATTACTGCTGACAAGACACATGTAGCTATGCTGAAGGAACCAGAGCCTTGGAGCTGGAGGAACCCCATGTAGACCCATGTCAGCACTGAGATGCTTCCACTGCCACTGGATCCACAAGACTTTCCACCCACTGGCCTGCGATCTTCCTACAGTCTGTGTCATTGCAGGTGCTGTGTGAATCTGAAGACGGACATATGGTCTAATATTAGACTTATGGACTTGATCTCCACTGGGCTGGGATGTTTTCTTAATATACAATTGCCCTTTGATAAAAAGTTCTCTCTTATATCCTTAGTCACCCTGGATTTGTTTCTCTAGTCTCTCCGGATGAACGCAAGGCTTAAGTGAGTTAATATATGTGAAGCATTTAGAAGGGTACTTGGTACACAATAAAACTAGATTATAGGAGGTAAATTCTTTGGGCTTCTTTAATCCCTAATCAGATGAGGACTTTGGTGGCTTGCAAGGAATTCTTTGGACCCTTGGGAGGTCCCACTGTTTTCTTCTTAGAGTTTGGGATAGTAGAGTATTATCATAGCTCCCATCCTCTTTTTCACACCCAGTTACCTTTCCTACTTTCAACTGTCTCCTAGACAAGTGATTGTTAGACAACTAATAAGAAAGATTGGAGGAGAATGTATGCATTTGAATTGTGATGTTGGAAAAGAACATTATATAAATACCATGGACTGCCAGAACCAACTAATCATCTTGGAGGAAGTGTAGCCAGAAGCACCTTAAAAGCAAGGACAATGAGACTTGCTCTCACATACTTGGACCTGTTATCATGAGAGACCAGTTATCAGAAAAGAACATCCTACTTGGTTATGTAGGTCAGCAAAGAAAAAAATAATAATAAAAAAATCAAAGGATGACTCTCAACAAGCTAGATTGACACAGTCGCTGAAACAATGAGGTCAAATATCTCAGCTATTGTGTGGATGGTGCAGGACCGGGCAGTGTTTCACTCCATTGATTTTCAGATTGCTATGAACGGAGCCAACTTGACAGACACTAACAACACCGCCTTTTCCATGCAATGGCGAAATGCCATGGTTCAACATGGATCTGAATCAATCTCCTAAGCATTTCAGAAGAAGGATTAAGTTTATTCTAAGTGTATGGAAGCTTACAATCTCTGGAAGATTCTAGAATTGGGAGTTTCATGAGGGTGAGTGAAGAAAAATTTCTCTCCATGTGCTGGGGAAAATTTGTTGAAGAGATGGGCTTTCTCAAATTGTTCGGATAATAGAAAAAAGATAATTTGCCTGCCAAGCAGTTGAGAGATTGTGATGTTTGCAAGGACACAGTTGGTATGAAACAGACTTCAGGAGTGGGAGTGGGATATATGTACATTAAGTATGTTTATGGAAGAATGGTTCTGATAGAGCCAAGCTTACTGCTAAGAGCCAGCGTTCACGACAAGTCGCCTTGATTGAGAATCTGCACTTCTGTCAACAATGGCTGCGTTATGTCACACTGAAGCCAGGCAGAGTTGGAAAAGGCTAAAGCCCCATGGTTGATGGAACATCCATGGTGAATCTGACACATGGGCAGAGTGGCTGATTCAGTTAGGCACTGCATATGTAGAGAGAGCATCCAGTATGTGCTTACTAAAAGTGCATATCTGAGTGGAGAAGAGACTGAGTGGCCTGGTAACTCCTATAGATGAGCTATGCACAAAATGCTACAATCACAAAAATGCTAATATGGATGAAGCCCTGTTGGTAAGTGTACAGTTTATGAACCTCACATCTTTAAATAATTTCCACAACCCTTCTGAGTAGATACTTGGAATATCACCTGTCATCTCATGTTACAAAAGGTGAAATAACAAGGTCACATTCATCACCCAGGATACACATTAGCAATCAATGAAGCTGGGATTTAAACCAAAGATGCTTAACTCCCAACTGTCTTATCTCATGCAAAGTAACCTGTCTCTTACAACAAAAACTCACAACTGTATTGGCCTTTTAAAGTAAGCAGTTAGTTGAACAAAAAGAAGAAATGCATTCCAGACTCAACACTCAACCAAACGTACTGCCACCGAGTCAATTCTGGACTCACGGAGACCCTAGATGACAAGGTCCAACTGTCCCTGTGGGTTTCTGAGACTGTAACTCTTTACAGGAGTAGAAAGTCTCATCTTTCTCCCATGGACCATTGAGTGGCTTCTAACTGTTGACTTGGCAAATTGCAGCCCAACTTGTAACTACTGTGCCACCAAGGCTCTTTGGAAAAACCAGACTCAGCCTTTGTGACTCACTTATTTCATTCAGCATGATGTTTTCAAGGTGCATCTAGGTTGTATCAGGACTTCACTTCTCTTAATGGTAGAATAATATTCCACTTCATGGATATGACCAAATCAAAACTCATTGCTGTTGAATCCATTGCAAATCATAGCAGCCCTACAGGACAGGGTAGAGCTGTCCCCACAGACTCTAAAGCTTTACAGTAGCTACTTGCTACACCTTTTGTCCCATAGAGTGTCTAGCATGAGCCCATGAATACAAATTATCTAGAGTAGGCAAATGAAGAGAAAACAAAGTCTATTCGTGGTCACCTGGGATGAGCAGAGGAGTTCTGGTAGCTTAGTGGTTATACATTGGACTGCTAACCACAAGGTCAGCAGTAAGAAACCACCAATTGCTCTGCTAGAGAAAGAAGAGACTTTAGACTGCCATAAACAGTTAAAATCACAGATAATTAAGTCTTGGAAACCCACAGGGGGATTTCCTACCCTGTCCTATAGGGTTGCTATGAGTCAGACTCGACTTGATGGCTGTGAGGTTAGTTTAGTTTTGGATGAGGAGGAGGTTATTGCTTAGGAGGGCCTGAAGCTTCTGTGAAAGTTAATGAATTAATTTAGCAACAGGTAGTGGTAATGGTTGTGTAACATGATGAATGTAATAAATGGCACTGAATTGCATGTGTAACAATGTTGAAATGGAAAAAAGATTTTTTTCTTTGCATGTTTATTACAGGAGGAAGTTAAAATAATCTAACCTTGTATGTACCCTTATTTCCATGAGGAAAAAACAACGGATTAAAAACTCAGAACCAATAAGCAGCACAGTGCATTTGGAGAGCTCTAAATATTGCTTTCAATTGCTGTTAGGTGCCTTGGAGTCAGTTCTGACTCCTAGAGCCCCTAGACAAAAGAATGAAACATTGCCCCGTCCTGGGCCATCCTCACAATTGTGCTTGAGCCCATTGTTGCAGCCACTGTGTCAATAGGACTTATCAAGAGTCTCCCTCTATTTCAGTAACTTTCTACTATCCCAAGCATGGTGTCCTTTTCCAGCGTCTGGCCTTTTATCACAACCTGTCCCAAGCATATGAGATGAAGTCTTGCCATCTTTGCTTCTCAGAAGCATTCTGGCTGTACTTCCAAGACAGATAAATTTGCTCTTTCGGAAATTCATGATACTTTCAATATCTTTCGCTAGCACCATAGTTCAAATGAAACAATTCATCTCCCTTTCTTATTCATTGTCTAAAGGTCGCATGCCTACAAGACAATTGAAATGAACATGGCTCGAGTCAGGTGCACCTCAGTCCCGAAAGCGACATCATTGTTCATCAGCACTCTAAAAGGATCTTGTGCAGGAGATTTGCTCAGTACAATATGTCATTTGATTTCCTGGCTGCTGCTTCCATGAGCCTTGATTGTGGGATTCAAACAAAATGAAATACTTGATGTGATGATTAGGAATTCTGTCAAGTAGATGCTCTTGGCTAGGCATGGAGTCAAACCTGTCAATAAAGTTGCAGCCTGATGACACTCCTTGATATCATGCGGCTTTTGTATTAAGAGGAAGTGACCAAGGAGAGTTGACTCTTCTTTGGTCCTTTGTCTTTACTGGACCTGGATCTTGTATCTGGTTCTGTGATCTCCTGCTATGTCCCTTGCCAATCCAGGAGCCATCAGAAGACTATTGTGGGTCCATTCAAGAGTCTTCTTTGGATCTCTACATCCTCTATCCTGTGCCC
>NW_022103899.1:43414590-43437401 GCF_000313985.2 Echinops telfairi | reverse complement strand
GCAACCCCTGCTTTTTTTGAACTGTTGTTTGCTTGGTATGCCTTTCTCCAACCTTTGATTCTCAGTCTATGCTTGTCTGTAGCCTTGAGATGTGTCTCCGATCTTTTCACTGTTTATCAAGACTTTTCTCAGTCTATCATTTGATTAAATACTGTTGCTACAGAAGAAAATGATTGGAATAGCCTATTATGTTGTGCTAACTATTTCCTTCCACTTTCGGTGATGAGGATGGATCTTCACATTTGGAAAAGTTTTGTTGGGTTTCTCTCAGCTCCAAGGTACATCCACGTCAGCGATGTATATTATAAAAGTTTTAATAAACCGTAAGCTTATTTAACAAAATGTCCTAGAGGTAAACGCCAAAAGAATGTTTTAGTGACTCAAGAATCAATCATGAGTATCTAAACGCTTTCTTTCTCTTGGCTACGACATCCTATATTGACTATAGCTCCCCTAATGATTATAAAGTGGTTGCACATCATATTACTACATGATAGTGTTTAGTTTGGTATGGAATAACATGGTTTGAAAAAAATCTTTCACCTCACATACCCATTTTATTCCGAATGGAGGAATATTCTCCAAGGTTCCTAATAGAGTTCCCTTTATATCTTATTGGTAAAAATTAGGTCACTGTGCTGACTAATTTTCAATGTCAATATGGCTACAATCTGGTCTCTGCTTGCTCAACATGAATCTATGTGTTATGATGAGGGTGTTCTGTAGATATGATTTAACATTTACATTCTATTTAAAGAGAGGACTCTTGATAAGGGAGAAAGATGGCACCTTCGACTCCCATACAAAGTTATCATCTTGGGAACTCTTGGGGGCATATTTGCCCTTACAGGGTTAACTATGAGTTGGTATCAACTCAATAGCAATAAGTATATTTGTTTGTTTGCTTTTTAAACTCTTGATAATGTAGATGGGCTTTATCTAATTAACTGAAGGACATAAGAACAGATTTCAGAATACTTAATTGTGCTCATGTGGAATGTGTACATATACCAAGAGACAGTCATTTGAACATACACAGGGAATACTACATAGTTTAAAATCTGCCAAGGTGTGTATCAAGGTATATCATATCCCTCATCATACTTTTTCAATCTGTATGCTGAGAAAATAGGAAGAAGAATTTGGCATCAGGATTAGAGGCATGCTTATTAACAACCTGTGAAATGCAAATGATGTCATAACTTTGCTTGATGAAAGTGAGCAGGACTTGAAACACTTGCCAATGAAAACCAAAGGCCTTCAGTATGGATTGCAATTCTATGTAAAGAAAACCAGACTCTTCGACACAGGACAAATAGGCAACATCTTGAGAAACAAAGAAAACACTGAAGTTGTCAAGAATTCCATTGCACTTGGTTCCACAATCAATGTTCTTGGTATTTCCAATCACTTCATATGCATGTGAAGGCGGGACAATGAATAAAGAAGATCGCAGAAGAACTGATGCATTTGAAGGATGGTGCGGGTAAAGAATAGGAATAACAACAATTGTGAGGTAGGTGCAGATCCAGACGGTGTTTATGGTTCTGTGGTATGTAGGCTAAGAGTTGGAATTAACTCAAAAACATCTAACAACAGTACAAAGAGCAAAACATTGGATGTCCTCCATAGAAGGAATCTGATTTGAGATTGCAAAATAGATACTCAAGGAGACTTCAAAAGTCTGGGGAGGGAGGGGGGAATGAAAAGATAATGTAATTTTTCCATGAATGTTTTGAAGCCCTCTCAAATTGATATATAGATATACTGCCAGAGCTTATAACCTACCACTTGACCTAGGATTTTGGACTTGCCAGTCCCACAAATAATGTACATTCTATAAAATTAATTTCTGAGTATATATATATATATGAATTAATAACTGTTGAGTGATCAAATTCTCACTTTCCACACAGAAGACCTGAGTTTAATTCCTGGCCAACATGTCTGATGTGCAGCACCCACCCAGCTGTCAGAGAAAGCTTATACGTCACTATGATGCTAAACAGATGTTACTACAATGCTAAACAGTTTCAGCATTGTGTCCAGACTAAGCCATGTCAAGAAATAAAGGCCTGATCATCTAATTCTGAAAACAATACGTGAAAACCTTAGAGATCACAAGGTTCCAATTCATAGCCCATCCTGGGGAGAGCACAGAACTGAGCAGTTTTGTTACACGGTGCATGGGGTCACTATGAATTGAGGGCCAATTCATGAGCAGTTAGCAACAGCTAGAAATATTATTTATTATTATTATTCTTTCCCACTGAGTAGTTAGTTTATTGTGCCAACCTGGCCAATAAACACATGTGGGGTTAATTGAAGGGTGGAGGGATAAATGGCTCAGTGAGCTTCGCCTTTCTAGTTCTTCAGTCTCTTGCTTTGTGATGGTCGGACCAGGGTGCAGCTGCCTCAGCAGTTCCATGCTTCAGCTGGCAAGGCTCACTTCCTGCAAGACACCCCCAAGGAGAAGCTGCATGGACCTATCCCGATGCAGCCCTGCGTGCTGGAACAACCGTATGAAGACCCTTGCCAGCACTGATGTTTACATGTTCACTGATTCGGCTTTTCTCCTGCAGTCGGCATCATTGTGTGTGTTTTGTAAGATGGAGGAGGACTTTGTGGAGTGGTGTTGGACATATGGGCTAATGTTGGACTTGTGGGCTTGGGCAGCACTGGGTTGCGATGTTTTCTTGATGTGCACTTAATCTTTATATAAAACTCTCTCTTATACATGAGTTTTTATGGATTTGTTTCTCTAAAGTACCCAGACTAACACACCCGCCCAATTGACTTTGTTTCTCTGGAAAATGCTAACCCCAATCACCTGAAAATTGGTCACTGACAAATAGAAAGGAGAGCTCTGTGATTGGCTTCAACTACTGTAGATTCAATCCCAGAGTCAGGGTATATCCGGCTGTCTGGATAAAATTGGGACTTCAGTAGGAAATAAGAAGAGGAGGCCTGTCCAATAGAAAGTCAAGAGTGTCTACAAGCAAACTGTCTATCCATGGACTTCTCTAGCACCCTTTGTTGACCTCTGAAATGGAGACATGGTGGATAACTTACAGCATCAAGGGCTGCTTTCTCACAAGCGTCTGTGGGTCATTAAAGGTTGAGCTTGGAGCTGTGTTCGATACTGCCAGCCTCAAGCAGAGGCCAGAATAGCAGGTTCTAATCAATATTTCGGAGTAAATAACTTAATGTGCTGTTCACTTTGTCCCATAGCTCATGACAACCTAGAGAGACAAAGGAAGCACTTTGGGGACTCTTCCATGGAGTCCGTTTTGTTTGAGGCTGATGGGCCACAAGCATGACACATCTTCCTTTCCTTTTCCTTGGAGAATGTGATCTCTCTGGACATCGTTTTCAAAATGAGGACATGAAAGGGAATATAGACATAGATGTTTACATCCGTCTTCAGAGTTTTAAAGTTTTTCCCATGGGTTATTTGAACGAGGAGAAGGAAGTTATCTGTTTCCACGGGGATTTACAGCCTCAGAAGCCCGCAGGGCAGTTTCACTCCCTCCTCTAGGGCCGCTATGAGTTGGAATCAACTTGATGGGCTTGAGTGATGAGTGATAGTGGTTGACCCTGACAGCAACTCTGTAAGTAATGACCATCCTTAGTTTACAGCGGATGAAACAAGAAGACTCGGCATTTTGTGGTCAACTGTCTAGGGTCACATAGCTAAGATGTGGTAGATCCAAGTTTGAAGTCAGTTTCGTGTGCTTGCTAATCTGATTTATCCAACCCAGTCTTCTCTCTCTTTCCCACTGAGTCGCTCTGCACAATAGGAGGCCAACAAACTCCAAGCACATGGCCCCGGGCCATCTCCAGAACAGAGCTTTGCAGGTGGAATTCGGAGTGTCCACCCATCCTGCTTGAGCACTAAAAGGCATGATGGAGGCCTCCCCACAGTTCCTCTTCCTCTGGCCCCTCTGCAAGGTGATGGGCTCTTCACATGCTCTTCCAAATGAACAAAAGGGCACCTGAGGCAGCCACGAACAGAGATTGAAACACATTAACAACAATCGTAAAAACACCAAAGGAATGTCTGCAAAGAGCAGGCCATGTTCACATGGTCTGTGTTCTAAGCAAATGTGGAGGGAGGGTAAGAAGCAGACACCAAGAATAACATCCGACTTGGTGCTGTCAGCCCATTCCTTCTCTTGAAAAAGAAGAGGCTGTATCCTGGCTAATTTCTGGGAAAGAAAGCGGATCTGTGTGTTTGCTCAAAGGTGAGGCAGAAAGCTCCGCCTGCCAGGGCAGCAGGGAGCAGCATGTTGCCCTTGGCTGGATCAGACTGAATGTGCAGCCTTGCTCTCGGCCCAGCAGGGAACTGACTACCACAGACAGGCATGCCTCCCCACTAGGTGACCTCATGAGGAAACTATTGCCTAAGGTGAATGAACGAAGAGTTCTGGAGGTGAAGTGCTCAAGCTGGTCAAAAGGAGGATCGAGGACTGGAACCGTTTCCAAAAGTCTGAAGTTTGAAGAAGGCTCCAGAATGAAACATATTGCCCAGAAATGATTAGAGGGAATGAAAAAAGAAAGAAAAACACCAACCGAAATGTGCACAATACAGGTCCCCTGCATGTGGTCTCACAGGGAATGCTGATAGACTCTCCATCACAGATGCTCCTCCATAGCATGCGTTTGTCTAATTCAAAGACAACATGTAAAACTTAACTTTCCAAGGAGTCCAGTTCAGCAATTGTTAGTAAAAGCGTTGTTTTTTCCTTTCCCCAAAATATCAAATTCACTGCCATCCAGTCAACACAGACCCATAGCGATCCTATAGGACAGAGTAAAACTGTCCTATGAGTTTCTAGGACTGCAAATCTTTACAGGAACAGAAAGCCTCCTCTTTCTCGGGAGGGGCGGGGGGAGTGCCAGCGGGTGAATTGGAACCACCCCCTTTGTGGTTGGCAGACCAATGTGTAACTCACTGGGCTTAACTCACTGTGCTGTAACTCTAACTGGGAGTGACCAAAATGGGTCCTCCTCCGACTAGCTTCCCTTGGGGTCACCAGAAAATGCTTCATAAAGTAAATGAAGGGATCTGTCCCCCATACCTCTCACCTTATGGGAGCATGCATACATTTTTTTCATACATCAGTGTCTAACCCAAGGTGGGGTCCATGCCCAATTGAAATTAACTGCTGGCAGGGGACTAGGATCACCATACTTGTGATGCAAAAGGTTGGGTTAGGTGGAGAAAGATTTCCTTGATGATCCACAGCAGGGTTCTCTTACCCACTTTATGAAGCAATTGTCCTGCAATTGCTTCTAACTCTTGGGAGCCCCAAGTGTAGGACTGTGCTCCACAATGGCTGATTTTCTAGGAGAAGAATATCTTCTGGGTGGACACACACTGTGCCAATCTTTCAGGTAACAGCTGAGCCCTTTAACCCTATGCATGAACCAAGAAGTGAAATTGCCTTCTCTTTATCAGGGGACTATTTTCAATATTCATACCTACCAATAGGAAAGAAGGGTATTTTAACTTTGATCCTCTGTCTGGGGACTCCCTCATGCCCACCAGCTGGAAGGTCTTTGTAACATGTGATCTGCTCTTAATTTATCCCATCTTAATTCACTCAACCAGTTGGAAAATATAAAAGGAGTACACCCTATCATATGACTACTTATAATTCAAATAGAGAGGGCTAAGGGACCATGAGATCTTGCAACGAGACCATGATTTGGTTCTAATGTATTATTTTGTGATTTAAGGCTAACTTGTCTCTCTGAAACTCAATTTTCTCTTTCGTAAGGATCAAAATACCCTTATGCCTTATATGGCTATTTTGAGAACCAAATAAAAATAATGTAAAATGATTCGAAAAATAGAAGATGTGTTTGCAAATTAGGATAGGATTTCAGGATTTAAAAAACCCACTAGTTTGTTGTTAATTTATTCATTAAGTTAAGAGATGTACTTTTAAGACACTTAGAAAATAGTAGAGGAATTTCCTGCAATCCCTTCTTTACCAGAAGAACTTGCTTCCAGGGCATTTCCTTCAAGCTACATTCCATTTTGCAGACTCTTTGAAAACTACAAAAAGAAGTTCAACTTCAGATGTGGGATAAACATTTTGAGTGTCTATCTGGAAGGGTAAATGTCTGTTTCCATTAAGTGGTCCCCATTTCCAGGGCCCTATCTGAGCCATAAGCCATCATTCTCTACTTGGCAGGCAGTGGAATGAATTCTGACACAGGATGGAAACTCAAGAGTTGGCACCTCACAAAGATTCTTTATTTTCAAAAGCTACAGAAAGAATTAGATTGGCAAACAATAATTGTGTGTGTGTTTCCATTTTAGGGTAAAAGTAAATAATATTGATGTGAAAGCAGTAGGTAGTTTTCACTTTTCCAACAGAGTTCCAGAAAAGCACAGCTGACTTCAGACAAGGGGGCACCAAGAAAAAAGAAAAGAAGAAAAATAATAGGAGACCATCTGCCTTCTGAGTTTGCCATGGGTTTTGGCACCTGGAGATTTGGTAGTTGTATTGCCAGCATCATTCACTCCTTTCCTCCTTTCTAGTAGAACTCCAAAATGCTTTGGTGACTCAGTGGTTAAAGCACTCTACCGTGAACTGAAAGGTCAATAGTTTAAATCCATCAGCCACCTTTCAGAAGAAAGATGAGGCAATCTGGTTCTGTAAAGAATCCAGCCAAGAATTCCCCTTGGAAAACTGAGGAAGAGTTTTGTCCAGTAGGGTCGCAAGTTGGAATCAAGTAGATGGCAGTGGGTAAGAGAACCCTGCTGTGGATCATCAATGAAACCTTTCTCCACCTAACCCAACCTTTTGCATCACAAGTATGGTGATCCTAGTCCCTTGCCAGCAGTTAATTTCAATTGGGCATGGACCCCATCTTGGGTTAGACACTGATGTATGAAAAAAATGTATGCATGCTCCCATAAGGTGAGAGGTATGGGGGACAGATCCCTTCATTTACTTTATGAAGCGTTTTCTGGTGACCCCAAGGGAAACTAGTCTGAGGAGGACCCATCAGAGGAGTAAAGAGACCCTAGGATCACATGTTGTTGAGTGACTGCATTGACCAACTCTGGAGTTGTCTACCCTCTGGATTTCGCTTTGTAGGAGCCAAAAACTCCCCGAGAACTTAAGTTGATCTGAGTTGAGGGCTCAAAATGTTGGCATCAGAAGCTCTGGTGGCACAAGTAGCAGTCTGCTTCCTTAAAGACTGACAGCTTCATAAACCTCGTGGGGACATTCCTACTCTTTCCTATAGGGTCACTATAACCTGGAATTTGACTGGATATCAATGGGATTTTTTGGTTGTTGTTAACATCTGTCTTAGTTTCTAAGTGCTGCAGGTGGGTAACATTTAAGAACTGGCATGTATTTGCTCATTTTATGAATGAGAAGTCCAAAGTCAGGGCACTGATTCTCGGGGAGTTGTCTCTGTTTGCCTCGTCTTCTGTGACCCGACATTACAGGATTCCTGGGCAGCCTGCATGTGGCATCTAAAGATAAAGGTCGCTATCCCATTCCTGCTTGCTTATTTCTTTGTTGAATTTTCTATTCCCCAAATGATTCATTGACAACACACTCCACACTGATCCAGCCTCCTTTTTCCAACAAAGAAAACCCTAGATGCAAGTAGGATGATGTCAACAGCCCAAGGGTGAGGGTGGACAACGCATATTTTGAGGGAACACAAGTCAATCCACAGCAGTGTGCAACATTAACCTAACTGCTCCATCATCCATCTCTGCCGGACAGGGGGGCTGACCTGTGATGGTCCTAGAATGCCAATGAATAAATGCAAAGCAAATAGAGTTGATGCCATGTTAAAAATATTTATAAATCAGAGTTAGATGTATTCTCTAGGCATTGTAATGTCTCCTAGAGTTAAAAGACTCAGGAGCAAGTGTTCTTAACACTTTAAGCACATGCCACTCCATTCCCACTGTAATAACATATACACATAATTCTCATTCATGAAAGAACCTCAGCTTCTTTATGTCTCACATTGCTTATTTGTCTTGTACTTGCTTGCCATATCATGTATTTTTCTCAGCCCACTTAAAACAAAATGGAATGTTTTAGGATACTCCATCTTGGCTCAATTAGGACTTGCTAAATGGATTGTTGCTTTCCATAAAGCACCTGCTATGTACCAGGCATTATGCCAATGGCTGTAGGGGGATATACATTAAAAAAAAAAATCTTTGTCTACAAAAGACCTAAAATTTAATAAAAATGACATGCAAAGAACCAATTACTGTGTAAGTCAATTTTTACCATATCAATGACACAAATGAAGAATGCATATAAGATCAGAAGGGAGACAAACTACTTCTGGACGGTGTTTGCAGAAAAATCTCATGAAAGAGAGGGGATTTGAGCTGTGCCTTGAGAAAACATGCAGGCTTTCAATATGCAGTGAAGACCAAGGAAGGAGCCATGTAGACGGAACGAACCACATCATTCCAGCCTGGCAGAAGCAACCTGCCAAGCATATTCACTGATGAGACTGATCAAATATTGATATGCCCCAGAACTTGGGGGGGCGGGGTGGGCAGGAGGAGATTGGATGACAGAAATCAGACTGCAAAATGTCTCCACAGGCTTGAAAGGTAGACCAAATCCAACATTATGCAAATGAACTGAGACAAGTGTAACATTTTGCATTTGATTATTATAGAAAATGTTCACAGCCACAGCTGCTTATGTGAATGAAACCAAAAAAAAGTGTTTGTTTTGTTTAATGTAAACCTCATATGAATCAAGAGTATCACTGCCGAAAGAGCTGATGCATACCTAGGTAGTACTTCTCATCAAAATGATATTGTTGTTTAAGTGATTATAACACTGTGCTTGATTTTTAAAGCTGCCATAGCAAATTGATGCAAATTTACTAGCTTAAAAGAACACACATTGTGGTGGGTTCCTCCTTTCTCCCCCTTCCCCTTCCCTGACCAACCGCCCCCCCAACCCTCACGACTGTTCCTGAGGGGTTTAGCTGTCCTGAATCCCATGTGTCCAGAGCTCTTATCTGTACCAATGTGCGTACTCCAGTCTAGCCGGGTTTGTAAGGTGAACTGGGTCATGGCCATGAAGGGGCTGGGAAGCATTCGGGAACTGGAGGAATGATGTGTGCTTTGTCAGTGCTATACTGTACCTTGGTCCTTTCCTTATAACACTTCGGTGGGGGAATGTCCAATTGTCTACAGATGGGCTATGGGCCTCCACTCCAACCTCCCTCATTCACATTGATATCACTGTTTGAAATTTTTTGATACCTGATACCTGATCCTGTCGACGCCTCATGATCACACAGGCTGATCTGCTTCTTCCATGTGGGCTTATTTGTTTCCCCACGAGATGGCTGCTTGTTTAGCTTCAAGGACCCCAAATGCTATATCTTTTGCTAGTTGGACACACTCTGCTTTCTTCACCACATTGACTCAAATATAGCAGTTATGAAGAGGGCAAAGGACTGGGCCGTGCTTCCTTCTGTTGTCCAGACGGTCCCTATTCAGCCAACTGAATGGCACCTAGCAACAGAAACAACATGAATTTTCAGGTACCCCTCATTTTATTATATTTTGCTTTACTGTGCTACACATTTAAGAACAAATTGAAAATTTATGACAACTCTACATTGAGCAAGTCTAATAGTGCCATTTTTCAAGAGCATGTGCTCAATGCATATGTGTCACATTTTAATAATTCTTACAATATTCAAACTTAGCAATACTATTGTACACTTACTAGACTACAATATACTATAAACATCACTTTATATGCCATAGGAAATAAAATAAAATCACAACTTGAAAAAAAATAAAGAACATGTATTTATTGTCGTACAGGTCTGGAGCTTAAAGATCCAGTGGAGGTCTTACCTAGGGTAAAATCACAGGGTTGGAAGCCTGCTTACTTTGCTGGTGGCTCTGTGGGGGGGGCCCATTTTCTGCTCTTTCAGGTTGTTGGTGGATTCAGTTTCTTGCTCTTGTAGAACCAACCTCTCCATTTTCTTGCTGGCTGTAACCTGAGGGCCATTCCCAGGGTCCAGAGGCTACCACATTCCTTGGCTCGGGGTCCCTGCCTTCATCTTCTAACTCAGCAATGGCAGGTCCAATCCTTCTCACTCTGCATCTCTTTACTCTTCATTCATCACCACATTTCCTTCTTTGCAACTGGAAAAGTTCTCTGCTTTTCGAAAATGCATGTGATTAGCTTGGAATCTGCTGGGTCATATAGGATAATGGTCTCACTTCAAAGTCTGTAACCTCAATCACGCTTGCGCATTTCTCTTGGTCAAGCCTGCAGCAGGTGCCCAGGTTCCCAGGGCGCGTCTGGGACTACATTTGGAAGCGTCATATGTTGTCTAATACCAGCTGCGGTGAATCGATCGTGACTCATGTGACCTCGTGTGCGTCAGCATAGAACTGTGCTCCTCGTGGCGTTCCATAATGGATAAAAACAAAGCAAAACTTTTCATTATGATTTGTGTGAACGTTTACAGAGAAAACTCATTTTCCATTTAACCCTTTGTAGGCATTGTGGTGCAGGATGTTGATCTCCAGCCCCTCGGTGTAATAAACAGCCCATCACACGGGCATGGAATAGTTAATAGTCCTCAGGACCAAGCAGGGCTTCGTTCTGTGCACACAGGGAACTGACTCATTGACATCTAACAACAGTCCTTCAAAAAGGTCCCCAAGAAATCATGCCTCTTGGTATTCCCATTAAACTTGCTGACCTATGCCTTGTTTGAGGTGGTAGAATGCCGCAGAAATGGCAAAGTGGGATGTCAGCGTCAAGCCATTAAGAAGCATCCACTTTCACATATTTGGAGCCATGTGGGGCACAGAGGACCGCAGACCGCATTGAGAGACAGAGCTTTGTGTGGCCCAGTTGCTCCTTCCCTTAATGAAACTTCATGAGAGATTCCCAAGGATGACCATCAATCCTGGTCCGTGGAGCCCAACTTCAATTCGCAACCCATACGTTTATGAACTAAATGAATGACTGTTTCTTTGGACCGTGACCTATCTGCGTATCGCCGTGTAACACTGGTGCTGGAAGCGATGCAGCTACGCTTCAATATCCGACAGGTGTGCCCACGGTGGACAGATTCCAGTGGGGCTTTGTGGCTGAGACCCACAAGGAAGAAAGCCGACTGATATACAGTACTTCTAAAAATTAACTAAGGAAAGCCCCGTGGCTAGTAGCAGAATATCGTATAATATAGTTCAGATATTTTCCTCCTTGGTGAGAAGGCAAAACACAATAGCCAGGGCAGGGAGGCCAACAATCCTGAAGGCAGCACAGGACTGGGCAACACTTCCTTCCATGATGCATAAGATCACTGACATTGGAGCCAGCTCAACAGCCACAAACAAGAACACGTTTTTTGGAGGATTTTTTATGCACCAAAGGCTAACTGTACACCTATAGGTTTGTGTACATGCCCCTGTATGTTTTGAATTTTTGACCTTAAGAACCGATTTGTTTTCCTTTACTTTTGACTGCAAATAAACACAATTTACTTTCACCAATCATTTCAGTCTCTAGTCAACACTGATGTAATATATTACTTATAGATATGTGGCTATGTATAATTCCTTCTTTCTGTCCTGGTGATATTCTCAATAGCAGAAATGCATGGAAGACTCTGATCTTAGTAATTTTGCTTGAAATAGTGAAAATATATAAGATAAGGACAGAAAGCAGACAACTCAGAACGGATCAAAGTTCCGATGGACACCAGGCTGTCCCTGTGATAAGCACAACAGCAAAGATAATCACCATAGAACTGACACATAGAACGATTGTATGCTTCAATGACTCCAGTCCAGGAGACTTGAAAGCAGAAACACATGCACATCAGTATGCACTGCAGCACTATTCAGACAGTGAAAAAGTTAAACCATGTCAATGTCTATCAGCAGAAGAATGTATTAACCAAATGTGGCACAACTATACAATGGAATACTCCTCTAGTCCATATATGTTATCCTCGTTAAAATAAGGAAGTCATGAATGGACAAATATGAGATGAAGGAACTTCAGAAAGTTCATGAGAATGCAATTGAAAGATAATTGGAATTTTTCACAAAATTTGAAACTCTTTCTTATATGAAGTACTTAGAATAGGCAAATGAATAGAGCCTAAAGTTTCATAGTGGTTCTTAGGGGCATGTGGCAGGAAGGAAGAGAGCGTTATTGCTTAAGTGACCTTGAGCTGCAGTTAAGGTGATGGACATTTTTGGAGATGGATTCCGTTGGGTATTTTTTTATGCTTTTGTCGTTACACAATATGATAAATGTAATTAATGACATTGGGTTGTTAATATAAACAATGTTGAGCTGATATAGATATTGCTTTTGTCGTAGTTAGATGCTGCCATTGAGTAGACACTGACCCATAGTGACCCTGTACACAACAGGATGAAATACTCCGTGGTCCTTCCATATATACATAAACATATCCACAGCTTGTCGTTCTGTGGTGGCTTTTGTGTTGCTGTGAAGCTGAAAGCTATGTCACTGATATTTGAAATATTAGCATGCTTGCCAGCAGGTTTCAGCAGAGCTGCCACACTAAGAACAGTCCATAGCAAAGAAACAAACTGTCCACCTTGGAGGGATTAGCCCCTGAAAACCCATGAATAGCAATGGAACATTTTCCGATTTCATGCCAGATGAGCCCCTCAGGTTCTAAGGCACTCAACACAGGAGTGAGGAGGGCTGCCTCCCCAAAGTCGGGTCAACCCTAATGATGCAGATGCAGTCAAGCCTTCGGGACTTCATTTCCTGACGGGGCAAGAGTCAAACTGAGAAGAAACAGCTGAAAACATCTATTAATAACTGGAACTTGGAATGCATGACATAGAATCAGAAACCCCCCAGCAAACACGGTAGTGTCATTTATGTATCCCAGGGTTTTGTTTTTAACAGTTTTAGTGGCATATAATTTTTATAATTATATGTTTATACAACATATAAACATATAATGTTTATACAATTCCATAGTTCAGTCACATCAAAAAGAATTGTACAATCATCACCACAAACAGTTTTAGAACATTTTCTTCATTTTTGAACTCATTGTTATTAGTTCCCCACCTACCCCCAACTTCCCCTGACCTACCCCAAAGGAGCTATTAATCCATTATTGTCTCTGTAGATTTACCTAGCCTGGATTTCAAATATAGAAAAACATTCAAATAAAGATAACAACAATAACAAAGTAAAAAAGATAAAACTCTCAATAGAACAGAAAGCAGAATATAAATACAAACTAGAACAAATTGAAAATGTATCATACAGATCAAATGATAAGGTGCTAAATAATCCACTTTCCAATTCATTCTGCATGAGAGCAAGGCTATTCACCTCCCTAGTCCAAGGTCAGAGGGGATTCCTTTAGGCTTAATCAGTGTGTATTTCCCCTTCACTTATTTTTTTTAATGGAAACAGTTTTAGAATGGGTCAATAGGGATATCAAATGAGAAGATATTACATTTTAGCCTACCTATATTTGCCCTTATAGACTTTACAGTGCTCTCTGTCTGATCACAAGGCTGTTCACACCTCTGAAATGTGATCAGAGGGGATTCCCCAGAGGCATAATCCATATGTACCCTGAAATGGTTTTGGGGTTTCCATTGTCATCCATAGCCTTCTGCAATCCAAGTGTTCACAATTTCAGCTTCAATCCCATTACCTCCTTTGAATTTGGATTTTATTATTTACAATCCCTGAATCATACAGGCTGGTGTGCTTCTTCCATCTGAGCTAAATTGACACTTCACTTAGATGGTTGTTTGTTTGAAGACAAGCTCTTAAGACCACAAGCATTATTCCTTTTGATGGCCAGGCCAAATCTAGTTTCTTCACCATACTTCACCATATGAACTACATCTTCAGTGATCTCTTCAGGAGTGTGAGCATCAAGCAAAGCCATGTTATAAGAACTCATTGTTCTTAGATTGGGCCTAGAATTAAGTGTAAGCCCTAAATCCCTTCATGCTTCCATGGTGTATATAGCGTCTATACTGGAGTATATACGCTAAGTCTCTGGATCACCTTACAGACATTGTTGTCATTTTATGTTAGAGAAATCAATCACCCTCCTGGAGCATCACTTTCAGTGCCATCTAGTAAATGCTGACTCATAGTGACCATATAGGACAGGGGAGGACTGCCCCTGCAATCTCTGAGAGTGCAAACATTCAGAAAATAGAAAGTCACATCTCAGTAAGGAGCTTACTGGTGGCTTTGAACTTCTACCTTGCCATCAGCAGGCCAATGTGTAACCATGATACACAATAGGGCCATTGGTTTAGTCAATGGTATAGAATTGAAAATTCTTGAAAAGGGGACATTATATGAGTATAGGTCAGATGGGAACTGCAATACACGAATTGCTTACTTGTACAGATTAAACTCTTACATGACTGGATACTATTGACACACCCAATGGGGGGTGGTGATAGGGCAAATGTTTTGATGATATTCATTCACAACAGCAGAGCCATGCCTACCAGATTAATATATGTCATAATGAAGTAAGGAGAACATTGAAATACTAGTATATAGTTGGTAATTCTGGACCACTATTCATTGGGTGCCCTCAAGTCCCAAGTTCTAGGCCCTTGGGATAGCATCCTTCTGCTTCTTCTCATACTAGAGAGCTTGAGCCTAACTTCTGAGGGCTACAGGTGCATTTGAGATAAGACCCAATTCACTTAGTGGAGTTTCCACATCCATTCCTTCTGGAGGGGCCTCTGAAGGATGTTGTACACCTTGAAAGAATAGAGTATAAAGATACATTAGTCTATAGTGCATAGCCTGGGTCACCTAGGGCTGGATGGAAATGAGGTCAAAGGGTCCAGTTAGGATCTTAGTACTATTCTCATCATGTTGCTGAGTTCCATTTCATATAGCCCAGCCTCGTGTATGATAAGAAACAATCCACACACACACTTCTTCTGATTTTAAAACCATGTAAGAGCCTAGCCTTCACAGAGGGGCAGCTGATCAAACTCACCACTTCTTCCAAGGGAGAAAATGAGGCTATGTGCTTTTGTAAAGATTTACAGCCCGGGACGCCTAGGGTTCAGTGTTACTACGCCATGGAGTATCAGGATGAGTCGGAATCAACTGCACTGTGAGGTTTAGTGAGGGAAGCCGAAGGCTGTCTGCTACAGTAAAGCTTTGCAGTGTCAGAAACCCTAGGGAGCTGGTCTACTCTGTCTTACAGACTTAGATGAGTCAAAAATTTGCTCCAGAGCAATGGGTTGGGTTTGGTGGCTATCCGTTCAAATGACTACCTCTTTGTCCATGTACAGGTTCCTGATGAGCACAATTAAGTGTTCTGGAACTCTTAATCTTCTCAGTGATCTGTGCCATGTGTTAGGATCTATGCAGTTGCATGCATTTACATAATCAATATAACATAAGAAAATATTTTTCGGGTATTTTCTGCTTTCAGTCAAGATCTATCTGATGTCAGCAGTGATATCTCTTGTTCCATTTCCTCTCTTGAATCCAACTTGAATTCTTTCTCATGTGCTGCTGCAACCATTTTTTAATATCTGCAGCAATGTTTTGCTTGTGTACAAGATTAATGATGTTGCTCATTAATTTCTGCCATTCTATAATGACTGCGGGAAACCATAACTCTTGCAATGACAGTCTAAATAATCATCTGGTTTTAAATAAAAATTTCCCAAGTTTTGACATGTGAAAAGAGGGAAGATATAGGAGCAAAAGTGTACTGAAAATGACTATAGTTCATGATTATTATATTGAAATGACCTATATTCCAGGCCCTAATTTAAGCGAGGTACAAATATCACATTATCCTCAATGGATAACAATGCTAGGTACTATTGTAATCTTTATTTTATTGATCATAAAATCAGTTAAACACACTTTTGATTGCTCATCAAATTCTACTTCCTTGATGGCTTTTTACAGATCGATTTCAGGATCATATTGGGTTAGGAAACTTCAAATAATAAGTAAAATATGGTGACTACTCTGACCATAGTATGTCAGAATCTGTTTGCCATGAAAGAGTGACCATCTCATTTGAAAAATGTGTCCTAATCAAATAACACTCTCCAATAGTCTAAGCAACAAGACATACTGAATAACCATTTGAGAGGATGAAGTTGCCCATTCCTTTATCCTATATTCTATGAATGTATGGAGTTTCGTGACTTGACTGAGCTTTTCACGTTGATTTATCTGTACTGAAGATGTGTGTGAATAAACAGAACGCTACGTGGTCTGGGAGGAGTGGTGGGATAGCTCTAATGGTACGAAGGAGAATATTGTTCAGCTGTTTAAGCACACTGCCATTTAATCCTCTAATACAGGTACTGTGCCATTCCCACTTAACTCCGTCAGGAACTGTGCCAGCGGCAATCAAACCCTCTATTTCATTTATCCCTCTTGAGCATCCTGCAAGATGGGTGGTATTGTTGTTACAAATTAAGAAACCAGGCTCAGAGAAGTTAAGTAACATATTCAAGTTCATGCAAGTTGACTGAGGCGGAGCTGGCAAGACAACGTCTTCCTTCTCCCTGACTGTGCACATTTCACCACATCCTTCTGCCTGGACACTAGGAGGAGGTACTGATGGTGATGACAGGAAAAGAAAAGTGGGCATTCTATTTCTCGGGGAATATAAAGGACCTGCAACCCTGGAGCGCTGGGATCTGTAGTTTTTGAGAGCGCCGGCTACAGGCTCCAGCAGGCTCCAGTAGCACCTCTGCCACCCTCCAGCTGGATAACGTCCATTTCTGGCCTGGACCTCATTTCCCTTATGAATAAAATGAGGCATTCAAGAAGACAATCTCTCAGAAACTTTAGAACTGAAGGAGTGGGTCGAGTGAGACAGGAAGTCTTTTCCAAATTGTTGCTATCAGTTTACAAGGCCACCAGCAGAAGAAAGTACCCTGACATGGATATTCATTTCATTTTTTTGTAAAACCACTTCTACCCCACCCCCAGAACCTTTAACATGGCTTACACAAAGATGTCGGTTGAGAAAAAAAAAAAGAATCTTTTAATAAATTCTGTTTTGACAAACATCTTTGCTATGTCAGTTTGACAGCATATGATGTACCACTTGGAACTCTGATTAATGAGAATGCTTACGTTGTCATTCCGAGAGAAAGTAATGTAATCACGATAGGTGAAAAATAATGACAAAAGATGTTCGTGTCAAGTAAAAGACGCCGTGCCTCAAGTCTCCACTGAAAGACAGTCACAATTACATTGGGATTTGTTTCTTTCGTCTCTGTTCTTTATACTCCCATGTCACCTGAGATTAGTTGGACCCTGTCAGCCTGAGGCCACAGCTTCCAATACGAACTCAGTGCTTATCTTCTAGAGTACTGCAAAACCTCTGGTGTATTTTTTGCCCTGGGGACACAAAGAGTTTAAGAACACACATGTTCTCTGCTCCTGACCCTTTGATCCAGGTTGATGTTCATGAAGTCGACGGATCATGTCTCATCAAGATCCCTGCTGCTGGTGCTTGGCGTTGGAGAACAGAACCCCAGACCAGTGTGTCTTCTGTCATTGGTATTCCCAAACTGTCATCTTAGGAAATGCTTATCAGGGTTGAGTTCCCCAAAAGAGTAAAAGCAGGCTCCCCTGCCAGCTTCTGAGGGCTGAACCTCTCTACTTGACCCAAAGCCGAGTCCTTGGGGCCTGGGTGAAGGTCAGCATGCCACCCTTCCCATACGCCTATGCAATGGTACAGCCATTTGCCAATGTGCCAGAATATGTTACTCTGCCATGATCTAGGTTATCTTTTTAATATATCTTTAGCTACTACTAGAGTGAACATAAGGAGCCCTGGTAGTATAGTGATTATTTGTTGACCTGTGATCTGCATGGTTGGCAGTTCAAAGCCACCAACAGCTCCATGGGAGAATGATTGGACTTTCTACTCCTGTAAACAGTTTTAGTCTCTGAAACTCACAGGGGGTCCCTATGAGTCAACATTTACTCCATGAAAGTGAGTTTGGTTTGTTTGCTAGTTTGTTTGTTTTTGAGTGAATGGAGCATAGAGTCCCAGTGGCACTGTAAGGTAAATGTTGGTCTGCTAACCTCTAGTTCCTAGGAAGAAGGTGAGGCTATCTCTTCCTGTAAAGATTTACAACCTCAGAATCCTATATAGGGTTGCCATGGGTAGGACCAGGAAGCATAGTGGCTTAGTGGTTATTTGTTGGGCTGCTAACTACAAGGTCAGCAGTTTGATACCACCAGGCGCTCCTTAGAAGAAAGCTGGCCTGTACAGAGTTCCAGTCCCAAAAAGGCACGGGGGAAGTTCTACCCTGTCCTACAGGTCTGCTGGGAGTCAACATCGACTTGATGGCAGTTCAGTTAGGTTTTGGTTTCTGAGTGGGCACTCAATGACAGTGGCTTCGTTTGCTTTGGGTTAATGTGGAGCATAGACTAGCAGCCTCAATATAATTCAGGAGGTTGTTCAAAATGCAAGAGCTCAGGTCCCACCCCAGATTTACTGAATCACAATCTATGCTTTAAGAGGATCTCTAGGTGATTCCACTGAGACTTAATATTTGAAAAGCCCGATTCAGGCCAAGAGGTTTGGTGGCAAAGGAACTAAAGTGCTTGACTGCTCCCCAATAGATTCAAGCCTATCAGCTTCTCCAGGGGAGCAAGAAGCGGCAATTTTCTGACTGGACAGCAGTAGGGGCTGTTTTGGGTCTAAAAAATAGTTCTCTATTCTGGGCTCTGCACTTGTTAGGGGTAGAACATGCTTCAAAGTCCTACCCCTCTGACCGTAGCCCAGGGATGTAAACAACCTTGCTATCAGACAGAGAGAACTTTAAAGTTGATTCAGGCAGATATAATTAAGATGTAACCCCTTACCATTGGATTTCCCTTAGGATTCAGTGTAAAGTTGTTTCCGCTGTTCATATTTTCTGCTTTCTTTCTACTGAAGTTTTCCTTTGTTTTGCCATTTTTATATATTTTTTTGTTTCTGTTTTGTATGGTTTTCTGGGTACAAAATCCAGGATAGGTATGTCCATAGAAGCAGTCACAGGATTAGTCATCCCTAGGGCATCGCCAGGAGGTCGTGGGGAAGTGGAGAGCTGGCAACAATGAGGACAAGAAGAAAATGTTCTGAAATCGATGGTGGTGATGATTGCACAAGTCTTCTTAATATGATTAAGCTATTAAACCCTATAATATGTGAATTATATGTCAAACTTATATGTTTTTAATTGGATTCTACATAAACTGTCTCCATCTCAGCCCTCCTGATAGAGCCACATAGCACTTTGATTCAATCCATGGCTCTCTGTTCACACTCACTGATTGCACCCTCCTCTTCATTGTCAGCAGCAGTGACAGAATGCTCTGGGTGTATGTGGCAGCTCTGTACTAGATGTGTGAACTTGAACACGCTACATACTTATCCCCTCTCCATGTTTCATATTTAGAACTGAGACAAATGTAAATGATTTTAGAGAGGAGCCATTGGGATTCCATCACTCTTCTGCTCCCAAGGAAAAGCACCAATAAAGACAGGTCATTACTGTATCAGTGCATTGCCATTTAAGTTAAGGTTGAGTTTTCAGCACAACTACAACACGCTAATATAGGTATCATGGCAAGACACTAGCTCCTTCATACACTTTAACCATTGGCCTGTGTCTATCAACTGTATTGATCATGATCACTGAGTTCGCATAGAGTCAATTATGTCCTTGGCCCTCTATACGTTTCTAAAGGGGACTTAGATATACAGATAAAAACTAGAGATGCCATCATAAAGTCTGGTCTTTATTTTTATTTTTTAAAGGTTTTATTAGGGGCTCATACAACTCTTATCACAACCATACATACAGCAATTGTGTAAAGCACATTTGTACATTCATTTCCCTCATCATTCTCAAAACATTTCCTCTCCACTTAAGCCCCTGACATCAGGTCCTCATTTTCCCCTCCCTCCCCGCTTCCCCCTCCCTCATGAACCCTTGATAATTTATAAATTATTATTTTGTCATATATTGCTCTGTCCGACGTCTCCCTTCACCCACTTTTCTGTTGTCCGCCCCCCAGGGAGGAGGTTATATGTAGATCCTTGTAATCAGTTCCCCCTTTCAACCTACCTTCCCTCCACCCTCCCAGTATCACCACTCACACCACTGGTCCTGAAGGGATCATCTGCCCTGGATTCCCTGTGTTTCCTCTTCCTATCTGTACCAGTGTATATCCTCTGGTCTAGCCAGTTTTATAAGGTAGAATTGGGATCATGATAGTGGGGGAAGAGGAAGCATTTAGGAACTAGTGGAAAGTTGTATGTTTCCTTGTTGCTACATCACACCCTAACTGGCTCATCTCGGACCTTCTGTAAGGGGATGTCCAGTGGCCTACAAATGGGCCTTGGATCTCCACTCCGCACTCCCCGCCTCATTCACTATGATAAGATTTTTTGTTCTGATGATGCCTGATACCTGATCCCTTCGACACCTGGTGATCGCACAGGCTGGTGTGCTTCTTCCATGTGGGCTTTGTTTCTTCTGAGCTAGATGGTCGCTTGTTTACCTTCAAGCCTTAAAGACCCCAGACACTATATCTTTTGATAGCTGGGCACCATTACCTTTCTTCACCACATTTGCTTACTCACTTGCTTTGTCTTCAGCAGTTGTGTCGGGAAAGTGAGCATCATAGAATGCCAATTTAATAGAACAAAGTATTCTTGCATTGAGGGAGTACTTGAGTTGAAGCCCAATGTCCTTCTGCTACCTTAATACTAAACCTATAAATATATGCACATAGATCTATTTCCCCATCCTCATATATAAATATATTTGCATATGTACATGCCTTTATTTAGACCTCTATAAATGCCCTTTGCCCCCTAGCTCTTCCCTCTATTTCAGTTGAGTTTCCGCTTATCCCATTACCATGCTAAGTCTTCATTTGAGTTTCAGTAATTCCTCTTGGTTACATTCCCCTTGATCTTGCCCTATCAGGCCTCCTACACCCTCCTCACCACCGATTTGGATCATTTGTTGTTCCCTTGTCCCTGGATTTGTTAACACCACTGCCTTTCTCCCCACTTTCCCCTCTCCCATGTCCCCCCACAACTGGTGGTCCTGTTGTTTCCTTCTCCAGATTGTTCATCCAGCCTATCTTATTTAGACAGACCTGCGGAGATAATACCATGCACAAAAACAAGACGGAGCAAAACCAAGCAACAATATACAACAAAACAACAACAAACCAATGGCAAAAAACAAAACAAAACACAACAAGAAAGAAAAGCTCGTAGTTAGTTCAAGGACTGTTTGTTGGCCTTTAGGAGTGTTTTCCAGTCCAGTCTGTTAGGGCACCATGCCCTCACACCAAAGTCTTCCTTCAGCATTCCCTGGGGACCTTGCCGCTCCATTCCCTTGCTGTTCTGTTGCACCCCCACACTGTGTCTCCACTGTTGACCCCTGTAGGGCTATGGGTCAGTGAGGGATGTCATGTCTCATAGTGGGGCCGGCCACGTGATCCTCTCTGTGAACTGGCTGCTCTAATTGAGAATATCGTCCTCAAGGCCTGGTGGGCCGGGATGTGCTCCTCCCCTCCATCTGCTCCCCTGTGCTCTGCTCAATCTGTTCCTGTCCCGGAGCTGCAGATTCAATGCCGTCCTCTGAAATAAATTCTTCTGGGGGAAGGGGCAGATGTCCACGTAGTAGTTGGGATTCGGGCCGGCCCCTCAGACCTCTCCACTGGTTCCCTACTCCACATTGGCATGTTGCATTCACATCTTGGAGCACTGAGTTGATGTCTGCTCTCTCTCTACCTGTGGAGGTATAAACAATACCCTCCCCTTGAGTGCATTAGTGCCCTGTGCCCCCGCTACCCATTTCTTTCTTTCTTTTTTTTTTTTCTTTCCCCACTTCCTTTTTAGTTGTCTACCATATGTATCCCTATATATTGTCTGGTCCCTGCCATGCTACCTGGTCCTCATCCCAGGAATGTTTGTATATGGTAGCTTTTTTCCTATGCCCCTTTTGCATTTTTTTTAAGCTTACCTCTGTGGACTCATGTTGTACTTGTCCTTTTGTGCTTGGCTTACTTTGCTTAACATTATTTTCTTCAGTTCTTCCCATGCAGTGATGTGCTTCATATGTTCATCACTGCTTTTTAGTGATGCATAGTACTCCAGTGTATGTATATACCACAGCTTTTTAATCCACCCATCAGTTGATGGAAATTTGGGTTGTTTCCAACTCCTTGCAATTGTGAACTGTGCCGCAATGAACTTTGGAGCACAGATGTCTGGCCTTGGTTTGTTTCTTGCCTCTTCTGAGTATATGCCTAGTAGGGGGATTGCTGGGTCATATGGTAAATTGATTTCCACCTTTTTCAGATATCGCCAGATCGATTTCCATAGTGGCTATACATACTTACAGGTCCACCGGCAGTGGATGAGAGTTCCTGTCCCCGACAGCCACTCCAACACTTGCTGCTTTCTGATTTTTTGATTTGGGCTATCTTTGAGGGTGTTAGGTGGTACCTCATTGTTGTTTTAATGTGCATTTCTCTTATGGCTAAAGATCAGGAATTCTATTCAGGTCCTTTGCCCACCTCCTCAGTGGGCAATTAGATTTTTTTTCTTTTTGGAAGCTAGCAGAGCATTGTGGATTTTAGTAATAAGGCCTTTGTCTGATGTGTCATTGCTAAAGATGTTTTTTCAGTCCGTGGACTCTCTTATTACTCTCTTGGTGAATTCTTTTGATGTACACAGGTGTTTTATCTTCAGTATAT
>NW_022103899.1:43412071-43413974 GCF_000313985.2 Echinops telfairi | reverse complement strand
CATCTTGTCTATATTGAGTCTTCCAATCCACGGCATGGGATATTCTTCCATTTGTTGAGGTTGCTCTTGGTTTCTTGTAATAGTGTTCTGTAGTTTTCCCCATATAGATCTTTTGTTCTTTTAGTCAGGTATATCCCTAGATATTTCAATTTGTGTTTGGAGATTGTGAAGGGTACTACTTTTTTTATCTCCTCTTCTGTGGTCTTATCCGATGTGTATAACAGTCTAATGGACTTCTGTTTATTAATCTTGTATCCTGCCACTCTGCCAAGCTCCTATATTGCTTCCAGTACTCCCTTCTGAAGCTTTTGGGATGTTCCATATATAAAATCCTATCATCTGCAAATAACGATAGCTTCACCTCTTCCTTCTCCAGATGAATACCTTTGATGTCTTTTCATTGCCGTATGCTGTTAGCTAAAACCTCCAGCATGATATTAAATAAGAGTGGGGACCAGGGGCATCCTTGTCTGGTCCCCTTTTTCAGTGGGATTGTGTTAGTCTTTTCTCCATTGACTACCACATTGGATGTTGGCTTTTCATATATAGCTTGTATTGTCTTGAGGAATTTTCCTTCCATTCCTATCTTCTCAAGTATCTTAAACAGGAATTGGTGTTGGATGCTGTCTAATGCTTTTACTGCATCTATCGATATTATTGTGTGGTTCTTATAGTTTTTTCATGTCAATGTGACGAATAATTCTAATGGTCTTTTGTATGTTGAACCATCCCTGAATCCCAAATATGAATCCCACTTGGTCATGGTGAACTATTTGTTTCACATACTTTTGTATTCTGTTGGCTAGTATTTTGTTAAGGATTTTTGCATCGATGTTCATTAGGGATATTGGTCTTTAGTTCTCAATTCTTGTGGGATCCTTGCCCGGTTTTGGTATCAGAGTTATACTAGCTTCATAGAAGGAGTTTGGGAGTTTGCAGTCTTTCCTGAGTTTCTTTTAACGTATTCTTTGATTTTATCCTTGTTTTGGAAGACTCTTTCTTCTCCATCTATCTTAATTGATGATTTGGCTGGGTAGAGTATTCTTGGGTTCATGTTGTTTTCCTTCAATTTTTGGAATATGTTGCTCCACTCTCTCCTTTTCTGGAAGAGTTTCTGTAGGATTGGTGTTAGTTCTCCCTAAATGCTTGGCAGAATTCACCAGTGAAGCCATCTGGTCCAGGGAATTTTTTGGTTGGTAATCCCTTGATAACCTTGTCTATTTCTTCTATTGCTATGGGTCTGTTGAAATTCTTGACGTCCATCGAGGATAGTCTAGGGAGGTATTGATTTTCCAAGAATTTGTCCATGTCTTCCAAGTCGTTGAGTTCATTGGAGTATCATCCTTCGTAGTACTGTGTAATTATCCTTTGATTTCATTTGGGTCTGTTGTAATGTCCCCTCTTTCACCCTTATTTTTTATATTGAAATTTGTTCCCTCATTTATTTGGTTAGGTTTGCCAGCGGTATGTCAATTCTGTTTATCCTTTCAAAGAACCAACTATTAGCAGCATCAATTTTCCCCATAGTTTTCTTATTTTCCCTCTCCTCAATCTCAGCCCTGCTTTTTATAATTTCTTTTCTTTTGCTATTAGTAAGATTGTCCTACTGACTCTGCTTTGGTTGTTGTAAATTTTGTGCCAGCATATCAATCATGAGTCTCTCTTCCTTTCTCAGGTGTCCATATATTGCTATGAAACTTCCTCTGATAACTGCCTTTGCTATGTCCCATAAGTTTTGGTATGTTGTGTGCTCATTCTCATTAGTTTCTAGAAATTTCCTAATTTCCTCTCTGATCTGTGCCAGTACACACTCCTTTTGCAATAGAGAGTTACTCATCCTCCAATTGTTTGCTCTTGTTTTCTTCATCTTCCTTTTGTTGATTTCCAGCCTTATGGCACAGTG
>NW_022103899.1:43383239-43410728 GCF_000313985.2 Echinops telfairi | reverse complement strand
GGTAAGCCAATAATTGTAATGCTGTTCCTCTTCATAGCATCAGACATAGCTCTTAAGTTTACTTCAGATTCTCTGATGATCTTATTAGATTTTTGCTTGTGTTTGTTAAAGTCTGCTTGGCTGTCCTCCAAGTCACTGATGCGGTTCTCTGTTTATTCCAGTTGATTCTTGAGGTCTGTGTTTCTGCTACAGGTTTTTGTTATCTCCTCCCTAAGCTCCTGTATTTCCCTTTGGCGTATGGCCTTTATCTCCTCTATCATTTCATCCTTTTTCTGTATTGTTTCCCTCATATCCTGTATGACTCCAAGCAGCATTCTGAAAATTTCTTTCTGTGGCAGCTCAATGTCTGCTTCATCTATGCATGTCATTATGTTCAGGACATCTTCTGCCATTGCCTTTTGTTTCTCCTGTTTCTTTGTTGAGGTCATTGGGGCTGATGGCTATTTGCGTTGCATTGTTTTAGAGGAGCCAGGTGCCATGTCCCAGGGAGTCGAGGAGTACTGGCTTTCTCTGGGAGACTTGTAGGAATGCTTCTTCAAACTGCCTACAGCTATTTTCACTATGGAATTTAACCTACCACTTTATTCTCCTATGGCTTTCCTATCTGGGGAGTTCCCCAGAAGGCTGGTGGGTTGCTTGCTTTGGTGTTGTGGAGGTTGGGCAGAGGTTTCTGCAACAGCTTGGAATGTTGATGAGTGTTGGCTGATTGCCTTAAGCCCCCAGGTACACAGGCAGTAATCCCCCAGTGAGAAGTTGGGCAGACTATCCCCTGGAGGAAAAGCAGGACTTTCCCTAGCCTCAGGCTAGCTACACAGGGTGAAACTCACCTAGCTGGGTGTGGCACATGGGTAAATCCCCTGCGCTAAGGGGAGTGGTCTGGAGGTCAGCAGTGTTGTGTGAGAGAACAGGAAAGATACAAAGAGGAGGGGGAAAATTTAAGTAAACCCGCTGAGACTGTGCGGGGATATAGAGAAGAAAGGGAAACAAAAGTAACAATATAGCTGAACCCCGATCCCTGCCCATGGGGCTGCAAGGGTTTAGTCCCTGCCCCAAGGCAGGGAGCAAGCTGTGGCTATGTTGAGAAAAAGCCCCTGCACAGCTTTCTGAGACTGTGGGGGGATAGAAGAAGAGAGGGAAACAAAAGTAATAATGTAGCTGAATCCCGATTCCTGCCCTTAGGGCTGCAAGGGTTTAGTCCCTGAATGGAGGCAGGAGGTGGTAAATTGTGGCTGTGTTGAGATTGAGCCCCCTCTGGGCTCCAGCAGAGACAGTGGTGGGGTTAAGAACAAGCCCTAGCCGGCCTCCACTGTGATAAGCCAAAAGCCCCCAGCCCCTCAAAACCTTGTGGGTCTGTGCCTACTTATCTTTATGATGCTCCTCCTGCATTCCAGCAGTGTTGAATTTCCCTCTAAGCAACTCTCCTGGGCTGAATTCTGTGGAGTCCCTCTGGTGTTACTCCATTACCATATTCCCTAAGTGTCGTCTTTATTTCAGGTTTTCTTTCTTCCTATTTTGACTCCCATTGTGGAGAAATGTAGCAGAAAGTGATGCCTCTTTCAAGACAGGTGGTTTTACCTTCAAACTAGAGAAGGTATAGCCTCCAAGCTTGATTCAGGAATCATTTCACTCTCCCACTGACCACCACACCCAGGGGAAACAAGAAGACAGCCTGGGTAGTGATGGCTGAATGAAATCAAAGGCTTCAGTGTCTTTAATATGGTGGCAATGTGATGACATCATGTCTTACTTCTAAAATATGGGCTTTGCTTTCATGTTCTGGTCTGTATCCTTTGCCTGTTCGGCATCATCTTTAACTGACTGCACATGCAAGACTTTATGTTTGTATTTAATTACCTAATTCTTCTCACACTCTCTAAAGCTAGAGTATATCACTAGGCCTGATTTGGTGGAAGCCAAATGTAAGATAAAGGTTAAATAAAGGTTCTTCCTGATGTCAGGTGTAAGAGCAGGGATAGGAAACACATACGTGCGCAGGCCCCTAGGTGTAGGCATTTGCAACACACACACACACACACACAGCCCTGCCCGTCAAGGCTGTCCTGACTGTTATAGGGAGTATCTCCTTTCTTTACCTTGCTTCTCTGTTTCCTGCCTTCAGGAACTACCCACTCCTCCTTCTTAACTTAGGGACTCCATCAGGAGAAACAAAACTGAAGAGATCATGAACTTTCTGGGGCAGTTGGTTGTAGTCTAGATCATCTTCTCATAAGCCTTTTCTTTGGATAATTGCTGTTGGGTCTCTTGAACAAAGTATAAAAGGGATCTCTGGTGGCTCAGTGGTTAAAGTACTTGGCTGCTAAATGAAAGGTGGGCACTTTGAACCTCTTAGCTGCTCCACGGGAAAAAGATTTGACAGTCTGATTCCATAAGGATTTGCAGTCTTGGGAACTCCATGAGGCAGTTCTACTTTATCCTGTAGGGTTGCCGTGAGTTGGAATTGACTTAACAGTAGGGAGCTTGGTTTGACTTAGGAGGTAAAGAAGAAATTGGGGAGGGGACCCAGAAAAACCTGGTACCAGAGTGGTTAAGCACTCAGCTGCTCACAGAAAGGGCAACTGTTCAAATCCATCCATTGCTTTGCAGGATAAATGTGGCCTTCTGCTTCAATGACAGTCTTGGATACGCATTGAAGCCATTCTTCTCTGTCTTGTAGCATCTCTAGGACTTGGAATTGATTTGACTGCAAAGGGCTTGTATTTTTAAGGCATCCTGGAGGCAAAATAGTTAAAATGCTGGGCTACTCACTGAACAGTTAGTAGTTTGGACTTGCCAACTTCAATTGAGCTAGAACGCACACACTGTACCATTCAACAGTGCAGTCCTATTAAGAAGCATTGCGCAAGCATCACCAGAATCAATTTTATAACGTTTTCTTCCTTTTTGCAGTTGTTATTAACTCCTCATTTGCCCCCAACCTTCCTTGCCATCTTCCTTGGGGGAAAATGTGGCAGCCTGTATCCATAAACATTACAGTCTTGTGTTATCCAAGGCTTATAAATAATAAAATTCAGGTCCAGGAGAAGGAATCATGTCAGAGTTTAAGTTGTGAGCAGAATGTTATGGATGACAGTGGAAGCTCAAAATCTATTGGCAGGGTCCCCACATGGATTAAGCCTCTGATGATTCTCTCTGACCACAGTCCAGAGATATGAATAGCTTTGTTATCAGACAGAGAGCACTGTAAAGTCCATTAAGGCAGATGTAGTTAGGTTAAAATGTAATATCATATCCTCTGACCCACTTTAAATTTGTTCCAGTTTTTAATATTTTCTTCATTCTTTTCTATTGACATTCTCCTCTGTTTTATCATGTCGTCATTGTTGTTGTTATTTTGTTTTGTATTGTTTTCTGTATATGAAATTCAGCATAGGTAAATCTATGGAGATAGCAACTGGACTGATAATTACCTTAGGGACATGGCAGGGAAGGTTGGGGGCAAATGAGGAGCTAACAACAACTTCAAAAAGGAAGAAAACATTTTAAAGTTGATTGTGGTGACACTTGAACACTCTTCTTAATAGGATTCAACTGTTGAGTTTTTTTAATATGTGCATTTTATTATACAATTGAAAAGAAAGGAAAAAAGTGCAAGCTTAGAAACTCTGTGGAGCTGGCAATTCTACTCTGTTTCTATGTGTTGGCATCAACTCAGCAGTAGTGAACTTTTAGTTTGAGTTTTAGTAAAGAAAAATACCCTGATAAGGCATCCAGCAAGCTTCTATTTCTCTGGGAAAATAGGTATTGTATTTTGAGCAGTTCCTACATGGCATATCATGTGCTTTTTGGTTCCTCTTGTCTTATCTCCCTTCATTACAGCTTTAGTCAGTAAAAATTACTATCTTTGTTTTATGTAAAGTTTAATGTAGAGTTCGGGGATTCACTACAGTAAAATTGAGTCCAATAGTGGGTTTTAACTGTACTTCACAGGCTGTCTTCTCTGTGTTGACACTGTCCAGCGTGGCAGGCTCCCAATGCAAGGAAGCACTCTCAGATTACTGCTTAGGAGCGACACCTGATAGGGAATATTTGCAAATTCTTGAGTCCATGACAATGCTACTGCTATGAAGGCTGAGTGCCTACCCTCCTTGAATCATTTTGTGCTTCCAACATGAATTTTGGAGCAATCCAATCATTTTTCATGCATGTCAGACCCATATAAGAAGAACGAAGGGTGACACACCCAATTTAGAGATTCGTTTTCTATTGTACCAAGGATCTGGTCCCATTATATCACCTGATGAAGAAGACGGTGTTGCCTCTCATATTCTAGTTTCACAGTAATACATAGATGGTGGCAACCAAGGTTAAAAAAAAAAAGGGCTATTCATGTTGGAGTTTCACCATTGAGGGAAAGGCAGTAAGAGAATCACAATCCTCTAGCCATTTATTAATATACAATGGGTGAGGAATCTGGAAACCAACCAACAGCAAATATTAGGTTCAGTATAAAATATGTCTACTAGGGTTCCAGTGTAACATGCATGGGTTTATTCCACATAAATGTGCTTAGACATGTATCTATGATTGGTAGATGGTAACAGACACCTTAAAACTTCTCTAGGTAGTACACATATCTTAGTAGTCTCATTAGGGTACCCACGTAATCAAAAGCAAAATCTCCAATGAAAACAGTGGCTATGCCAAAGGAAGATAAAAACGTTGATCCAGGAATGGCTTTTGGACTTGCACTAAATCCTAGCTCCAATTTAAGAACAATTAGTTCTTACATCATGGTCCTGCTCAATACTAACCCTCAGGAAAGGAACACAGAAGATATGGGTGCTATTGAAAAGTGTGGTGAAGAAAGTAGATGGTGCCCGGCTATCAGATAAAATAGCACCTAGGGTCTTAAAGGCTTCTTTCCAAACAAGCAGCCATCTAAGTGAGAGGTCAACTAAGTCCACATGGAAGAAACACAACAACGTCAGTGACCCAAGGATTGCAAATTATATAATCTGAAGCCGAAGGAGGTAATACTATCAGAGCCTAAATTGTGAGAATCTGGTTTGCAGAAGGCTACAGGTGACAGTGGAAGCCCAAGATTCATTTGTGAGAGCTACACAGGAAGCAAGCCTTGAGTGATTCCCCTCTATCCATAATGGAAGGACAGGAAGAAACTGGTTACCAAATCACGAGTATTGGAGAGATGATTATAGGAGATTAAAATGATAAACCTGATTTGAATGGCTAAAACCTTGTCACTTGGTCCTCCCTCCAATACACATTGGACTTGATCTAGTTTTCAACATATTTTCTCTCTTTGTGTGTGTGTTTTCCATATTGGGTTTTATCTCTGATGTATTTTGTCATTGGGTGTAGCCCTCTTGAATTTTTGTTTTATGTTTTTCTGTTTTTCATTATATGAAACCCAGGATTGATGAATCCATAGAGACTACAAATAGAGTAATGGTTCCTGCAGTGTACTGGGGTGGAGGAGTAAAGGGGAGCTGATATCAAGGAGTTCCAGAAGGAAGAAAATGTTCTGAAAGTGATTATGGTAGTAATAGTATCATGCTGTTTGTTGTGATTGAACTATGGAATGACATGATATCTGTATCTAATACAGATGGTCCTAATACAATGGTTTTGGGGGAAAGAAGTATAAAGCACCCTCAAACAAGGGGTCTAAGGGGATCTGGTGGGTTAGTTACACACAGTGTTTGGAGGTCTACTCCGATTTTGATGGTGTCTACCTTTTGAAATTCCAAAATGTCATCTTGGTCAAGTTCCTCTCAGGACACAGGATGGGTATGCGGGTTAATTAGGAAGACCTTTGAAGAAAACGGAAAGTGTGTTGAGGCAAAAAAAAGGGGGGGGGCAGGAAACTTCCCCCTGATTTTTTTTCCTCGTGGCGACAATGCCCTTGCTAATCCTTTGAGGTAGCAAAGGCTGTCCTTTGAGACTTTCACTGGGAACCTTACCTTTCCCTCTCTACAGACACTCTGTTAGTGACCCTTCAGATTTCTTTTGGTTCCCCAAACTCAAGGAACCTTTCAAAGAAATGTGATTGGGTCCCTAGAGGATGCCCAAACTGCTGTTTGGATTGTGTGTAAAATCATTTCCTCCTTTGGAGGAAAGGTTACATAGAGATATCACCTTTAGGAATGTACAGACCTAGACGGTGAATATGTCCAATGTACATAGATACAACTTTACATTGTGAATTTTTTTCTTTTAAAAAAATAATTTTATTGGGGGCTTTTACAGCTCTTATCACAATCTATCCATCCAGTGGGTCAAGCACACTTGCACATATATTGTCATCATCATTTTCAAAACATTTTTTTCTTTTTTCTCCTGGTAATCTTTTAAAAAAAATCATTTTATTGGGGGCTCATACAACTCTTATCACAATCCATACATACATACATTGTGTAAAGCATATTTGTACATCTGTTGCCCTCATCATTCTCAAAACATTTGCTCTCCACTTAAGCCCTTGGCATCAGCTCCTCATTTTCCCCCTCCCTCCCCGCTCCCCCTCCCTCATGAACCCTTCATCATTCATAAATTATCATTTTGTCATATCTTACACTGTCTGACGTCTCCCTCCACCCACTTTTCTGTTGTCCGTCCTCTAGGGAGGAGGTTATATGTAGATCCCTGTAATCGGTTTCCCCTTTCCACCCCACCCTCCCTCCACCCTTCTGGTATCGCCACTCTCAGCACTGGTCCTGAAGGGATCATCTGTCCTGGATTCCCTGTGTTTCCAGTTCTTATCTGTACCAGTGTACATCCTTTGGTCTAGCCAGATGTGTAAGGTAGAATTTGGATCATGATAGTGGGGTGTAGGGGGGAGGAAGCATTTAAGAATTAGAGGAAAGTTGTATGTTTCATCATTGCTACACTGCACCCTGATTGGCTCACCTCCTCTACTGTATTTTTTTAATGATGGCTTCCATGATTTTGTAGCCATATTTTTTACTTACCATCCTATATGATATCAAAAGTCTTTTATATATCAAGTATTTGGTGTTAGAAGAATAAGGAATAGATATATTCTATAGTATGTGAAATGACTATTAAGAAAGCAAAGACCTGAATATACATCCCATTTGCCACACCACAGCTGAGTGCTCTTCCAAAGTCACCTCCATTCTCTGGACCTCAGTCAGCATGTGAAAAGTCGGCGTGTACTTGATCTCTGACAAGGTTTGGAAGCTGTGCACAAAGCTTTCCATGGCATCTTCCTGCAAAGTCGACAGCTGACTTCATCTTTGTTGTCTGTCCTCAGGCTGGAAGCACCACTGAAACCTGTTCACTTTGGGTGCCCCTGCTGGTGTTTGTAATACCCATGACATAGCTCCCAGCACCACAGCAACTGCATTAATTTGAGGACTAGGTGTGCAATTTTCAATTGCCTCATACGCAAGTGAAAGATGGATTTTGAATAAGGAAGACTACAGAAGAACTGGCGCATTTGCATCATGATGTTAGTGAAGAATACTGAACGCACCATGGGCTGACAAAGAATCAACAGGTCTGTCTTGAAAGAAGGACAGCCAGAATGCTCCTTAGAAGCAAGGTATTAGATGCATTGTCTGGAGAAGGGCGTCATGCTTGGTAGTGGGGCAGCAACAAGAAGAAAGACGCTCAAACAGTGACACAGTAGCCACAAAGATAGGGTCAAACATAACAACACTTGTGAGGATGGCACTGGACCGGGCCGAGTTTCCTTAGGTTGTAACAGAGGATCGCTACGGGTTTGAACCAAGTCAAGGGCACCTAGCAACAACAATGATGATCCTTAAGATCCCCTCCTTCTTTAAAAATCTGTAGCTGGACAGAAAGAGGCAGTTTAATACTGAAATACTTTCCCACCAAAGTCTCCCAGTTTTGCTCATTAAAGGGATTAGTTGTCCATTTTTGCAAAGACAGTTCTCCAATGAGATAGGGACAGAATGGCCCAAAATAGTTTTCATTTTGATTCCCTTTATGAAGTACATATCCAATTCCCTGGCAAGTGAACCCAGGCACATCTCATGTGTTTTAGGAATCAAGGCATTTGGCTGAGACAGCTAGCAAATGTCTCTTATTAATGTGTTACAAATCCATATGGAGGAAACACTGTTTCTTCTCTCCCATATGGTACAACTGAGGAGGGCTGGCTTTTCTGGCCTTGAAATAATTCCATGGACCAGGTGGGTGGTATTTTTCCACAGGCTGGTGACACTCCAGTATGTCTCTCCCACGGAGATGGGAAGGGACAAAAATTCTTCCATTATAGCCCAGGGCTGTCAGCAAAATCTGTAACATAGGCCGTTTGCTTCTCTGCTTAAATGAAATGTAGGTGTACTACTGTGAAGGAAGAGCCGAGGAGAATATCAACCAACTTGGTTCCTGGACCTGAACTTTCATTGAAGATCAAGGTATTTGGAGTTTTAACCTTGTGAAAGTGGATCAACATTTTTTTGGGAAATAATTTTACTAGGACATAATACTGACATTATATGATTCAACAGTTCAATCCTATCAGGCGGTGTTATACAATCACTATGACAATAATTTTTAAAACATTTCTTGCTTCAGGTACTCCTTGATATTGGCTCCCCATTACTCTGTCCCTCCCCTGCTGGACCCTCTAACAACCCTGAGTATAGTTCTTCTCTCTACAGATTTCATCCAGCCTGAAAAACATATAAAGATACCTAACAGAGAGTTAATAATGCTACCAACAATAAAAAAAATACAGCAGAGATAGGCCTCAATCTGAGGGATTAAAAAAAAAACACAGAAACTATTAAAAACAGATCAAGCTCAAAGTGTATACAAAGGGAGACCAAATGAGAAGGTTTTAACCACCCAAGTCAGATTTGCCATTTTAATCTGTCATCTTCTTTCCAATACACTCTGTCTGCTGACCAGGCTCTTCCCGTCTCTCCTTTATGGTCAGAGAGGAATCATCAAAGGCTTATTCCTTATGTAGATCCTGCCAAGGTATCTTGGCTCCCACTGTCATTTATAGCCTTCGGCAAGCCAGAATTTCACATTTTAAACTCTGATACCATTCCCTCCTTTGGATTTGGATTTTATCTTTTTCATTCCTTAGTGGACTAACTTTTTATCCTGAAAAATTAACCCCCAATCTCTACCTCCCTCCTTAATCCCTGCAACCCTAATGTAAGTGTGATGAGATCCCTGGGGAGAGGAAGAATAGGACAGGCAAGAGATAGCTCTCTAGTCCACCTGCAATCTTTAGGTCTTGAGTATTACAACTTAATGACCTCCAGTTTTCTCCTGGTTTGGGTCCTTCCATGGCCCGGTCAATCAACCATTGGCCCTCTCTGATATTCATAGGGTAAAGATATGAAAGCACAGAGATGATTTCATTAAGTAAATTCAAAAAGTAATCAAAACAACTCCAGTAACAAACATGCTAATCAGTCAGTGCCTCTAAAAGCACCCCGCTTGTTTAAAAGAATAGGAGATTATACAAAGAAATATGCCACTCCATCTGCCTTGCAGTTTAACATTCTAGTGAACGAGAACAGGACAGTCATTTGCTTTCATTATTCCAGCACGTAGAGTTTGTCAAAATCAAACTCTTTTGCTTTCATGAATAAATCTGCTCATATTAACTTGAGTCTTGATTTTTTTATTATGCTACGATGTGTCCCTGTTTTAATAAATACTGTTAATATGCTTCCAAAACCAAACCAAACTCACTGCCACAGAGTCGATGCTGATTCATCGTGACCCCTGGGGGTTTCTGAGGCTGTAACCGCTTATGGGAGTAGAAAGCCCAGCCTTTCTCCTGAGGAGCTGCTGGTGGTTTCAAACTACCAACCATGCAGATGAACAAGTTATAACCACTATTCCACCAGGGCTCCTACCATTAGGATAAATTATATAATGAGAGTTAAGCAAATACACATATATTTTCTAATGTGTAAATTACCATCAAACACAATTAGGAACAAATGTAAAATAGTCATTAAAACTTTAAAAGCGGTTAAGATGGAATTTCAGATTAGGGACAAAATGCCAAAAATCCCACTACAATCTAGAATTAGAGCTATATAAGTTATGAAACTAGATTGGCATATACATGTATGCACACATGTACATACAAATATTCTTTGATTTTGTAGGGATGGTAATAGTAGGTGTGGACTTGTAATGCATTGGGAACCCTCTATAATGAACATCAGACAGCCTTCTTAATTATTGGAATGACATCTTTGAGTGGTCACAGGAACCGTGAGCTCTCAGTAATGTATTGTGGTTGTATTGTTGGGTAAGCATTGGACTCCTAAATGCAAGGTCAGTGATTCAAACTGACCAGCTACTCCATGATAGAAAAATGAGACCATATGTCCCCATAAAGATGTACGGTCTCAGAAACCCTATATAGAATTGCTATGAGTCAGAATTGACTTGATAAAATTGAAGATTCTTATCAAAGATAATCTAGTCCAAAATATTGTATACTACTAATATATAAAGTCAAGAAAAGACTTACACAAAGAAAGAAATAGATTTTGATGGTCACCAGAGATTAGAGAAGAAAGGAGAGAAAATAAATAACAAGAGACTAGACGCATATGAACTTGGGTGAGGGGACAGGTGATATGTAATAGGGGAAGGTCAGCATGGCATAACCAAGGTAATGTAAAATCCTGGGATTTACACAAGAGTGAAATACAACAAATGGAAATACTCTTAGATACACGATCCTGTAATAATAACAACAAACAAAAACCGACATATATATGCATGAATAGACATGAAAGCGGAACAGATGTGGGGAAAATGAATTAGAATACACCTGTGAGTGCAGAGAGGTGTGTCACAGCCTATTTCTACCCATGTGTTTGAATGTCCTATAAATTATATCCGTGGGTATAGTAGAATCTCCAGCAAGCAGACTTCTGAAAACCTCTTAGCCAGAAGCAAATACCTTGAGGGATCTAATCACTGGACTTGTGTACTTAGGACCACACTCTGAGGGGGAACATCTAAGTTAACTAGTGTACCACAGTCTATGGAGAAAATACTGTGCATCCTACTTTGGTGAGTAATGACCAAAGTCTTGAAAGCTTGCAAGTGGCCATCAAGATGCAGCTATTAGTCTCCCAGACCAAGACTGATGCAATTGCTCCACAGGGCTAATGGATCACACATAGCACAGCTCCCGCTGCCCTCAGACTAGAACGATGAAAGCGTAAGTGGAAAGCATGGCTGACTACTCTGACTGATTGGGACACGCTCAAAGATCCTGGATGGAGTGTGGAGAAAGTAAAACGTAAAACTGAACTCATACTCACACAAAGAGGACTAGGTTCACTGGTCTCATGAAGACTGGAGGACCGCTCAAGATTGTGCCCTTAGACGTCCTTCCAGCCTGTAATTAAATCCACAGCTGGGACCAACTTTCAGCTGAAAAATAGGTAGACTTTGAAGTGAATCATTACACCAGAGAGGAGTCTGCTCCTCAAAATAAGCAACCTTAGGAGACCAAAGGGCCAGCATTTGCTCCAAAGGAGGCCCAGAAGGCGGCAAAGCAGAGCACTGAAGGACAAGTGGAGCTGGGGAACACAGGGAGGGAGCAGGGAATGTGTCGTTACCGTGTGGGGAGTGCAACTGATGTCACACAACAAAACGTGTATACATTGTTCAATGGAAATTGATTTTCTTCATACACTCTCATCCAAACCACAATAAAAAGTTCAACAACAACAACAAAAAAGAAGACACAGAAAGCCTGAAAAAGACTAATAAATAAATGAGTTGAATTACTAATTTAACATCTTCCCATCTAGTAAGGCCTACACATGGTAGGCTTTACGTGGGCTTTTCTGGTTCACAGAAAACTGTGAAACATTGCAGAGATAAATTAAAGAAGGTCTAAATAGAGAGACATTGTTAAGTTCTGAAACTCCATGTCAAGATGGCAATTCTCCCCTAGTGGGCTTATAGCTTCATTATAAGCCCAATCCATCCTCTGTTGGTCCCTATTGACAGGCTGCTCCTAAACATACCATATATATTTGAGTATAAGCCTGCCTGAATATCAATGGAGGCATCTAATTTTACCACAAAACTGTATTAAAAATGTGCTGAAAAACTCGGCTTATACCTGAGTATATAGCTTATATCAAAACCCAAAGGACTTAGAATTGCCAATAAGTTTTGATCATGTATCCAATGGAGGAAGTCTGCTTTCAAGCTTTTACATCAAGAATGAATCCACCCTTCTTTGACCTTCACAAGAGACGAGAAGTGTATCCTATGTACTCAGTCAAACATTTCCAGGGTCATAAAATTAAATCACTTTACAATTTCTTCTTATAGTAAGTTAATTCCACCTTCCATCTGTCAGTTTGTCATACTTTGCTGGCTGGCATGCTACTGTTATGCTGGAGGCTATGGTACTGGTATTTAAAAAACCAGCAGGGTCTATACTAATCAGGTTTCAGCAAAGTTTCCAGACTAAGAGAGATTAGGAAATATGTACTAGTGAATATTTTTGATGAGGAAAAAGGTCACTGGATGTATAGCAGTGGAACATTGTCTGATGTAGAACCAGAAGAGGGTCCCTCAGGAAGGCAGTGTAGATAGTCATTAACTTGGTGAAGGGGAAGCTAATACTCCACAGGAGTCAACTTTAAGGATGTACATGAAGCAAAACTTTTGAGACTTTCATTTGCTGATATAGAACAACTCTCCATGTGATGAAATAGTTGTAGACTTCCATTAATAATCACACGACATGTACAAAGTATGAATCTTGGAAAACTGGAAATTGTCAAAAAGGAATTGAAACATCCAAAATGAGGAATTGAAGGGCTTTTTGGTTTTGTTTTTACCAACTTCATCAGTCTGAAATGATTGAACCTGTAATGAGGGTGCATTGAGAATAAACGGTGACTGGAATATTTGAGAGTTGAAAGCAAGGAAGAAGGATTCACAGGAGAGAAAAAAATAGTTTTGATGATAGAAACAATGCCAGGGATCATATGACACAATTTTGCAAGATCAACCACTTATTTATTGCAAATACTTTTTTCAACAACATAAATAATGACTATATATGTGGGCCTCTCTGGATGGAGTACACTGGAATCAAATCAAACAATGACATCTCTGAAAGAAGACAAGGGAGAAGCTCAATATCATAAGTCTGAACAAGGCAAGGGATCAATTTCAGAACAGATGATGCATCTTCATGTGCAAGTTCAAATTGAAGCTGGAGATAATTCAAAGACGTTTATGAGAGCCATAAAACAACATTGAGGAAATTCCATCTAAACTTAGAGACCATCTCTAGAATAGATTTAATGCAATGAACAGTAATAGCTAAAGAACTAGGTAAGTGGTGGAATCACATCAAAGATACAAAACCGAAAGAACGAATAAACTGTTATTTTAAAAGACAGGAAAGAAACAAAAAACCAAAATGGATATCAAAGTTACCCTAAAACTTGATCTAGAACATAGAGAAGCTGATGTGAAAGGAAGAAGGGATGAAAGAAAGAGCTGAGCAGAAAATCTCAAGGGGCAGCTCAAAAGGGAAAGTTATTTTGATGAGACGTGTAACTAGAACCTAAAGGGGAAGAACATGTTCAGCTTTTCTCAAGATGAAAGAACTGGAGAAAAATTGAAACCTCAAGTTGCACTATTGAAAGTTTCTATGGGCACAATATCAAATGACACAAGCAGTATAGAGTGACGGTATAGATAGAAGGAATACATAGAGTGACGGTACCAAAAAGAATGTGTGGCCATTCAACCATTTCAGGAGGAAGCATATGATCCAGAAGCGATGGTACTGAAGTCACAAGTCCATGCTACACTGAAGGTGAAAAACAAGACTCCAGGAACTGACACAACAGCCATGAAAATGCTTCAATAGCAAGGGAGGTGCACATTCTTCTATTACAAGAACTATAGACGATACCTACTTGGTCAATTGACTGGGAGAAATTCACAACCATGCCCATTCCAAAGAAAGGTGATTCAACAGAATAGGGAAATTATTGAACAACGTCATTAAAATCACATGCAAGTAAAATCCTTCTGAAAAAAATTTGGAAAAACTGTTTGGCAGTACATCAATGGGGATCTGCCAGAAAGTCAAGCTGGATTCAGAAGAGGATGTGGAATGAGGGGTATTATTGTTCATATCAAATGACTCTTGGCTGAAAGTAGAGAAAGTCAGAGTACCATTAAAATCAGGAAAGAGGTGTGTTGGGGTGGGACCCTTTGACTGCATTTATTTGAGCTGTATCCTGAGCAAATAATCTGAGAAGGTAGACTAAATGAAGAAGAAAATAGTACCAGGATGGGAGGAAAACTCAACAGTCTGCAATATGTGGATCTGTCAACTTGATTGCTGAAAGTGGAGAGATCTTGGAGCAGTTACTTATGAAGATCAGAGATTACTGCTTTCAATATGGATTACACCTTAAGATAGATAATTTAAACATTTCACAACAGTGTCAATAAATAACATGATGATGAATGGAAAAATATTGACGCTGTCAAGGATTTCATTTTACTTGGATCCACAATCAATGCCCATGGAGTTAGCAGTTAAGAAATCAAACATGAGGGAGGGAAAGTGGGGGAGGGAGCAGAAAAATGAGAAGTTGATATCAAGGGCTCAAGTAGAAAGAAAATGCTTTGAAAATGATGATGGTAACAAATGTACAAAGGTACTTGACACAATGGTTGGGTGGATGGATGGATTGTGATAAGGGTTGTATGAGTCACCAATAAAATGATTAAAAAAGGAATAAAACAACATATTGTTTTGGGAAATTCCACCAGATAAAATCTCTTTAATGTGTTAAAAAGTAAAGCTGTCATTTTGAAGACCAAGGTGCACGGGATCCAAGCATAGACTTGTATGCAGGCAAAAGCTGAACAATGAAAGAGAAAGATTGAAGAATTGATACTTCGGAATCTGTCGCTGGTAAAGAACATAATATCATGGATTCCAGAAGGAAAAGCAAATCTGTCTTGGACTAAGTACAACCAGAACACTCCTTAGCAGGGAATTTTGCAAAATTTCACCTCACATAGTTTGGACATTTTATGAGGAGGGATCGAGCCTTGGAGAAGAACATTCAGGTTGGTAAAGTAATCAAAAATGCAAAGAAACAAAATGACTGCCATTGAGTAGATTCTGACTCTTAGTGACCATATGGAACAAAGTAGACCTGCTGCCCCTTTGCCTGTCCCTTTGGGTTTCAGAGACTAAATTTTGACAGAGGTAAACAGCCTCATCTTTTTCCTTTGGAGGATCCTGGTGGATTCAAACCACTAACCTTATAGTCACCAAGTCAATGCATAACCCATCAGGCCACAAGGGTTCTCTGGGGGCAAGTGTCAGCTAAAAAGAGGAAGACTTTTATTGGATGGATTGAAACAGTGACTGAATTAATGCGCTCAAAGAAAGCAAGAATTGTGAGGAGAGTTCAGGGTGGGCAGTGTTTTCTGCATCAGGTCATGTTTGAGTCAAGTACCGAACTCAAAGACGCCCAACAAGTCAAGTACTATGTGTGTATGGTATGCTACCTCCTAAGGGTCCGTTTTAAAGCCCAACACCCTACATGACTCTCCTTACTCACAAAGATGCTTCTCCATTTGGGATATGATGTGTTGGGGGAGAAGAGGGATATTTTCCCCGCAGAAAAGTAGCAGAAGATACATTAGCTTCACCATGGCCTTGTCAAACCTGTGTTTCCACGAAGAGCGCACATTCTACAAAGCTTACTTTTCTTAGTTTGAAAGCCACAAGAGGGCACTAGACTACTGCATGGACCTGTCGCTACTTAAGACTCGAAGCATAAACCAAAGGTCATGTATTGAGTATTATCAAACATTGCATCGGCTCTGATAGAAGCAGATGTTCATACAAGTTTTTTTCCTGGATCTGTATCTGAGGCAGAGTATATGATCATGAGCGCTGCCCCCAAAATACATCTTCAGATGGTAAGGTTGATTATGCTAAAAATAATAGGAACAGTGTGCAAGTTGAATCTTGCTTTATTTGCATTGATGTATTTATGATATCGCCTCTTTTGATATTCTTTTTCGTGTTGGGTATATTTGAGTCTGATAAAGATAATTTTACCGCTTGACTTGCCTTTGATCAACTTGCTCTGCTAAACGATCTTTTCTCATACTTTTGTGTTTTGCTAAGCGTCATCAATTTCTCCATATTTTCTACTTCTGACTCTTCTGTTAGATAACAGCACACATGCAATTTTCTCTTGATCCACACATCTGTATTTGTGGCTGCTCTTTGTAGCTCTCATTGAGTTAATCTGACTCAAGGCCACCCTATGTGTGCAGCGTAGAACTGCGCTGTGGGGTTTTCAAAGCTCTGATTTTTCTGAAGCAGACTGCCTGATGGCAGTTCTAAATAACCCCTGAATGAGCTTGAATCACCCACCTGTCTCCTAGCTGTCAAGAGCTTAACTCTTTATGTCACCATTATAGAATGAGACCCATCCCCAAATTGTCATTCTTTTTAAAAACCTCAGCCTTCCTCCTCTCCCAGCATAAACTTCATCTTCTGGGACACCCTCCAGCATGATGAGCAGGTGAATTCCAGAAAAGGTGGCCTAAAACCTTCTCCCTAATTTTTTTTTTCTTACAGTGAGACTTTGAAGCAAGCAATCTGGCCTTCCCTTCTGCTTCCAAGGACACACTTTAAAATTAGGAAATGAAAATGTTAGTTTCAGTCCTAGCCAGGAGTTCGTCTGGTGTGCTCCAGGAGGGGATGATTAATGGAGCTAAGTCTTTACGCCTGAGCCAAGGGACAGCAGCTTGGGGGGAGTAACAGACACACACCAAGCCAGGCATAACCTCAGATCAGGTGAACTGAATATGGTTTGGGGCCTACAAGAAGTCCTTAACGTTTGCCGGTGGCCCTGGCAGAAAGTGTGTCCCAGGCTGGGTGGGTGGACATGGCCCAAATAATATCCCAAAGGAATAAGGCAATTTTCTGATTGTTTAGCTCATCCAGAGAACCAATCTAACAGCCCTTACCTAGAGAGACTTGTCCGAAGCTGGTCACCCCGGAAACCACAGTCTATGGGTAATGGCAACCATTTCCTATCCCTTATTGCCATGGAGACTCCTTCCAAAGACCTTTCTATGTTTGGGGACTTACTTGTGACAGTCTCTCACCATAAAACTATAATAATAAAAGAAAGAAAAATGTAGGGAATTTGAGTCCTGTTTTGTCCATGACTCAGAACTGAGCACAGGAAAAGTTCTGTACGGTCTTGGCAACACAGTGGTTTTCCATTTCTCTTAATCTTGAACTTCATCCGGTTGTATGAAATACAGTACTTGAAAAGTTCACTTTTTACTTAACTTCCACAATTCCATCCCACCTGAAGCGTAGGTGCCTGACACTTCTGGCCGAGGCCCTGAGGCCACACTGTTTCAGTGCCATAGGAAACATCACACGCCCTTCTCCACTCTGCCTGCTAAGCTCCTGTGCACTCCATGTAACGCAAATGCTGCTGCAGTGTTTTTGGTTTTTTTAATGAGATCTTACTCAGATGCTCTCATTTCTACGTGACCCCCTAACACTTGATCTAAGCTCTTTTGCTCAACTTGGTCAGTCTTCCTCTCCCCACAGTAGCTCATTGTTCCCCTTCATTAAAAAAAAAAAAGTCCTTCACCTGTAGCTTCTGCAGGGATGGTGAATAAAAAATAGATATTAACAAAACAGCAAATTTTCCCTTTAATTTTTTCTCTCAGAAGAGAGAATGTTAGTTCTTCTTCGTCATGAGGAAAAGAAAGAGAAGCCACAAAGGGATAATATTAAGATCTAAGTAACCCATGACCGTCAGGTCGATTCTGGTTCACAGCAGTTCCATGGGACACAGTGCAGGACTGAGCATTATAAACTCTTCATGGCTGGTTTCCAGGGCTTTTTTTTTTTTTTCAAACAGCACCAGAAAGTGGGTTTGAACCTCCAACCTTTCAGTTAGTAGCAGAGAAAACTATTTGTGCCACTTAAGTTTTAAATGGAAAAACAACCAAACCTACTGATAGAGAGTGATTCTGACTCCCAGTGACCCTACGGAAGAGGGTAGAATTGTTCCTCAGGGGTTCGGAGGTTGTAACATTTTAAGGAAGCAAACTCTCTCATCGTTCTCCCCTTTGAGCCGGGGGCTGATGCTTTCGATCTGCAGACCTTTCAGTTAGCAGCCCTCACTGAACAGGTGGACACATGAACCAAGTGTGTCACAACATTTCAAAAGTACCCGCAGTACAGGCACACACTTCCAAACACATGATCTCCTTTGAGCTCTATAGGAGATGCAGGCACTCCCCGGGGTATGAACGAGACCCATTCCTAAACAGGTCTTGGCTCAGTTTGGTAGGCACGGGGAAGAACATGCAGAAGGTTTTTATTTACCTTTACTTCCAGGCAAGAGAAGGCTTCCACGGTTTCAAAGCTGAGTCTTCAACAAATGAGGATGATTGCGATGAAGAATTTGATGTACAGATTGGTTCCATTGTTTGAAAATGAGGGCAACTGAACACGAAATTAAAGAGTGAGTAGGAATTGTCTCCCTGTAGTTTCTTCTTTAGTAAACTAGACATGGTAACAACTAGGCCTATGTATGGAAAATCAGTGAGCATAGACATGGTTAGGTAAAGTCAAGACCTAGACTTTATCTGTTTCTGCCTCTCCACCATATTGCCTGACAGAGTGGCCCAGCATCCTCAGAGACCCCGGGCTCAAGCACGCACAAAGGAACTCCTATTTTCATTTTTCAGTTCTAACAAGATGCGGATCAGCGTGCAGGCAGACACACTCGGGATTGATGGCTTTGCTTTCTCAACCAGACCTGTGCCTCAGTGCCTTTGTCCTCCACGCTGAGTGACCTCAGCAGAACAAGTTTGCTCTGTAATGGCCACTTCGTCAGCAGGGTCTGTGTAGTTAGTAGCAGGAAATGTAAGCTGTTGTGGCCAGTGTGACATCATCCCACCCACTCAACAGGTTTTTATAAGTTGACCACAAAAAGGCTTCAAAAGGACACACACACACACACACACACACACGCACGCACGCACGCACGCACGCACGCATGTATGCACGCACACACACAGAGGGAGGTGATAAGACTGTCAACAGTTGTCTGAACAGTGAAGGAGCGCTGTAGCTTCCAAATGTTTCCGAGAAGTCCGGCGTGTTTGGTCTACTGCAGACGAAACATCGGAAAGATGGATGGCGTTTTCTCTTGCTTGTGGTATGCTCTATGGTATTCATCTTTCGCTTTGCCTTCTTCCTTCCCACGCTCATATTCCTTTCCTTACTTCTTTAGCCTTTCTGTTTCCCTTTCATGTTTTCCTCCGCCTTCTCCTCCTTTGATCCAAAAATCCAAATGTATTTAAACAAAATATCTGAATGCATGTGCACACACACACACACACACACACACACACAACCCTGTTCAAGAGGGAGAGAGATTGAATTAGAAAAACAATCCTCAACATATTAAGAGGCACTTTCCATGAAAATCAGGGTTTTCAAACTAACTTTGCAGAGCTGCTCAACTGACCCGCTTCCTCTGGGTGTCTCATTGTACCAGGTCAAGGTCACATGCTACTTTGATATTTTACTTGATCTTTTACTTCTGGAAAGGAAAGGACATATCTTAGACAAAGGCAATGATATTTCCAAGAAAGTGAGGATTGTCAAGGAGCAATCAATAAACAGCTAACGGGAAAGGATGGTATGGAGTTGTCTATCTGATTTGATGCGTCTCTATCAACGTGATGTGGACTTCTCAGGTTGTTGTAGACAGGGAAGCTCTGTCAGAACAGAAAGGAAAGCTTGGCAGTAGTGACTGATGTGTCTGACCTCTGAATTACGGCTGATGGGAAAGTGGGACTTCCTGTAATTTGTGCTGCCTTGGAAAACCCTTCCGTGGGCTCTGAGGTTTTTCTCCAGCGCACAGGTAGCAGGAAACACCTGCTTCACATCTGCCCTATTTCCCCCCTTCTCATTTTCTCTCTCATATACACATGGACAAGTAGATTTCCCACATGTTCCAGGATTTCCTAAGAGAGGATGTCTGGAACCATCTATTAGGAACTGGCGTATTATGATGGCTTTTCTATCCCTGGACTCTATTTTTTCCCTCCAAAGTGACCTTTCTGATTGTTTCCTCCCACCAGCTGCCCCTTCCTTTTTACTAATAATACCTTTCTCCCAGAATAAGTAAAGCATAATGTATCTATTCCTAAAAGCTGACAGGCAAGTGCAGATTCTGTCCATCGTGAGCCTCAGTTTTGTGGCTTGCCATCCTCTTTCTCCAGCAAAGGAAGAAGCAAATGGGACTCAATTTTGGAAAGGCATGAAAAACAGATGTGAGCAGGCATCATAGCTATGGAAGGGGCTTCAAATATCTTTCTGGCTGGGCGCCAGCACACTCTTAGCCATTTCTTAAAGGAGCCCCTACCCGTTGCAAAAAGCAGCTGCCGGAAGACCCTCTACACATCCACCCAAGGCATGTCCCCAGACTTTGTCTGCAGTCTAATGGATTTTCTTCGTACTTGCAGAGACCACTGAGGATCTGCTCTTCTGGTTCCCTTTTTCTAAACAGAAGAATGTCTAGACCAATGCGACACAGCCTCCACCTATTGCTTCCAGTGCCACTCTCCATGCATCCATTGAACGATCTACCTAGGGCAGATAGACGAATCAAAGATAAAAGGAATGTGTGTGTGAGTGAAGAAATAACTTTGAAGACATCTTTCAAAAGCCTTGGGTAGAAAAGGTCAATAAGCAAAGAAAACATGCCAGCACCATTTTTTAAAAAACTCAACTAACATGGGTTCACCACCCTGACCCTCCAACAAAGCTAAACACAACACACACAGGAAGGGTTCTGAGATACGAAGTGCTGGTCAATGTTGAAGTGCAGTTTTGCTGGATGGGAAAAGGCAGGGTGGGGGGACTATTACTGGCCTTGGAGTCAATGCATGTTAATGAATCACAGGAAAATTTGGGGCTGTTACCATGGAGCCTTGGGGAACCACTGGCCCTCTCAAGGAAGATCTCAGTGTACTCATCTGTAAAATAAGAGGACTGAGTTAGAGGATCCGAGTTTATCTCTGGGTCCTAAAAGACTGTCCATATGCTGCAGCATACATGACAGACCAGAGATGACTGCTTCATTTCAATTGCCCTGGAAACCAAGAAGAAAATGGGAAGCCCCCAAATCAGAAAATGGACAAAAGAATCAAGAGAGTAATTCGCAAAAGAAATGCAGTCCGCGGTCAGTAAACTTTTGAACACATGTTGAGCTTTGCTGGTGATCCAAGAAGTATACTTTAAAATATGACTCTCTTGTTTACCTCTTCCCAAAACTCCAACCCCAACTCACTGACATTAAGTTGAGGCCTCTCAGACTGGTCAAAATGGAAAAGATGATATTAAAAAAAAAAGCTTTTCATCATATCATTTTTTAGACCAGCAACACACTGAAAACAGCCCATATGTTTCATTTCCAGTATCACTGAAGTGATATTACCACCCATTACCATTCAGGATGATGATAAGTCGTTTATGAATGGAAATGTGATCGCCATATAAAGAAAAAAGTTACAAAATATGTATAATATTTCTCCATTTTAACAAAATGTATGTGTGTGTGTGCATCTGTGCTTAGGCACAGAAAAAAACCCTGAGTAGATGCTTGCCACAATATTACTAGTAGTTAAAAATATATATTACTGGTAGTTATTGCAAGGTATTGAAATCCTTGCATAGCAGTCTTCTTTATACTTTCCCACAATGTTGGGAGATGTGCTACAATGAACTACTTTATAATAAAAAATAAAAAACAGAACTCTCATCTCCATATGAAAATGATTAATAATGAAGTAATATGCTGGAGATATGTAGCACAGAGTAAAAGATTAGATAGAAAACAAAAACATCTTATTTTGGCAGAACATGGAGAGGAGAATGATTTGCCACATCTAGTAACTCAGGTTCAGAACTCTACAATTCTGGCTACAATGATCCATTGCCTCCCCTTGTTGCATACATGTCACTTAAATTCTCTGGGTCTCAGTTCCTTCCTCTATTAAATAACGATAATAATTTTTCACTTTGTAAGCCATTTGTAGGCACTTTTCATGAAATAGCACCTATACATTGGTTTATAAGAATGCAATAAGTATCATTGTTATGAAGAATGTACAAGTGTCTCCAGTAATGATCAGTGATGGTTAAATTAAATGTGTCAGTTGATAGGAACGACACTGAAATTATACATCCAGGTACCATTTGTAGGTTCTTAGCCACTTACTACTAAGGTTAGTACATTTGGTCTTAATGCAGTGATATCGGCCTGAGTGACTTAACAGGTGTCAGTAAATAGTTTCCTGAATTCTCTGGTGCGTACACTCCATGCCCTTGCCAGCCGGTTGGTGACACAGCATCATGTATGAGGTCCTCCCAATAGCACAACTTTGACTTAGGCACATGGAGAGATAGAACAAAAAGAAAATGCAAAGCATGGCTTCAAGGTGTTTACCATGTAATAACAAAAGTAAGTCAGGGTTTCATTAGCTGAAAACCAAAAACTAAAACTAAATAAAAAAACTCACTGCCATCTAGTCGATTCTGACCCCGGAGGACAGGGCAGACCTGCCCGGCTGGGCTTCCAAGACTGTGCTCTTTTCAGAAGGAGAAAGCCTCATCTTTCTCCCCGGAGGAGTTTCAAACTGCTGACCCAGCAGTTAGTAGCCTCATGCATAATCGTTATGCCAGCGGGGCTCCCCATTAGCTGTAAAGTAGTGACGTGTTACGTTGTTCTTGTTAGGTGTGATTGAGTAGGTTCTGATTCAAACTTACATATAATAGAACAAAACATGCCGGGATCGGCACCATCCTCACAAGGGTTATCATGTGTGAGCCCCTTGTTATAGGCACTGGGTCAATCCATCTCATCGAGCGTCTTCCCCTTTGTCACCAAGCATGATGTCCTTCTCTAGTGACTGATTCCTCCTAATAACATGGTCAAAGTATGTGAAGCAAAGTCTCATTATCCTTGCAACTAAGGAATATTCTGGCTGTGCTTCATTGCAAATGTGATACAAATACTAAAACGACATAATAGAAAGCTACAGAAATGGAAATGATTCACTTTATGGGAGGAGGCTTCAGAGAAGCTGTGACGTCAGAGTAATTAAAAATAAATAAAAAGGCAAGAGTTTTATAGGCAAAATCTAGGGGAAAGGACCTCTCAAGCAGATGAGGAGCCATGTGCAAAGGCAAGAGAATGATGTGTCTAGAGGACACTACATATTTTTACAAAGAGATGGGCATGGTTGAGACATAAGATATTTGCTGACAATCAGAATAAGGAAACTGGAGTCTCTGCGTAGTGCAAAGAGTTAATGAGATTATCTGCTAACAGAAAGTTTGGAGATTCCAATTTATCGTGAGGGGCCATGGAACAAAGTCCTGGCAACCTGCTTCTGTAAAAGTAGACTGTGAACTCTATGGAGTACAATTCTGCTCTGACATGCAGGAGGTCATTCTGAGTTAGAAGTAGATCAGTACAACTGAAACAGAACCAGGGGGACAGGCTCATGGAGTCAGGCTAGGTATTGTCGACTTTGTCCTGTGGTCCATGGGACACAATTAGGGGTTGATCGTGATGGTCGTGTACTGGGTTAAGCTCTGGAGCTCTAACATAAGGTTGGCGGTTCAAACCCACCAGCTGCTTCTCGGGAGAAAGATGAAGCTGTCTGCTCCCGTAAAGGCTTATAGTCTCAGACACACTCTCAAGGGCCACTTAGGGTCAGAATCAGCTTAATGACAATGAGTCTGGTTTAGTATATTGATCTCAGATTGGATCCAATCACTTTCCAGCAGGAGAAATTACAAACACTTGGAGGGTCTCACAATGATCCTTCTTACAGACGATGAATCCCTCAAATGAGGTTGAGAAAGAGTAAGGTGAAGGTGGGGGTGGGTCACAGAGAATCAATACAGAGGATGAAATTTCTCTACTAGCTCTACCATGAACTACCCGATGTTAGACTTTGGCCCACATCCCTCAGTATGCCTCAGTCTGACGCCTCAGCAATCAAATGGAGGTGGTGCAAAATTCAGACTCATTCTCCCTACAAAGGCCATTGAATTATACAGCGAGGGTCAGCAGACGTGGTGAGGGAATCATCAGGGTGATTCTGGGGATGTCCAGAATCTAATCCCAAGAGTGAAGATAAAGGGACAGGGAACATAGATGTGTTAGAGGCACTGAAAGGAGGTGGACACTAACCAGAGAGATGACTAGGCAAGGAGGTGTCAGAGTCCTCAGTGAACTCCGATTTGTTGCCCTCAGAGAGGGTCAGTGAGCACTGGGAGGGTCAGTAAAATGCTTTTAAGAGCAAGCTGAGAAAGTTTGATATAGGAGAGTCCCAGGAAAGAACGAGCACTCATCAGGAGAAAAGTCTGACCCCTAATTCCACAAGGAGACAGGCCGACTCAGAAGCAGGGAAAACCTCTGTCCTGAACACAGGCTGGGGCAAAGAGATTTGGGGGTGGCGAGCCAAGAAGAAGGCCTGCCTGATCAGCTGCCACTCACAATTGCCTTAACCTTTAGCCTTAACCTTCAAGCTCCTTCTCAGACCAAACTATGTTGACCCAAAAGACCAGAATAACTGCTTTTATTAACCAACCCAAACCAAACTCACTACCATCACGTCAAGGCTGACGCATAGTGACCCCCTGTGGGTTTCTAAGAGTGTAACTGTTTTCGTGAGTTGAAAGCTCATTCTCTCTCCCTCGGAGTTGCTGGTGGTTTTGAACTGCCAACAAGGTGAATTGAAGTCCAACTCATAGCCACTACACCACCAGGGCCCCTCCCTAGTGAAGAGCTGCCATCTTGAAAACTCATGGGGCAATTCTACCGTGTCCTAAATGGGTAGCTGTGAACCAGTATCAACTTGATGGCAGGGATGTGTTTTTTAAGTTATATTAAGCACTGAGCAACTGAACTGACACTATCTTATAAAATATAATTGTGAATAAATACCATCAAAATATTACAAAATTCTAAAATATATATATAAAATGACAGATCTACTCAGAGTAAGAAATCAGCCCACATCTGATTTTGGTACACCCGGTATAACATGGCATCTATGGTCTGGAAAAGCTTTCAAAGAAAGGTGATTGTACCAAGATCCCTTTTCTTTGAAACAGCAGGCAAGGAGCATTGCTACTCTGTGCCACCTAACTCTTATTTCCAAGGAGAGGATATGGGTCAGAAAAAAACTTACACTACTGTCTCACCCCACCCTGAGCTTGCTACCATTCCATTTACTGAGCACTCTCTACATTCTTTGGGAGCTAGATGGAACACTCTACTCTCAGAAACCCATAAGGGCAGTTCTACCCTGTCCTCTAGGGTCACTATGGGACAGCGTCAGCTTAGTGGCAGTAAGTGAACATGTTCTTTATGTTGTGTGGGACTTTGACGTATAAGGAGGAAATATATATATATAACCCCAACCACATGCATCTTAGGACAATTGAGAGAGTAAGATGTAAATGCATAAATAAACAGAACATTATTAAGAATTCCGCTCAACTCTTGTCCCCATTAAGTGTTTTAAGCATTTGTATATTGTTGCACACTCAGTTTTAGAAGTTGCCATGTGAAGTGGGGAGGACTTACAGGTGGGAATGGGCTTGCATGTCTATTTAATAGAGGGAGATACTGAGGAACCCCAGGGAAAGTGATATGTTGGCTACCATCAAGAATTCTTGGCTCCTGGTGCAGGCAGATGACACTGCATAGTGGAGTGTATATGGGCTTGCCAAGACAAACAGACCTCTATTAGATTCTTCCCTTTTGTCTGTTGGCTTTGACTGAATGCTACCCAATGTGAAATTTCACACACAAGACCACGAGCTCAAGTAGGGCAGTGAGAATTGTGAAGAAAAGAGCTGTAAGTGAAGTGTGCAGTACTGTGGGCTGGCATTCTGCAGATGGAGGGGAGGGAGCTAATAGCCATCCAACTCCTCTGTGGCCTCACAAAGCTGGTAAAAGCCTGCCTGGAAGGGAAGTACGACATTCCCTGAATGCTAAGCTTAGGTAAAATCTGGGCCTCTCTTCCTGGAGTCCAGAAAGGGTGCTCCTGGCACCACGAGCAAACCAAGAATCATCTAGAGAGTGCCCCAATTGAGATGGCAATTATGTGGCTGATTCGGCTGCAGGGGAGAATGAGAAAGGGCTCTTCAAAAGGAAACAATTCGGAGTCTGAGAACTCATCTTCCATTTTAAGACCTGACACAGCCGTATACCCATTGTTCTGCACATCTTACCTTTGTTGGTGCAGAAGAAAGGGGAATTGCACTTATTCCTTACTTATTGACATGGTTGCCTTCCAAAGACCAGGTCATTATATGAAAATTTGCATTATGCAAAAATGAAGGATGACCACATCTGATCACAAAACGGAGGATAATTACATCGTTACTTAATGGCCAGATTACATCATTACACAACTGTCAAGCTGAATAAAACCATGGCCCTGCCAACTTCACATATATAACACATCAGCATCATATCACTAGATTTGTGTCATTAATGCACAAAACAGTTGGATAGTAGATTTTTCACAACCGACATAAAAGTAACATGTCAGATAACAGAGTGGGTAAGTGAGAAGTTGGTGCATTTAATTTTCTTCATCATCATTCCTGTGAAGTGAGACTTTGTCAGAACCCTTTTGCATCAGGCCACGTTTTCTTTGCTGTTCAATCGATTAAACTTGAAAGTCAAACCAATTCATGGTAATCCCATGTGTTACAAAATAAAACTGAGCACGGGGAAGGTTTCTAAGGAAGTCTCTTCAGCAGTGTCCCTGGGTGGGCTCAAACCACCAGAAGTTCTGTGAGTTGCTGAGAGCAAACCATTTGTACTGCCTAGGGACCTGCTCCATCAACCAGTAAGTATCCATTGATTTTCTACTGATCACACATGCCAGGCTATGTCTTGTGGGAGTGCAGAATGTATTTGAGAGAAAAGATAACATAATGGTTTATGATTGATTACATAGTGATGATTGAGCCTTGGCCAAAAGCCTGATTGCCCAACTCTTCAGCCACCATGTGTTAGCGCATTAAGTGTGTGCACAGAAACACGGGCTGTCTGTATCTAAGAAGGGGTTAAGGGTCATCCTTAGGCAGAAGGACAGCTTGTTATGTCATTAAGACCAGAATACCAGTCTGTATTCCCTAATTTTATCGTAGCCGTTGGTAAATGACGATGTTTTACAATTGTTGTTAGGTGCCTTTGACTCAATTCCAACTCACGGACACCCTGTGTACAACAGAACGAAACACAGCCCAGGCCTGTGCCAGCAGCACACTGTTCTTATATTTGAAGCCATTGTAGCAGCCACTGTGCTGATCCATCTTGTCTTTCTCCCCCAGAGTGGTTGGTGGTTTTGAAATGC
>NW_022103899.1:43380384-43381793 GCF_000313985.2 Echinops telfairi | reverse complement strand
AAGACTTAAGTAGAGGCCCAAAGCCCGTCTGCTACCTTAATACTTTAACATATAAATATATGTACATAGACCAATTCCCCTATCTTTATATATTAATATATTTACATATATGTATGTTTATACCTTTATATATAGCCTTTACTTCCTAGTTTTTTCCTCTATTTCCCTTTACTTTCCTTCTGCCCCACTGTCATTTGGCTCTCAGTAATTCTTCTTATAAAGCCAACATTTGGCTTTCAGTAATTCTTCATTTGGCTCTCAGTAATTCTTCTTATAAAGCCAACATTTTAAATCTCCTTCTATGAGTCTAAGACTTCATTTACTATTTATTATTTCTCAACTTGGGTACCTGTAGTTTTAAGAGTTTATTGCTATTTTAATGCCATGCTACCTTCTTGAACAATTCGTGTGACCCACAGTTTATATCACCTCTCTCTGACTCAGTTTCCTTATTCATCAGATGATTTTCAATGCTGTCAATCCATTGCAGTCTTTGATTCTGAGTGAAACTTTGCTCCGTATATCTAAGGCTCCCTGATGGTGCTGTTAGCAAGCAATGGATTGTTAATTCCAATGGAGAAGGAGGAGGCGTTCTGTTCCCGTGAAGACAGACAGCCTCAGAAACCAGATGCAGGGTCACTGTAAGTCAGACTGACTTAATAGCAGTGCTTTGTTTTGTTTTTTCAACCCCATAACCCTGTGTGCTTGGGTTACAATGAAAACACATCAAGAGAGAAATTAAATCTGTGTTTAACACTGATTGTGAAGGGAAAGAATCAGGAGAGTTGTTTATTTCCCATGGTGCTCATCTACATAACAAAAGCACGAGCCACAATGGTCTTTGCTGTAAAGAAATTGTATGTTTCTCCCGCGACGTTCTTTCATTTTCTTAGCCCTTTCCAGGAGAATTGAGTACATGGTCTTCAAACCATAGTCTGGAATCCTCTAGAGCTCCTTTTCAGGGCAGGAATGAGATTTAAAAGCAGCATTACCGGGCTGCAATGCTGAAATCCATCTGACAACTTGTCCATTCTTCCTCTAAGTAGCACTGCATTTATATCCTGCCAGACAGATGTGCCTAATGGTCTCCTGAGAAGGGCATTTCACCCCATTCACAGAGTACTCAGTCAATGATTCCAGTGTGCAAGGCCATTTTCAGTTGTGAAATTCATTGTGTGTACCCTGCATGGCTCTAGCCAGGTTATTAGCCAATGTCCCTTTGCTCTCTCACCAGTGGATGTAGAGAACAGATGGCTACTATCTTCTGTAGAGCAGAGTATTCAGAAACGTAAAGGTCTTTAAGCAAAGCTGGTCCATTACTTCCTGCCGTCCATCATCGCTTCTCTTAATAACTTCCCCGATTCCCATCCCATATCCACACCACATAAATTCCCATTGACATCCTAGAT
>NW_022103899.1:43374413-43380106 GCF_000313985.2 Echinops telfairi | reverse complement strand
AGACATTTTATAGTATTAGAGCAGCCCCTAAAGCTACTCAGAGTGTGTTTATCGAGATTGTTCAGGGCAATATTTTTCTGCTGAGGTCACCTTATCCTAAAATCTCTGGGACCTTAAAATCGCACTACACAAAGGACAATTGTAGACCTCAAGTTCAATTCATCTGCAAAAAAAAAAAAGCAGAGAAAATTGTTTACATTTTGTCTAACTCAGTGGTTTATGTTGTTTTGTTTTATTTTTTCTTTGTGGTTTGACGTTTTGTGAGATAGAGCATTCGGGTAGAGTGGTATATTTAGACAACCAAGAGTCAAAAGGAATTGTCGCATTTTATTTCCATGGTGTTTCTAGGGGGAACTGTTGATGGGACTGAAAGCTCTTCAGGGAAACTACTGGGAACAGAGGAGAGAAGGCACATGTTCCATGGAAAGGTAGAACCTGAATATCTCAGGGCTGATGTTCTGTCTGAGAGAGTTTAGGGAGCGGAAAGAAGTGGTGATTGAGATGGAAAACTGAGGAGAGTAGCCTGAGCCTGGCAAGATAAAAGGAAGAAAGCAGGAGAAGAACAAGAGGGAGATGAGAAGGGCTTGTGGAGGGTCTAGATGAAGGCTTCGGTGGAACACATGCTGAGCATGAGGCTGAGCCTGAGGTGCCTGTGAGGCCAGTGTCCCATTCCGTTCCTATCCCTTATCTCAAAACACATATCAGCACAGAAGAATCTCAGGGCAAATGACTGCCCAACCAAACCCACGTGTACACACTGCCATCAAGTTCATTCTCACTCAAAGCGATCCTATACCAAAAAAAAAATAGCAATACAAATAAGTAAAACCCATTACAGATCAATCACTTCTACCTGTTTTCTTGTCCCCTGGTAGAGGTTTCTATCTCTTCAAATGCTGTCCTGCCAAAAGGCTGCCCTGGCTCAGGTCCAACACCACCATTTTCAGGAGTTCACAAGGTGCCAACCTTGTGCTCTATATTACAAAGACTGTAGCCATTTGAGACTTTTATTACTTCTTCCGAAGCTGGGCCATTCTGGATTTATTGATTTGGCGGTTCTCAAATCCAGAAACTATGACACAATAGGAAAGTGTACTCAGACTCCCTTAGTGTTCAAGAAGCCAAAGCCACAGCTCCTTCTCCTTCTGCTCCAAGTTTGGGCAACATGTTGCCAGCATAAGAAAGGCTTTCCTGGTACGTTGAGGGAATCTCATTGTAACAAACTGGTGTTTTAAATTTATTATTGTTTTTTAGTCCATAGACTAAGACCGATCACAGCCCAAACTCACTACCAAAGCTGGCTCACAACAACCCTGAAGACAGAGTAGAACTGCCCTTGTAGGTTTTTTGAGACAGTGACTCTTTACCGCATTAGGAAGCCCCGTATTTTTCTCATAGACTCGCTCAGACAGTAATCCTTTATTTCCAGAATCTGAGCTTTGTGTGTAATTTAATGAGCCTCAAGGCAAAATCCACTATCAGGGACAAAGAAAGCCATTACAAAATGATTAAAAGGACGCTTGAACAATATAACGTAACCATAATAAATATCTATGCCCCAGTGAAAGGCCTTCAAAATACATTAATTAAACCTTTATAAATTTGAAGAGAGACACCAATAACACTATGATCGATATCTCTCTTCAAATAGTTGTTGTTAGGTGTTATCAGATCGGTTCCTACCCATTGGGACTTGATGCCAGATCTTGTACTGTTGTTAGGCCAGGTTGACTAGAGAAACAGTTCCAGTGACAGTTGTATATGTGTAAGAAAGAGCTTTAGATCAAGAAGTAATTATATATCACAAACATTCCATCCCAATCCAGATCAAATCTACAAATCTGATACTTGTCCATAAGTCTCCTTCAGACTCTTGAAGCCGCATGCAATGATGCAGAATTCAGAAAGATCATGAGCTGGTGGATGCAAAATTTTGTAGATCCAATGGCAGTGGAAGCATCACAGGGTTCTGGCAGGTCTCAGCCTGTCTCACTAGCAGGAAGATGAAAGCAGAGGGAGTGGGGGCCCTCCTTATGAGAAGGCCAAGCCCACTAGGAGGTATCATCAGGCTGTGACTGAATTGACAGGCTAGACACCACCCCTACACTACTATATATCAGATTGACATGAAATTATGTAACTACCACATACACCATCCTCAGAATTATTCCTATGCTTGAGCCCATTGCTGCCCCATTGGGTCAATCCATCTCCTTGAGAACCTTCTTCTTTTTGGCTGTCCCTCCACTTTACTAAGCATGATATCCTTCTCCAGTGACTGGTCTCTCCTGACAATATGTACAAATTATGTAAGAGAATAGCTTGCCATCCTTGTTTCTAAGGAGCACTCTGGCCATAATTCTTCCAAGACAGATTTGTTTGTCCTTTGAGCAGTCCATTTTACTTTCAATATTGCTCTCCAGTACCACAATTAAAATTCATCAATTCTTCTCCAGCCTTCCTTATTCAATGTTCAACTTTCACATGCATATGAGGCAATTGAAATGCCATGGCTTGGATCAGGCACATCTTAATCCTCAAAATAACATTCTTGCTTTTCAATACTGTAAAGAGATCTTGTGCAACAGATTTACCTAATGAAATTCATCGTTTGATTCCTTGATTGCTGCATCCATGATTGTGGATCCAAGCAAGACAAAATCCTTGACAACTTCGGCCTTTCTCCGCTTAACATGGTGTTGCCTATTTGTTGAGTTGTGATCAAGTGATAACAGAACAACTAGAAATAAACTTAACAAAAATAAAGAGGAACTAAAGGACACAACCACCTGGGCCTCTTACACATGTATAGAACACTCCACCCAAGAAAAACCCAGTGTATATTCTTTTCCAGCACACATGGAACACTCTCCAGAATAGAATATATGTTAGGTCACAACACAAGCTGTTATAAATTAAAAAACGTCAAGATACTACAAACCATCTTCTCAGATAACAGCACTGTAAAATTAGAAATGAAAAAGAGGACTATTAAAAAATCAAATATGCAGAAATGAATAACATCCTGCTTAGAAATGACTAGGTAATTGAAAAAATAAGGAAATAAAAAATAATAAATCCCTTGGAAGGAATGAAAATGAAAATACGCCATAGTAGAACTTGAGACACAGCCAATGCATCACTTGAAGGACAATTTATTGCAAGAAATACACACATCAAAAAAGAAGAAATAACAAAAATCAACACCTTAGTTCAACGCCATTAATAACTAGAAGCAAAACAGCAAAATGAACCCCAGCTGGCAGAATAAAAGAGAAAAATAAGGATTAGAGCAAAATTAAACGAATCAGAAAACCAATAGGCTCAAGAAATCAAGAACTGTTTTTTTTAAAGGACTAATAAGATTAACATACCACTGGCAAACCTAACAAATAAAGATGCAAATATTATGAATAAAATGGGCTACCTCACAACATAATAAATTGAAATAAAACAAATAATTACATAATACTATGGAGATAAGCACTTCAACAAATTTGAAGACCTAGAAGAAATGGAAATTTTTCTAGAAAGACCTTACCTACCTAAGTTAACCCACACAAAAGTAGAAAAGTTAAATGGACCAAAATCAAAAGAAGAAATTAAGTATGTCATGAAAAAAACCTTCTCTCCCCTGCGCCACACCCCCCCTCCCCCAAAAAAATCCAGTCTGGACAACTTCACTGGGAGAATTCTACGAAGTATTCAGGGATGAGCTGACACCACTTCTATTTAACTGATTCCAGAATATGGAAAACTCTTTATGAGGTGAGCATACCCCTGGTACCCAAACTAGGTAAAGACATAACCATGGCAGAAAATTATAGATCACCATCCCTTATTAACATAGATACAAAATTGCTTAGCAAAATTCTAGCCAGTAGAGCCCAACAAAATAACTACAACAGAAAAAGAATAAATTGTTCATATGTAAGATTCATCCTAGGGATGCAAGGATGGCTCGACATTAGAAAAACACCTATGTAATCCACCATTAAATAAAACACAATGGAAATTACGTGATTATACCAAATTGATGCAGAAAAGCGATTGAACAAAATCTGAGACCCATTTCTGATAAAAATTCAATAAAACGGCAGTGGAGGGAAATGTTTTAGACAAAGTTAAATGACGAGGCTCAAGAGGGGGCAGAATAGGATGAGTGGGGAGGACATTCTCTAGAGGGTGAGAGCAAAACAAACAACCCCCCAAGCAATGCCGTCTAATGGTATCAAGGTTCCTCATGGCTAGGACCTTGCATTGGCCCTTTTTAACTTTTTTCATAGATAGGAAGGTGGGGGTGTCGGGTGGGAATTCCACAGAGAAGCCCTTTGCCACTACAGCTTCTCCTGGTCTAGGTATTCACAGACCAGCTATTTGCTCAGAGACTCCATTTGGCTTTAGAGTGAGGCTATCAAGCTTCCAGTTGGACTGTGAAACTGAACTACTATGGGTATTTTTGAGTCTCTGCTTCCTTGGATTTTTAAAAAGTGCTTTTAACCCCGTAAGACTCCTTAGAGTGCCAAAATTCCTTGATTTTATACTATCTTTAAAAAAAATCATTTTATTGGGGGCTCATACAGCTCTTATCACAATACATACATACATACATACATACATACATACATACATACATACATACATTGTGTCAAGCACATTTGTACATTTGTTGCCATCATCAGTTTGAAAACATTTTCTTTCTACTTGAGCCCTTGGTATCAGCTCCTCATTTCCCTCACTCCCTTCCCCACCCTCCTTTCCTCATGAACCTTTGATAATTTATAAATCATTATTATTTTTTCATATCTTACACTGACCGATGTCTCCCTTCACCCACTTTTCTGTTGTCCGTACCCCAGGGAGGGGGTTATATGTAGATCATTGTGATCGGTTCCCCCTTTCTCCCCTCACCTTACCCTTACTCTTCTAGTTTGTCTACTCTCATTATTGGTCCTGAGTAGTTTATCTGTCCTGGATTTCCTGTGTTTCCAGCTCTTATCTGTACCCATGTACATGCTCTAGTCTAGCCAGAATAGTAAGGTAGAATTGGGATCATGATAGTGTGGGGAGGGCGGGGGGAAGGAAGCATTAAAGAACTAGAGGAAAGTTGTACGTTTCATAGGTGCTATACTGGCCCCTGACTGGCTCGTCTCCTCCCTGTGACCCTTCTGTAAGAGGATATCCAGTTGTCTGCAGATGGGCTTTGAACTATTCAATCGCATTTCCCCCCTTAGTAAAATTAGCACTCCCTGCGGGCAGGGTCCATGCATTGAACTTCTCTGTCTCTCTTGTCACGTCCAGTAGAGGGTGGAGTGCATAGCAGACTCCACAACTGCTTCTTTGGGTCTGAACTGACTCCACAAGAGCTGGTTTCAATGGCTTGTTTCTCCATGATGGTCAGTGCAGAAATCCTGAAAGTGGAGTATCTACTTCTGAACAACGAAAAATCCTAAAGAAACTCTCTTTTAAGCTATACAGTGCCTACACTGCAAGAAAACTATGCTTAGGATCACGACAAAATTTAAAAATCCATTAGTTCTGAATTGGGCATATGCCAAGGACTGTAATATTTTCCAAGGAAAATAGTTTCCCAAAACTAATAGAACAACTTTCTTTTATTCATATGCTAAAAACAGAGAGAGATACAAAATGAAATGTAGAAAAAGATATCACTTTCAAACCCTTCCAATCCT
>NW_022103899.1:43369077-43374313 GCF_000313985.2 Echinops telfairi | reverse complement strand
GCTAGAACCTCTCTTGATTCCAAAAGAGAGACACAGAGTCCCTCTAGGGCAGCTGTTCTTAACCAGTGGGTCACGACCCCTTTGGGGGCTGAAGGACCCTTTCATAGGGGGTGCCCAATTCATAACAGTAGCAAAATTACAGTTATGAAGTAGCAACGAAAATAATTTTATGGTTGGGAAGTTACCACCACATGAGGAACTGTATTAAAGGGCCGTGGCATCAGGAAGGTTGAGTACCACTGCTCTAAAGCCATATCAGAGCCCAGGGAAGCTTAGAAGCAGTGGTTGGTGAGCAGAATAGCTACTGGGGGTGGTAGCTGCTGGAGCTGAAAAGACACCAATCTTAGCACACACTATTCAGAAGGTCTGAGCAGAAACCTTTCTGCCTGGTTTAAACCACTCCCAACACCAGCCTAGACAGATGACTGGTACTTCATATCCCAAAACTGTCCCCAAAGAGGCCTCCAACCATCTATTCTGATACATTCTAGCACTTATTATTTATTTTTACTGAAAAGTAATTTAATCTAATTCTTTTGAACTTCATCCATAACTGATAACACCATGGTTATATTTTACAGCAAAAAATAGAACTAGATAAGAGAGTGGGTCCTGATTTATGCTCTCTTGTATATATTTTGTGCAACAGCCTATATGTGGGTAACACCCCCTCCATCACACATACACACATATATATCAAGTCACTTCTAAGAGGTGATTCTTTCAATTATATATATAGGGAAATTGGGGACTGAGAAAGGGAAGCCATGGGATGTCTGTGAGTCAGAAGGCTAACTACTGGTGCTCAAAATGAGAAAGTCTTTGTTTAAAAGCAAACTTTCGGGGATGAAATCTGCCTTGCTGTCCCCTACCTTGCCTCTGGAAGAAGGACACAGAGTCCCCGCAGGGACATATCAGATGCCCAGAACAGCTCAGAGACAGTGGTTGGTGAGCAGTAGACGACTTAGGAAAGAAGACACGGTGCTAATACCAGACCAGACTCACATTCACAAAGTAACCTGAAAGACTGACCCTCCCATCCACCAATCCTGATTGGCTTAAGTCTCAACAAAGACACACTGGCATTTGTGGGTAAAAGACATTGCCCCAAAATGACTGAACCAGAAAAAAAAGTTATCTTATTTTTAATAACGTTTAATAATAATAATATTTAAATAATCATACTATTTTCAAGTGATCACACATTTTAAAGTAGGAGTTTTAAAAAATTCAGTTTATCACAACTTGGAAGATGACTTCATTACATAGAAGGTTCTAGTTCTTCACTTTTTTCGTTGGGGAAGGATCCGGCTCATCCCCTTGCTCCAGCTCAGCTCTGTGAATGCAACAGGTGCTTCCTCCTTCTTGGCTGGGGTTCACGCCTCCATCACAGATCTGAAATACCTGTGACTTCACCCCACAGGCAGGCTGTGGGGTGTGAGCATCTCGCTGCTGTGCAGTATCATGTGAGTTAGGGTGGAGATGCTAGAACCTCTCTTGATTCCAAAAGAGAGACACAGAGTCCCTCTAGGGCAGCTGTTCTTAACCAGTGGGTCACGACCCCTTTGGGGGCTGAAGGTGACCCAGGCAGAGTCTCGAATAAGAGCAGGTGAATCGGTGTTTACTTTGTGTGTATGTGTGTGTGTGCCATTTTCATTCGTTGCCATGGATTTGAGGATCTCCTCCGACTAACCTGCTGGCAAACACATGGAGGAAAGCCAAGTGTTTTCCGTAGTGACCACTGTAGACTAGTCAGCCCTCTCTAGTCACCAGGGGATAGCAAGTTTACACATCAGGGTGTCAATGAAAAGGAAGAGGACCCTCAACAAAATGATTGCTACAGTAGCTGCAACCATGGCTTAAACACAGCAACTATTGTGAGAATGCTGCTGGAATGTATAGTATTGTGTTCTGTTGTCCATGGGATGGCTATAAATCAGGGCTGTCTCCCTTAGGAACCTGAAGGGGCAGCTCTATTCTGTCCTATAGAGTTGCTATGAGACAGAATGTACTCAATGGCAGTGAGGTGGTTGTTTTTAGCTGGGCCTCTGCACTTTACAGGTTGCATTTGATTGACGGTGCTCCTGGGCTGAAGTGTGGTGAATCTTCAAGTATGTGTACTTGCAATCTTGCTGTCGTATCAATCTAAAAGCATCTGAAATTAAATTTTGAATGTTTCCCCCTACTGTGGGATCCCTTTGATTTTATTTTGGGCCTTCTGAGTGTCATGACCCATTTCAGCTAAAGCAGCAGGCATCTCACACTTTCCGAAGTCATCACAGGAACAAAGCCAGTCAGTGGCAGGCATACAGCAGATGAATTAGAGGGCAGAACGCATGAGGAATTATTTCTGCTAGCTGGATAATCAAAGGGTTTTCTCCAACAGTCTCTAATTGCAATGCATTTGTTGATTTGCCAGGAAAGTTCTTTGAAGATTACAACACTCACTCGATGGTGATAGCGGGTATATCCCAATCATCCTTCTGATGTAGGACATCCTGGAGAGAATCAAGGAACATGCCAACTGTCAGCTTCATATTTCTCCACTGCTTCCAGAGGCCAAAACCAATGTGGTAGATGCCAAATATCACAACTTGCACACATCAAATGGTGGTCTTTTTCTATGCCTCTTCCATCAGAGTTAACCAGGTGACTTGCTTTGACCAATGGGATATTAGAAAATGGGATGCAGGCAAAGGCTTGCAAAATACATATTGGAATTGTTCCCATGGTGCTCTTGGAATCCTGAACAATCTCCCGAACAAGCCTCAACTGTCTTGCTGGATGGCGAGAGTACCATCTCCCTCCTTGCTTCAGTCAACAGCCAGTCAAATCCTAAAATAACTACTCAGCTGGCAAATCACTGACTGAAAATGCAGCATGAACCCACTCAGACCCAGCTGAAGGGGAGCGTAATCTAAATTGCTCAGCTATGTTGAGTTAAACAAGTACTTACTGTTCTATGCCATCAAGATAACTTATACAGTTGGCTTACAGCGAGCAGAGCTATCCTCAGGCAAAAGCTTCTTATAAAAATTAAATGAAAAGAAAATAGAATTTCATTTTTAATTACAAGCTGAGGCTTATTAAACTCCCAGTTTGGTTTTCTTTAGCTTCCCCCAGAAGATTTTGAGAGCGAAGTAAGGACTGAAGAATACTTATAGCATTATAAAAATTATTCCCTCAGATGAAACATGCCTTACATATGTATAATCAGGCTATATGTAAAATAATAGGTATTTATCAATAGGCTGCATGGAGAATAAGAACATTTGTGGTCAACCAACACAGAATGGCTACTGGGTTAGAGTCACTCCACATAAATGATATATAATCATTACTATCCTCATTTTATGGGTGAGGAAACTGAGAATATAGTTGGTTAAGTGAACTGTGTTGAGTTATTGGATTGAGGTCACAACGTCTTCCACTCTACCACATAGTTTATCTATGGCCTGAACTAAAGAAAGCCATCAACAAAAATGAAGGTAGTATTCTAAAGTGAAGCACACTGCACTGAAGAGAACAAAAGTTATCCTGAAAATACACTTCAGGTTGTCAGCTCGATGAACCAACCATTTCCTCTGCAAGAGAGATAAAGCAAAGCAAAATAAAATAAAATAAATCAATAGAGAAAATTAACAAGGTAAAATGTTGTTCTTTGAAAGAACAATCAAAGTGAAAAATGAATTCCTAGAAAAAACTGATGAAGAAAGAAACAGAGAAAACACAAATTACTAATACCAGGGATAAAGGAAAGATATCGTATAGATGCTACAATTACTGAAATGACAGAGGTATCAAAAATTGTATGCCCCAAATTTTTTAACTTGAAAAAAATAGTCAAATCTTTGAAAAATACAGCTTGTTAAAATTGCTGAGAATAAATAAAAAATTGAAAACCTTTTTTTCTATGTAAATAATTGAATTCACAATGAATAAATAATTTCCAACAAACAAAATAATTCCAGGCCAAGATGGTCTTACTAGTGAATTGTACCCCAGCGTCCCGGGAAGCACTCATTACTTTGTCTAAGGTACTGACAGAGCTCTCCTATGAAGTCTGTTTTGGCGTCACAAGAAAAAAAAAATCACTGACCAATCTCCTCCCCAACAGAGCTACCCCCAAAATCTTCAGTTTCAACTCTTAAATTGAGTCCTAATTGACCAATCTATAGAAAGACCAGATAAGAGTTATTCCGCAAGTGGAAAATTGTTTTAAAATTCAAATTCACTACATTAACAGAAAAAAGAAAAATTCAAGAATTAGATTCTAATCCTAATTAGGATTTGGATTAGAAAGCCTCATCTTTCTCCTGAAGAGCAGCGGGTAGTTTCGAACTCTTGACTTCGTAGTTAGTAGCCCAATGTATAACCACTACTCCACTAGAGCTCCTTTGATGCCCTATTGCTGTTAACATATTACTTGTGAAATCTTATAACTTTCCCAAAATTGGGAGCAAGAGGAGAAATTCTTCCATAATCATTTTTATGCATCACTGAATTGAAAGTCTTACACAGAACAAGATAAGACATACAGATAACATGAAAATTGGCTTCTCGGGTGGCACAGTGGTTAAGCAATCGGCTGGTAACAGAAAGGTCTGTGGTTCAAACCCAAGAAGTATCACATGCAGATAACATGAAAATTTACAACCTACAGATAAAAAAGAAAAACTGTCTTATTTGTAGGTAACATAATTATTTGCAAAAACATTCCTAAAGAATCTTAGGGTTTTCAGTAGAACTTATAAGTAAGTTTAACACATCTGCAGGATACAAAATCAAGAAAAACAACAAAAAATCAATTCAACAAAACAATTGAAAAACACAATTTTAAATGCTTAATAGCATGAAATATACTTGACAAAAAAACAGGCAAGACATCTATACTGGAAAGTATGCAGTAAGACTGAGAAAAAAGTTAAAAACAAAACTCACCACCATATAGTAGTTTCAAACCCAAAGGAGACTTTGACGCTTTCTACTCCCAAAAAAGTTGACACTCTTAGAAACCCATAGAGCCAGAATCGATTTGAATGCAGTGAATTTTAGTTTTGTTCATTTTATATATGCCATGGATTGAAAGACTCCGTATTGTTATGAGGCTAATTTTCCCAAATAGAACTGCCCACTAAAAATCTTAGCAAATTTTAGTAGAAATTAAAAGTACATACACCTTGTTGCTGTGCAAAACACAAGTTTTTCTTGCTTGGTATATTTTAATTTGTTCTTC
>NW_022103899.1:43366332-43367363 GCF_000313985.2 Echinops telfairi | reverse complement strand
AAAAAAAAATACAAATAACCTAAAAGAACAAAACAAACTTGAAAGGGAAATGAACAAAGTTATGTATCTCCTGTATCCTCATCTCAATACATAACTTCGGTAATTACATGTAATCATTATTATCCCCTTTGTAAATATGAGGAATTAGATGACTAGATAAATGGAACACATCAAAGATCTCAGAAGGAAATTGACACACACATATGTCAATTGCTATTCACTAAAAGCAATGAAAATTCAATGAGGACAGAGTAGAATTCTCAAAATTTGGTGCTAAATAAATAAATATATAAAATTAACCAAACTCTGTCTCTACCACCCAACATGTATAGGCTTTTTTGACTTGGGTCACAGACGTAGACATGAAGGCTAAATCTGTACATTTCCTAGAAGGAAACACAGCAGTCATTGTGCAACCTTTGGGTAGGCATTGTTTTTTTTTTAAAGACAACCCAAAAATAATTGACTTTCAAAGAAAGGAATAATCAGCTAGATTTTATAAAACAAACAAAGTCAAATCTTTGCACGTTCTAAGTCACTATTAAGAAAATAACAAATGGGTGGAAATATTTAGCACACATGTTTCAGACAAAGAACTTTCATGTAATATACATACAGTAATATTAAATTTCGTAGGAACAAATCTCTCAATTAAAAACTGGGCAAGAGAATTGAACAGATTAAAATAAAGTTTTAAAAACCCTGGCAATGCCCACTGTCGGTGGGAACAGAGAGCTATGAGAACACTCACACACTGTGGGTAGATGTGTTAAATGGTACAAATACTTGGGAAAACAGTTGGACATTTCTCATGAAAGTAAACACACCAAGAGTGATGTGAATAAAAACGGAGGAGTGAGCATTTCCGAAATGTTCTGCCTCTATGAAAGCCATACGAAATGTCGGGGAGGCGGAAGAAGTAAGAACCAACTTTTCAAGCTCTAGAAATTCATTTTTAAACACAGAATCAAACTTGTTACTGAGAAGTTGATTTCAACTCCTAGCAACCATCTATAAGAGAGGAGAGCTGC
>NW_022103899.1:43364952-43365798 GCF_000313985.2 Echinops telfairi | reverse complement strand
TGAAGTAAAGCTAGCTTCTTGGGACGCCCCTGAAGGACAAAAAGTGAGGTGAGAGATCTTTCTGTCTTGTTCTCAGAGAGCTTTCATTATTTGAACTGTTAATAATCTCAACTTCTAAGACAAGATTTATTTGATAATGGGCTCATCCAGTGGAAAACGACTTTTCCCTGTGGATGTTTGATGAAAACAATGAAAGGCAATTGTTTAACTCTGGGGCTGCCTCAGGCGGTGATGAGAACTGAGACAAAGTACTCTTTAGTGGGCTCCAACTTGTACCATCGCTATGTACCATGGAACAAAACACTGTCCAGTAGTGAGTTGTCCTCACAAGCATCGATGTTTGAACCCATTGTTACACCACTCTGTCAAACCATCTCACTGAGCAAAATCTTTTTGCTCTAGCCTTCCACTTTACCAAGAATGATGTCCTTCCCCCGAGACTGGTCCTTCCTCATAACACGTCCAAAATATGAACTAGGGTCTCACCATTCTAGATTCTAAAGGAGAATTCTTCCAAGACAGGTTTGCTAATTCTTCTGACAACCATGGTAGTAGACTCCAGACTCTTTGTCAATATCATAATTCAGATGTGTCAATACTTTGATCTTCCTTATTCATTGTCCAGCGTAGCATGCAAATGAAATGATTGAAAATATCATGGTTTGGACCAGATACACTTTAGTGACCACCATTTAAAAAAAAAATTATTTTATTGAGGGCTCGTACATTTCTTGTCACAGTCCATACATACATCCACTGAGTCAAGCACCTATGTATACCCGTTGCCCTCATCAATCTCAAAACATTTGCTCTCCACTTTAGCCCTCAATATTGTTTACTCATTTC
>NW_022103899.1:43338598-43363059 GCF_000313985.2 Echinops telfairi | reverse complement strand
CAGCAAGGGCATTGTAACCGAGAGAAATCACTGAAACCCAAATGAAGGCTGACCATGATAGTGGGACAAGAGGAAAGTAAAGGGAAATAGAGGAAAGAACTAGGGGACAAAGGGTATGTATAGAGGTTTTAAGACTGGAATGTGACCATCATTTTTTTAACCACCTTTATTTTATTTTGCCATTATCTTGGTGTTTAGTCTTACTTAGTCTCTTTGTTTGTTTTTTTAACACTTTAGAGAAACATTTTGCTTCAAATTTTCCCAATGCAAACATCGTTTATTAATTTCTTGACTGCTGCTGCCATGGATATTGATTATGAATCCAAGTAAAATGAAATTTTTGACAACTTCAATATTTTGTCATGATGTGGCATATTAGTCCAGGTGTGAGGATTTCTGCTTTCTTTATGTTGAGGTATAAGCCTTACCTAAAATGAATTTTTTTATCTTCACCATAAAGGGCTTCCAATCCTCTTTGTTTTCAGCAGGTAAATTTTTGTAATCTGCATAGCATAGATTTTTAATGAGCCTTCCTTCAACTCTGATGTCTTGAACATCTTCGCATAATCCAGTTTTTCAGATTATTTGCTCAGGGCATAGATTGACTAACTAGGCCAAAGGATGCAACCCTGACATATGTGTTCTGATTTTCAACCATTCAGTACTCCCGTGTACTAGGTGAACAGCTGCCACCTGGTCTATGCACTAGTTCCACATGAGCACAATTAAGTGTACTAGGATTCCTTTTGCTTACAATGTTATCCATAATCGGCTATAACCTACACAATCAAATGCTATCACATAGTCAATGAAACAAGTAAGCATCTTTCTGGAATTTCTTTGCTTCCTGTCAAGATCCATCTGAAACAAACAAAGATATCCCTCACTCCAAATTGTTTCCTGTATTTGGTATGAATCTCTGGGAATTCCCTGTGGATATACTGTCTCAATTATTTTAAAATTATCTTCAGTCGAATTTTATTTGCATATGATATCAATGATTCTGTTCCATAAATTCTGCATTCTGTTAAATCACATGTCTTTGGAATGGGCACAAATATCAATCTTTTCTGGCTCCTTGGCCGCGTAGCTATCTTTCTCATTGTTTTTTGACATAGAGGACTGAGCACTGGCAGCGTTTCATCTGCTTATTAAACCGCTCATTTGTTATTGAGACAATTCCTGGAGCTTTGTTTTTCACCAGTGCCCTCCGTGCAGCTTAGATTTCTTCTTTCAGTGTCATTGGTTATTGATTATACACTAACTCCTGAAGTGTAGAATGTCCATGAATTCTTTTTGGCACAATAACTCTGTATATTAATTTCATCTTCTTGTGGTGCTTCCTGTATCGTTCAATATTTTACTCATAGAATCCTTCAATAATGCAACTATAGGCTGGCTTTTTTCTTCAGTCTCTTAAATTGAGAAATACCAGTCTGCCCTTCCCTTTCAGTCTTCTAACTCTGGATCTTTGTATATTGCATTACACAGCTAAGGAATAAGCTTAAAAGGAGACACTGAGAATGATATGTCCGTATTACCAACTGCAGATGCTCTTTAGTCCATTCTGGCTCGTTGCAACTTCATATATTTCAGAGAAGAACTCCACAGATGATGATGGTGATGATGATGATTAATTATTATTATTATTATTACTATTACTATTATTGTGAATTACATGGAGATTTAAATTCCGGATCATAAACTGAGTATTCAACCCTTTCAGCTACTTGTCAAACTCCCTTTTAGGTTACCCTATCCCCTTCCTTTGAGTTTTTGTCTTCCTCTTGGGAGTTACTATCTTCCGCTTCAGTCAAGTTAACAGCTGTCAACCCTCTAACCTATTACTTGATCTTCCCTGCAGCCCTCCCCCACCATCCCCTACCCCTTGGTGACATCCGAAGTCTGTTTCCTTTAGTATAAAAGTCCTCGTCTTTTTAGTTTTTACAACAGTGGTCTCATACAAAGGGAAAGACTTGTCCTTTTATGATTGACTCATTTAACTCAGCACAATGGTCTCCAGGTTGATCCATGCCCTGAGGTGCTTCTTGGTTTCATCGTTGTTTTTCAGCAGTGCATAATATTCCATTAGGTGTAGGTACCAACATTTTCTATCCATACTTTTACTGGTGGGCATTCGGCTGTTTTCATCTTTTTGTTATTGTGAACAGTGCTTTGAAGACCATGCCTGTGCATACGATGGTTCTTGGGATTTCCATTCACAGTGATTTGAGGTAGTACAATATTGCTTTCCAAGGTGGCTGCAGAACTCTACAGGCCCCCTAGCATTGCATGGTGTTCTAATATCTCCTGCCCCCATCCAGCATTTGTTATTTTCTATTTTCTATTGTTGTTGCTTTAACTTGGCTGATGTCAGTATAAGGTTGCTTTGACTTGCATCTCCCTGATGGCTACTGATCCTGAGCATTTCTTCATAGGCTTGCTGACCATCCATAGGGTTGTCATCATCTTTTCTTTTTTTTTTAACTTACCTGTAAAACATTGAGGAAGGGCTCACATTATTTCTATGACCTGCTCCATTTAGAGCCCTCAGCAAAAATTCCTAGAGTGCTTTATAAACAATAATACGAAGAAAAAGAAATCCTCTGCTAGTATTCCCAATTTTTTCTTGTTTTGGGGCTCCTTAAGCTCTCTACTCACATGATCTTGAACTTCCTTTGAACCCAGAAATCACTGATAGAACTTGTACTGCAACTCTTCTTTCCTGCGAGGACGCGCGTGATAGTGGATTTCATCGTCTCCTAACGCTTTCCTGTTCTCATCATCAGGAGATCCCTCCTCATTTTCCCTCTCCTTCCCCAGCCAAGGGTGTGTGCCTGGATCCTCTCAGAGGGCAATAAATAACATTAACTACAACCAGGAAAGTGCATTTTAATATCATTGAGTTAAATGAAAAAAGAAAAGTTCCAAAGGGTAGATCACGTAAAATTTCATTTTTATAAAGTTTAGTTAAATGAACAAACATGGTCATATAAATTATAAATGTTTTCTTATGAGGGCAAAATGTCCTTGGAACAACATGTGGGATTTTTTTGAAGTGATTGAACTATTCCTGTGCTAAGATTAATGTATATATTTATCAATATTCATCAAATTTTACATTGAAGAGCTGTGAATTTCATGTAATGCAAATATTATATGATTGAACATGTTTTATTCACGGGTGACTCGGTCCTGACATAAAACAAGACAAGAAAGTAGATTTATTTTAACATACGATAAACAGAACTTATTTAAAATGTATAATTTACTAAGTATTCTTAAGTATACACCTGCTAAAACTAAAGACAATAAGTACATTAATCACCTTAAAAAATTATCATGTGCACTTATAATCCATCTTCCATTCTTCTTTTCTACAGCCAGTATTTATGGGATGAACCCACTCAATATTGACCCTTAATATTTTTATACAGTATTGGATTGGATTTGCTAACACTTAGCTAGGAATTTTGCATCCAGGAATATTTGTAGAAGAAAATGAGAAAGAAAGTAGAAAGAGAATGGATGGAACAGAATCGAGAGCCCAGGGTGGAGGAGAACTAAGGGGGCTTCAAGGGAAATTTGATGGAAAGGAAGGGACCTTCTGAAGGGAGTGAGGAGGAGTTTGCATGAGGTAAACCCTGGAGACCTGTGTCTATTAGATTGCATAGACATAGAAACCCAAAGGAGCCCTGATGGTGCTGGCTGGTAAGTGTTGGATCAATAACCATAAGGTTGGTGGTTCAAACCTTCAGTCATTTTGCAGAGTTTTTCTAGCCCCATGAAGATTTATATCCTTGGGAATCTTAGCTAAGGTCACTCTGAATTGGAATCTACTCATTGACAGTTTTTCTGTTTTTGATTTTTTTTAAGAGCTCTGTTGGTTATAGTTGAGAGTTTTCAGGAGGTGAAAAGACACAAGTCCTGTATGTGACCATTTTACTCGAAGTCTACTAGCCTATCCAACTCTACCAGCCTACCCAACTCTACCAGCTTACCCAACTCTACCAGCTTACCCAACTCTACCAGCTGCAGGATATTTGAGGCATCACTCCTCAATGTATAAATTTTTCTTTCTTGAATTCAGATCTTAGAGTACCTTAAATCCTCTGTCATCTACTTTCAAGGACTTCTTGCTGGAGGGAGTATGATATAAGAGAGAACCCTTCCAGAATGATTGGATCTTTCAACTAATCCCAGAAAAATCACAGATGTCTCATGATAAGGTCAATAAGGTCTTCAATTTACATTTCTTTCTAGATTTTCTCCCCACACCCTCACCACCACCCAACCATGAATCCAATATGTTTAGTTTATACTACATGATAGAGTATATAACAACTACTTATGGCCTGGAAACAGTCCAGCAGCCTGGTTGATGAGAGTTTAGGGCATACCCATCATACTGGTTTTTAGCCTGGACATTCTGTGGTCCTGGGAAGAGGGACAAATATCCAGAGGCCAACTTCACACTGAGTCCATTGATAAGATCACATGACCCTCAACCAATAGAATATATTTCTAATAGCAACTTTAATTATTGAAACCCTAACTTCTGTATTAATTGATCAACCAGGTCGATTAATACCATTCTTCTCACCTCCTCAGCTTTAGTCACCAAGCACAGGTTAAACTCTTGCTATACATCCAGTACAATATATTGCTAACTGGGAAGCAGCAAACAAAGAGGACTCTGTTACTTCTCTTCACTCTCCATCAGCTCCACCCATCTCTCTGGCCCCCAAACCAGCACATTGACTTAAATTATACCCAGATAGACTGAAAAGAGGACCCTTCCTCCTAGTGGTTGCCTGGTTTTTGCTGAGGGGCCCCTCCTACCTCTGTGGAGTATACCCCAGCTCCAGAAGAAGCTATTATAAGATTAACTGGCAATAAAACCAACCACAGGGGGATTGTGGGGCATTTATCTTTTTCAACCCCCTTGTTTTTGTACATCTGGTTACATTTAGTTCAGAGATATAATTTTCAGTACTGCTCTTTTCTGGTAGACCATACAATTAAGGTATTTGAAAAGCAAACAGCTCTGAACCACTGCACGGTGAGGAGCTAGTTAAGCAATCTGTGACCCATTTTCCCTAAGCAAACACACTTTTATATCCAAAATGGTCATAAAGCAAGAACTGAAAGACAGAAATTATTATTTAATATGGTCATAGTATAACTTTTTATGGCAGTCCTCAGAGGAAAAATAATGGATGTGAAAGAGACAGAGAGATGTGCTTAGAAATATACTTCTTTCTCTCCTCATGAATACATAATACTTTGATTAGGACCTCAAATAATATACTTGTATGTATTTTTAGGACTCACAGAAAGGAAATACAAAATGATAGTTGGCTCACATTGAAAGCATGGTGCTATCAGGGAAATAAGAGAGGCAGGGTCATATTCAAAGAAGCATTGATATTAGCCTCTGAGAGCATTGGTATCAATCTCTGAACGTGCCACCAAAGCACACATAAGCATGCCTCACTCAGGCTGCGTTGTCTAGAGCAACAACAGTAATGACAATCATATATGTATGAGAAAGAACTTTATATCAAGAAGGCGTCCCAGCCTAGCCTAACTCAAGTCCATGGGTTTGATGCTAGCTAGAGACCCCTTCAGACTCATACAGTTGCCAGTGGATGAAGCAAGAAGTCAAAGAAGGCAGCTGGGAGGTGCAGAGTTGCATGGACCATTGGCATCACAGATATCAGGGATGGCAGGCCACATGGGCTATCAACCCCAAAGCCAGACATGCAATGCAGGCAAACAAGGTGAAAGGGGTCAAAAGAAAAGAAGTTCTCCATATCTCTGGAATAAAAAAGTCATACCCCCCAGGAGGTGGCATCATTAGGCTGTGACGTGTTGATAGGTTGGAGTCCACCCAGACATTTTGATCCAGGTACAAGCTGACATACAATCTAACCACCACAACTCTGTATCTGTACAAAGTATGCAGAATTATTGACAACGTAGTCACTGCTTGAACTCTTTGGTTGCATCTGCATCATGAAACTAGTTTTTAACAGTACATTTAACAATACATTGTATTTAACAATCCAATCCAAATAAATGTAACCCTTTGAGGTAACACAAGAATTTCTACAAGTATTTCCCCCCAGTGATACGATAATTCAATAAATTTATGGGATACTTCAAAATCTTTCACTAGAGTACAAAATGAATCTCCCTCTATCTCTCTCTGTCTCTCTCTCTCACACACACACACATACACATGCACACACTTTGTTTTTCTCAAAAGTACTACTCATAGTTCAGGCATTCATGTTATTCAAATTGGGTTTTGAATCAGTTTATTTTCAAAGCAAAATATCATTCAAAAAAGGTCGAAAATACCCCATTAGTGAAGAAATTCATAGAAATTCACTTTAGCTTCTGAAAGACTTTTCTTAAATACGTGTTCCTAAAGATGTTTTCAACTACCCCTGTGTCCGTTTGCTGCACTGTGATGGCTTGCCTGTCGCTGTGATGCTGGGAAGTACATCACTAGCAGGGTCCCCCAGAATGCGCAGGTCTCAGCAGGGCTTCTAAACTAAGAAGCCTGGGTAGAAGGTAGATGCTGTCCATTTCTGGGCCATGACTCAAACTGAGAAGAAACAACAGCAAAAATCCACGAATAATCAGAACATGGAGTGTATGAAGTATTAATCTATGAAAATTGAAAATCAGCCCCTCCCAAAAAAGAATAAGAATACATAAAGATCATTATCTTAGACACTAGTGAGCTGAAATGGATTGGCCAATTCAAAATTGACCATTTTGAATTAGACAATCGCATGGTTTACAATGCCAGGATTGATAAATTCAAAAGAAATGGGGTCCCATTCATTCTCAAAAAGATAATTTTAAGATCTACTTTACAGTGCAGAACTGTCTGTAATACACACTTACAGGGAAGTCCAGTTAATCAATTTACTCACCAATTACTAATCAATTTACTTACCAACCACTAAAACCAGTGATGAGGAAATTGAAAAATTCTATCCACATCTTCAGTCAGAAGTTCATCGTACATACAAACAAGATTCATTGATACATTATTGGTGACTAGAAGGTGAAGGTTGAAAATAAAGAGGAAGGAGGAGAAATGGGAAAATATGGTCTTGGTGATAAAAGCAAAGCTGTATACTGAATGTTACAACTTTGAAAGACCAATTATTTCTTCATCGCAAATGCCTTTTTCCAACTACAGAAATGGCAATTACACACATGGACCGCCCCGGCTGGAATTCCTGGGAATCAAATGGACCACTTCTGTGGAATGAGTGATGCAGGAAGCATTGAAAGAAGAAGGAAGGGCCATACAGAGTCAACGGAACAGAACAAACTATCCATTTCCAACTATTTCAAAAGGTAACATGCTATAAAGAACTAATAGTATTGAAAGAAGAAATCTAAGCTGTATTGAAGGTATTGAAAACCAAGGCTTCAAGAATTGACAGAATGCCAATTTAAATGCTTCAACAAGTTGATGAAGCCATGGAAGGACTCATTAGTGTATGCCAAGAAATTTAGATGACAGCCCTGAACCATCCAACTGGAAGAGATCCATATTTGAAACATTCCAAAGAAAAGCAACCTAACAGAATATAATTATATTTCTAACGGTTAAATATCACGTGCACGTAAATTTTTTCAGAAGATAAATCAATAGAAATTGCAGTAGTACATCCACAGGGAACTGTCAGAAATTCAAGCCAGATTCAGAAGAAGCCATAGCATAAGGGTTTAGCATTACTGATGTCAGCTGTATCTTGGCTGAAAGCAGAGAAGACCCGAAGAGGTTTAGTTGTGGTTTATTGACTATGCAAAGGCATTCAACTGTGTGGATCATAATAAACTATGGGTAATGTTGACAAAAAATGGGAACTCCAAAATAATTCATTGTAATTAAGTATATAAGCCAAGAGACAGGATGTAACAGGAACAATAGGGTTTTTCACGGCTTAACATTAGGAAAGGTGTGCATCAGAGTTCTCTCCTTTCAGCATCCTTACTCTATCTCCGTGATGAGCAAAGCATCTGAGATCTGGATTATATCATAAAAAATGCTGCATCAAGCTTTGTGGAAGGTTAATAACAACCTGTGGGATGCAGACGACACAATCTTGCTTGCTGAAAGCAAGGAAGACTTGAAGCATTTGCTGACGAAAATCAGACTGTAAACCTGTATGCAAAGCAAAGACTGAAAACCCGTATGGATTGCAATTCATCGTAAAGACACCAGTGTCTTCACAACTGGATTAATAAACAGCATCATGATAAACAGAAACCCATCAAAGTTGTCAAAGTTTTCATTTTACTTGGATCCACAATCAATGGTCATGGAAGCAACAATCAAGCAATCAAATGACATGTTGCCTTGAGCAACTATGGACCATAAGAACTCTTTAAAAATGTCACTTTGCGGACTAAGGTACACCTCATGCATGTCCCTTTGAGGAATGAGGTACACCTCATGCATGTGAAAACTGAATAAGGAAGACCAGAGAGTAATTGATGTGTTTGAGTGATGGTGTTGGTGAATAATGTCCAAAGTACACGGACTTCCAGAAGAACATACAAATCTATCCTGAAAGACATATACTCAGCATGTTCTTTAGAAGCAAGATTGGTGAAAGTTTGTTGCATGTATTTTGGACATGTGATCAGGAGGGATGAACAGATGACTCCCTGGAAAAGGACATGATGCTTGATGAAGTAAAAGGTCAGTTGGAGAGAGGAACACTGTCAAGGAGCTAGATTGGCACAGTGGTTGCAACAATGGGTTCAAACAAAGGAACAATTGTGAGAATGGTGTAAGATCAGGCAGTGTGTCATTCCATTGCACACACAATTCCCACGAGCCAGCATTGACTCAACATCACCTAAAACAACCAGAACCGAGATGCTGGAATGTATCTTTCTGCTTTCTTGGTAGAGCACTCTAAGAATTGTAGACCAGAATTCAGAGATGGAAGAGGTCAAAAGATTTTGTGCCACCTTTACACATGTGAAATCCAAATCAAACTCAGTGTCAAACTCAATCAATGAGTCAATTCTGACTCATATCAATGCTATAGGACAGAGTAGAACTGCCCCTGTGGGCTTCTGAGGCTCTAAATCCTTATTGGAGCAGAAAGCCCCATCTTTCTCTTGCAGAATGAAGTTTGGTCTAGAACAGCTGACCTTGTGGTCCTAAGCCACTACAAATCCAAAGCTCCTTTTAAGCATGCAGGAAGCCACTTATTTAAAGTACACGTCCCATGTTCTGTCAACCTCGTCTTGATTCTACCTGACAAGACCTCTTTACTCTGATTTCACATTTGAGTCAGGGGGACATATTGGTTCCTTGACTCTGCACTAAGAATAGGCTCTTCTTGGCAACAATTCATTTTCCACTCAAAGAAGACATTTGGGTAGACCAGAGACTGACATCCAACTTGTGAAGTCAAAGAATGTGTACACAAGATGCATTTGTGTGCGTTTATAATTCTAGTTGGGTATTCAGAGTTGCACTGTGTTATATAATGGCCCCTCCTTTACTTCCCATACCAGCCACATTGCTTGAGGTATATATCCAGACTCTAGATGAGAGTGAAGAACTTATAGAAACAAAGGACTCAAGAGTATATAATATCTATGTTTCTTAATGTCTTGGTTACTCTTTATCTTTCATTCTCTATTCACTCACTTATCACATAACATACACACATTAAGCATGAAATGTGCAAGATACTTAAAATTGTGCAACCCCCCCAAAATAAACAGTGATTATGAATCCTCTCTGCCCTTAAACACCGCTCACTTGCATCTATAACTCCAAGTTGTGCCACATACATCATGTGGAATTGGATATGAATATTCACCTAGGGGGAAAAGGTTTGGGAAGTTGATTTATAAAACGACTTGCATTTCCCAAAGGAAATTATCTTTAAAAAAGAAATCAAACTAAAGTAATATCAAGAGAGGGAATCAGATTATTCTAGGAGGAAGAAGAAAGGCGGAGGAAGAGGAAGACGAGGACACGGATGAGGATAAAGACAAAGAGGGGAATTAAAAAAAAATTCTGAATCTCTGAAGTATGGAAACTTCTTGCAGAAGCCTAATACGCTTTCATTCCAAGAGAGCTTGAGCACCTGGAGACCCTTCCCCTGCCCTTCCCCCCCTTTGGATATGACGTAAAGCTATGCACCAGATGAAAGTTGTAAGAACGGGCTCGGACTTTTCTATCTGATGATTTCCCAGTGTTTCCTCTCGTTTCCATTCACCAGTAATAGCTGCTCCTCGCCCCCATGCCCTGTGTATTTCGGAGATAGTTCCATGGACCCCTCCCCACTCTTCTAAACACCTGTCCAGCTGATCTCCTCACACTCCGCAGCCAGCTGCTGAGTGAAGTCACAAAGTATTTTGGTCCCGATGACAGAGGTGTGAATGGCAGCTTCCATCCAACTCAGATGAGGTCATGCATGTGACCACTCTGAAAAAGATAAAACCTAGCGTAGCCCAAACCAGGAAGTCGTTACTTACAACTCTGAAGCTTAATGTACCACATGCACAGCAGGTGTATCACAGACGATGATTGTTTCTCGAGTCTCCAGGGCAGTCCATGTCCTTTCCCTATGGTCAACATTCCCTTTCTAGGTCTCTCTCTATTGGTTGATTTAAGTGCAAGAGCTCAGGATAGGAAAACAGGCTCACCCCATCATTGATCATCCTCTGTGCAAAATGAAAAAGAGTGCTGTCCCCTGTTCACAAGACATTGTTCTGGGACATCAAGGGAAGCAGCTCACCAAGTCTTCCCTCCCACAGTGCAGCCGAGGATTTCCTCGTTGCACCCCCAGGACTCCTTGCTCCCGTCCAAGGTCAGTGCATCAATTCTGATGCATGATGACCCTAGGAGACAGAGTGAAAGTGTCCCAACAAATGTGTAAAGTGGTCATGTTTTCAAAAGCAGACTGCCACACCTTTCGCCCATAAAATGACTTGTGTGTTCAAACCATGACCTTTCTGTTTTAAGTGTTTGCCACACTGTGCCTTCAGAGTTCTTTTAAAGCCAAAAATCCCCCAAACAAACCCGCTGTCACTGAGCATCTTCTAACTCATAACGACCTAAGGGAACAGAGCACCCCTGCTCCACAAATGGCTTCCAAAGCTGTCAATTCTTTTTTTAAAATCATTTTATTGGGGCACATATAACTCTTATCACAATCCATACATACATCAATTGTGTGAAGCACAGTTGTACATTCATTGCCCTCGTCATTCTCAAAACATTTGCTCTCCACTTAAGCTTCTGGCATCAGCAATTCATTTTCCTCCCTCCCTCCCTCCCAACTCCCCACTCCCTCATGAACCCTTGATAATTTATAAATTATTATTTTTTCATATCTTACACTGTCCGACGTCTCCCTTCACCCACTTTTCTGTTGCCCATCCCCCAAGGAGGAGGTTATATGTAGATCCTTGTAATCGGTTCCCCCTCTCAACCCCACCCAGGCTGTCAATTCTTCTGGAAGTACACCACCTCATCTTTCTCCTGCACAGCAGGTGGTGAGTTTGAACTGCTGACCTTTATTTCAGCAGTGGAGTATTTTAATCCCTACATCGCCAGGTATCCCAGAGCTCTTTTAAAAACCCCAAACCCACAAACCCACTGCCAGTGATTCCATTTCTTCTGGTAGAAATCCCACTGGACAGAGTAGACCGGCTCCCCAGGGCTTCAGAGGCTAGAAATCTTTGCGGGAGCAGGTAGCGTCACCTTTCGTCCACAGAGTGCCTGGTGGGTTAAAACTGCTGACCTTGCAGTCCTCAGCCCAATCTGTAACCCAGTCTGCTATGAATATTCCTTAGGGCTCTCTCAGGGAGCCAAAGATGACAGCTGCAAACGTACACACGGACCCACTTTGATGGGCCAATTTACAGACTTCTTTGAATATCTATGGTCATCTATAAGTTGTATCTACAAAGACACTTGGGCCATAAACCTGGACAATTCAGGCAGAACTGGCAAAGGAGAAAGCCTGTTACACCGTTTTCCTTATTTCCCATATACGGCTTGCACTAGGCTGTGTACATTTTCAATTACCAAATAGTCTTCCTCTTTCTAGTTTTTTCCTGAGCATATCATTCTTCCCCTTTACTAAACAAACAGTACGTTTTTAAGGCAAATCTGATAATCCATTCTCTTGCTTAAAACCTTTCTCAGATTCCCATTGCTGAAGCTCAAGTCTCAGTCATTGAGTCAATGCACAGACATTCCATCCTTGGCTCCTGTAGCCCCCATTTCCTGACCCCTGGCTCTCATTGCTGCTCTCTTACACACTCTTGTTCCTGTTAAAGTGGGCTCCTGTAGTACCTACAATGCCTACAATGCACTCTTTCTCTGGGCATTTTTAATGGGCCATTTCCAGGGCATATCATCCATCTCCTCCTTGTTTCTTCTCACAAAACTCCTATTCATTTTTCAAAATCCAACTGCGAAATCACATGCGCTTTAAGTTCCTTCCTCACCACTTCTGTGTTCTCACCATTCCTTATAATGACATCATTAATAAATCTTACATATTTAATTCTTTAGTGCTTTAATTGTTTAATTAGGAAATTAATTGTTTCAAAAACAATCGTTCAATTGCTTAATTACATAATTAAAGCACTCAGTAAAATTAAAAACTTACCATCAAGTTGATACTGACTCATGGAGACCTCACATATTTTAGAGTACAACGGGGCTTCATAGGATTTTGAACGGCTGTGATCTATCTTCCTAGGCACCTCTGAATGTCTAACCTGTAAGTTAGTAGCCAATCATTTGCACATCCAGGGACTCCTGAAACATAACTGCAACAGCAAAAACAGCAACGCTTAAAAATTAAGTTAAAAATCTCTGAAGTCAGATTGTCTAGATTTGAATTTTACTTCCATTGTCTGATTTTGAGAGCGTTGTGATCTTAGGCTAGGCTCTATAGAGAAACAAAACTAATGACACTTACATATGTATATAGAGAGGGAACTTTATATCTGGCTTACACGGGTGTAGAAATAAACAAGTCCAAGCAAGACCAGGGAGGTTCTAAATCCATGGATCAGAGGTTGAGATGGAAGCGTCTCCTGATTCAAGTAGTTGTGGGAGCTGAGGATTGGCAGAAAGATGACAGACTGGTGGCTGCAAAAGAGGGTGAATCCACAGTCAGCAGATGAGGCTGTGGCTGCAAAGGTGATGAATCCAAAGTCAGATGACAGCGCACCGGTTACTCCCAGGATGAGCAGGCACTGTGGCAGGCCACTGGCTCAAGTCCAAAGAACTAAAAATGGATGAGAAATATGCAAGAGCCATACCCAGGAAAAAGCAAACAAGAATCCTACAGCATCCGGCCATACCCCTGCGACAATTAATTGCATCAAGGCTGTGACCTGAGTAAAGGTGTTGGAATCCAACCCCATTTTATCACACGATGGAGGCTTAAATTGATTGGCTATGCTTACATTGTGTTGGGTCAAGTCACAAGGGATTACTAGGTGTTAACTGCCAAACCATTGAGAGTCCTGACCCAGCCAACATGACATAAAATCATAATTATTACAGTTCAACTTAACACTTATACACATCTCCTTAAACCAAACATAATCTCTAAATAAAGACAACTTAAAATCATACTTATTCGTAACCTGATATGTATGATTCGTAACCATGTACAACTGAAAACACATTAGCCCTGTTAACGTTTATATATATATTTTAAATGAACTTTCTTTTTTTTTACATTCATATTTAGTCCTTTATTGTTTGTTTGTTTTAATCATTTTATGAGAACCTCATACAACTCTTATCACAATCCATACATCAATGTGTAAAGCGCATTTGTACATTCATTGCCCTCATCATTCTTAAAACATTTCTTCTCCACTTAAGCCCCCGGCATTGGGTCCTCATTTTCCCCTCCCTCCCTGCTCCCCCCTCCCTCATGAGCCCTTGATAATTTATAAGTTATTATTTTTTCATATCTTGCCCTGTCTGACGTCTCCCTTCACCCACTTTTCTGTTGTCCGTCTTCTTTCCAACCCACTCTCCCTCTACCCTCCCATTATCGCCACTCACACCACTGGTCCTGAAGGGATCATCTGCCCTGGATTCCCTGTATTTCCAGTTCCTATCTGTACCAGTGTACATATTTTATAAATGAGCAAAACAAGAATATTACATACAAGGAAGAATATTCACAACAATTACAGTCCTCATGTCTGCATCATGTGCCAGTAGCTGGTGTTTAGAACTACCTTCTTCCACCACCCATTCCCAGTGTCCTGAGCAAGCACTTTAGCTGTTCTTTGTCTTCTGAGGTTAAAAATATCTTCATTCCTGAGCCACCTAGGCCATTAGTAAAATTGGGTTGCTGTAGTTTACCAGTTACTTTAGTCACAGGGCATGGCAATATTAAAAGATGAGCTAAGGAATCTCACCTGGATTCCATATGTATTCTATTTTACATCCATTCTGCAATATCAATCTGAATGTGCATTGGTAATCAAGACCAAGCACACCACTCAATACAGTAATTACCTCCTTTGCCAGAGGGACGCGGAGCCCAAAGTGGACAGGAGGCATTCTTCCCTTGCAGTTCAATGGAATTGTTCTGTATCTGCAACAATGGGTCCAAGCTTAACGGCAGTGTGGGGATAGCAGGACTGGACAGTATTTCATTCTCTTATACATCGGGTCCCTATGAGTCAGAACCAACTTGACAGCACCTAACAAAAACAACATGGTTACTACACGAAGTGCTTTCATGGAAGAACTGAACAACATTCAAGGACAGATAATAGGGAGAGTGTAAGATAGCAGAGTAACCAGATACAACCTACTGTCTCCCTTACAACAAAGCCTTGGGAACACGAGGGAATAAGATATAGATGACAATTTGAAACCCTGAGCATCAAGGAGAATGCTGAAGAATCAGATTGAGTGTCAAGTGGAAGAGACTGTACAAAAACAATAGATATGAGGGATTAAAACGTATGCCACCTAGACCTGTCCAGTGTGGCAATATTGACATAAAGCAAGCTGTATCCCCAGTCAAGGGCTCTACCACATGAATCAGGCAAGCAGGAGAACATTCACATCCATGTCCAGGATCAGGCAGAGGCATGGCCTGTCCAGAAAATGTTAAGTGCATTCACCACACTCACTGCCTCCTCTGTTCCCCATAATGGACACCCATGGGCCTGTAGCACTTCTCCCTATCCATCTTCTCCTCCACATACTCACAGATCCGTGATCTTCCCACCAACACTCTGCCCCAAGAACTAGGTGACCTTGGCCAGTAAAATCCACCTGGGCAGGGTCACATAGATCATTGTCTCCTGCTCCTCCACCTAGCCACCCCAGTTGGAGCCCATTGATAGGTGGTACTCTCTCCTCTGCAGTCACCAATTGTGGAGGACTGTGGAGCAGCATTGCAACCACCTCCCCACTATTCTAGTGGACCAGGGTAATAACTTCTCATCATGTTTACATGGAGTGGTAGCAAGTCCTGTCTTGCCCTCTACACCCAGCACCTCACACAATCCAAAGTTTGTATTCCCAATTATTGGACCTACAACCAGATGCTCATGTCCACTCCAGCCACTGCCATGCAGCCTCGTTTGCCCAGGACCAGTGGCGCAATTCCCTGTGGCACTCACCCAGTGACCCTTACATCCTTGTCCCAATTCCACAGAGACCAGGGATATACACACACAGCACCCAACCCACTGATCAATGAATATGACTCCTGCACCCACTTCTACACCAAGGTAACCAGTCAGGCAAACAATTCATCTCACTAGCAATACCACCCATTTTCTGACAGGTCACAGATATACCCACTCAAATAATAAGCAGGAGAATCTATTTGTGGTAGTTATATAACTGTCAATTTAAGGATTAAGTGTGTAGGGGTGGAGTCTACTTTATCGATTGGTACCGGACATATGACCTAATATCAGACTTATGGACTTGATCTGGACTGGGCTGGGATGTTTTCTCAATGTTCAATTGCTCTTGTATATAAAGCTCTTTCTTATACACATATGTGTGTTCATGGATTTGTTTCTCTAGTCTAGCCAGACTAACACACCATTGTTCTCTTCTAATGTCCAACTAGATGCAGCACCACACATTGCACACACTAACAGTTCCTGTGTTAGTCTGGGTACACTAGAGAAACAAATTCATAGAAACGCATATGTGTATACGAATTTTATATAAAGGTTAATTGTACCATTAAGAAAGCATCTCAGCCCAGTCCAGTCCAAGCCCATAAGCCCGATATTAGCCCATATGTCTGATACCAATCTATAAAATCCTCTTCAGACTCACGAAACACATACAATGACACTGAATGCAGGATGATCACAGGCCAATGGGTAAAATGTCTTTAGATCTAGTGGTGTTGTAAGCATCTCAGTGCTGACAGGGGTCTCTCCATGGCTTCTCCGGCTTCAGAGGTCTGGTTACATCCGGGTAGGTCCATGTGGCTTCTCCAACTCAGGGCACTAGCGTAGTTCCACATGTCTTGTCAATGGCAATGTCTCCCCGGGAATGAGCAGAGAGAGAGAGAGAGAGAGAGAGAGCGAGAGAGGGAGAAATGTCTCCTGTCTCCAAGGAGGAAATACAGGAGTTCCCAGAATTCTCAGGAGAAGGCCATTCCCAGAGGCCTCATTGGTTATATCTTGATTGATAGGCCAGACTCCACCCCTTCACTCGTAATCCTCTGAAATTGACACCAGGTTATGTAACTACCACTGTTCCTGAAGGCCATCTTCATTATGATTAACCTACGTGATACCTCATTAGTTTCTGAGATAACAGTTCACCCATTATCAGTGAGCCTATATGGGCAGCACTCCTACATCCAACTTAGTGCCTGAAACAGCATACAAAATGAATCATATAAACAAGATAAGATCATTCAAAAAGCCTGCAAAATAGAGGGACATAAAAATTTCCTGAGGAAAAAAAAGATAAAGGAATTACTTAACAAGGTATCAAAAAGAGGATAGGATCCTCAAAGTGATAAAGGAAAATGCAGACAAAGCCCTAGAAATTTTCAGCAAAACCATACAAAAACAAAAGAACAAACTGAACAATAAAGAAAACATTAAAAAAATCCAGGTACTGACAATGAAGAATCAGACATAGTTAACTCAATAGGACGTAAATGCATAATAGAATCAATGGAAAAAGAATCAGCAAAGTAGAGAACACATCCCTTGATACTAATCTGTTAAATGAATAAGAAGGAAAAAAGAAAAAGAAACGAAGAAGGCTAAGAGTTATGTGGGACACTATAAGAGGAATAGTCTATGTGTAACTCAAGTACAAAAAAGGAGGGAGGCGGGTGGGAGAGAAAGAAAGAGAGAGAGAGGGTGGGAGAGAGAAACACACAGAGAGAGAGAGAGAGCAAAGATCATGCAGAGAGAGAAGAGCATGCACAGAAGAATTGTTGTAGACATTTTATTGGTAGAAAACTTCCCTAATATCATCAAAGATAAGAAAGTTTTCATCCAAAAAGTTCAGTGAATCTCATATAAGATAGATCCCAAAAGCAACTCACCAAATGTGAGAGTTGAAGTTTTTAAAACTTTGCTGACTCGGGATTTTCAGTGATTTGACAGCTAAAACGTAGTAATGTCCCCACGATGAGATAACATAATGTAATCCTCGGGGGTATGGCCTGTTTCCATATAAGCGGGATCTGTAGTAGAAAAGCCTGTTTGCTTTTTGCTGGGTGTGGATCCTGCTCTTCATCTCACCTCTGCTTATTTGGGTCTGAGTCAATGGCTTGCTGTGCTGCCTGCTGACCTTGGGAGTTCTCAGCATCCTACTGTCTTACCTGCCAACCTTGGATCCATTTGCCTCTGCAGCCAGAAGCCTGCTGTGTAACCTGTCAATCTTGTATTCATCAGCTCCAGAAGCTACATGAGTAAAGAGAAGCCTCCAGACAGCCATGAGATTTTCCCATCTCTACAACTGTGCCACCATTTCTTTGATATAAATTCCTCTATGTATGCATATATAAGCTTCATTGGTCTCGTTTTCTGGAGTATCCAGTCTAGTACAACAAGACATATCATAACCAAACTTTCCAAAAGTAAAGATAATTCTGAAAGCAGCATATTGAAAGCAGAATATCACTACGGAGGGACACCAATGGGATTAAGCTCTGATTCTTGGTAGCAAGTATGACATCAAGAAGTCAATGGGGGGACATTTAAAACCCTGACAGGAAAGAGCTGCCAGCCAAGAATCATGTATCCAGTGAAACTGTCTGTCAAATATGGTGGCAGAACTAGGACATTCTCAGATAAAAAGAAATTAAGGAACTTGTATAAACCAACAGTTTGTTGGTTTTATAGTTTTATAGTAAATATTTTTTATAGTTTTATAGTAAATATTAAGGAGAGTCTTTCATACTAAAAATAAAAAACCCAAACCAATGATAGCAGACAACAGTCTGAGATGAAGATACATGGCGGCAGCCTCTACACAACATTCCTAACAAAAAAAATGTTAAATGCAAAATAAAGCTGCAAAACTGAAATAACAATCAGAAATGTCAATTTGTAAATGACAAGAACTACATTAAAAAGGGGGAAACTAACATAGTTATAGAATTTCCATTTGGAGAAGAAATCAAGGCTATAGGAAGATATAACAAACTACTATACACTTAGATAAATTTAAATTTTGGAGTAATCAAAAGGAAAATTAATAAACTAATAAAGTTACCTACCAAAATAAAGAAAATAGAAAAGACTCAGCAAACAAAGGAAACAGAAAGAAATTCCATAAGCAAACAGCAACAATCAAAACCAGCACAGAAAAGCAGACCGCACACTTGAAAAACATAGCAAAATGGCAGGAGTAAATCCATGCCAATCAATAGTTATATTGAATATAAATGGTCTGAATGCACCGTCCATAGACAACGAGTGGCAGAATGGATCAAAAGGCATAAACTGTCACCTAAAACACAGTAAAATAGCATTTTAAAACCCAAAGCAGATGGTTAATGCTAGGGGAAATGGAAACTAGAAACAAAACAAGAAACCTCAAAGGAAATGCTAGAAATTGACACTGTAAAAGAAAGGAACCAAGCCTTTGATGAGCTCATCCGCAGGCTGCACATTGCCAAGGAAAGAACAAGTAACTGTAAGATATGTCCTTAGAAACTTTCCAAACAGAAAGCCACTGAGAGATGAAATTTAAAACCGTGAAAATTTGCATGTGTAACTTTGAATTTTTAAAAATGCAAACTCATTGCCATTGAGTCAATGCCAACTCATAGGGACCCTACATAACAGGATAGAACTGCCCTTTGGGTTTCTAAGACTGGGAACCCTTTGTGGGAGTAGAAAGCCACATTATTTTCCTTCAGTTGCTGGTCGTTTTGAACTACTGATCTTGGGCTTATTAGCCTAATGCATAACTACGCCACTATGCCACCAGATTTTACAATGTCCTTCCAAATATCTGTAGCCTTAAAATATGTCTTCTGTATTAGAAAGTACCACATCGCCATATCATCTGTCAATTGTTTCTTGATAGACCAATTTTTGTACAATATTCTTATGGTAGTTGCATCATCTGGTGTCAATTTGAGAGGCTGACGAGTGAAGGGGTAGAGTCTGGCCTGTCAATCAAGATATAACCAATGAGGGCCCTGTGTGGGCATGGCCTTCTCCTGGGAATTCTGGGAATTCCTGAATTTTCTCCTTGGAGGCAGGAGACTCTTTCTCTCTGCTCACTCACTCCCTTGGAGACCCTCTACTGACAAGACATACAGCACTACTCTGATAGACCCCATGCCTTGGGAGCTGGAGAAGCCACATGGATCTACTCTGATGTAACCAGACTTCTGAAGCTGGAGAAGCCACGTAGAGACCCCTGCCAGCACTGAGATGTTTACAATACCACTGGATCCAAAGACTTTCTACCCACTGGCCTATAATGGTCCTGCATTCAGTGTCATTGCATGTGTTTTGTAAGTCTGAGGAGGACTTTATAGCTTGGTATCGGACATATGGGCTAATATCGGACTTATGGGCTTGGACTGGACTGGGCTGGGATGCTTTCTTCATGTACAACGACCCTTTATATAAAACTTTCTCTTATGCACATGTGAGTGTCTATGGATTTGTTTTAGTCCACCTGGACTAACACAATTCTGAATTGGAAACGGTCATTGGCTATGACTTCTGTCTAATATTTTCAATGCAGACCTCCTATGAGAACCTGCTGTGAGTGGATAGATGGTGCTAGAAGCTTTGGTGACTTGTCCATTCTATCTGTCTCTGTCTTTCTGTCTCCCCCTCTTGCTTTATTGCACATTGTTTATCTGACTTGAAAGCAGGGGGTGGTGGATGGAATAACTTTTCCTGATTTGATGAGATGTAAAATGCAAACAGATCATTGGAAACAGGACATGGCATGTATCTAGAGTGAGCTGATACATAGTGGGGAGCTATATGTTTCATAAAATTTAGATGATATATAATTCCATTCCAGTATTTGATATGGATATGCAGATATTGAAATATAATCCCACTCTTGGTCACCCAAAACAAATGTAACAGCATTGGGGACATTTTCAAGCAAAAAGAAAGAAAAAGGCAGGGTGAGTGGTGATTCTCCCACAGCTTGGCATTATTGACAGCCTTGCAGAGACCACGGGCTGCTTGCTGGTCAGGCTTTGGTTTGCTTTCTAATCGCTCAAAACTTTTGTGTTAAATGATTCTAGCTATAAGAACCCATTTTTGTAGTGGTGGAGTTTTGTTTTTCTTCAGTAGGACGTGGAGACTGGCATCAATGAAGCTTCAGCTCATGAAATAACTGCTAAGTGATTATGCCTTGACCTATCTTCATTGTGGCTGCTCTTGGGTGTCTAATTGTTCTCGAGGAAGCTGAGTCTCCCTGAATGGGCTGCAGGGGTGTTTTCTAAAGGAGCCAGTAATTCAAGTAAAGCAAAAGAAGATAAGATGTTCTGTTGGAATGACCACGGCCTTCGTGGGAACTCCCTGGTTGCTCCCTACCACCACCTGCTCTGCAAACATTGATGTGAGCACAGTAAGAATGGTCCGCGAAATATTTGCCAAACTCTGGGTTATTCTACCTCAAATAACATCAGCACTGGGTCAGGCTGAGGTAATCCCCTCCCAAATACAGCCTATTACATCCTCCCACCATAATTTGTCTTCCAGCATAAAATGAAGAGAAGACATATTCCTATTTCTGCAGCTCAGCTTCCTATGAGAAAAGGCTTGGCCAAAATATAGCAGTGACTTGTAAAATACTGTACAGTTAGAAATATAAATATTTAGAGAATGGCATTATTTAAAACATTTCCATTTTACTGGAGAGAATCTTATTTATTTGGAGATTACTGGAGAGAATCTTATTCATTTATTAATATCAGTTGGTATCATCAATATTGTAACACTACACAAAACTGGTTTAGAATTTTCCTATAATAGGAGGTAGTTGCTTAACCTAGTGTGTGAAAATTAAGGATCACAGAGTTTATTTCTTCTAAAAAAAATGGGTGAAAGCATTGTAGACCCAAGGTCAAATTCTATTTTTCACTTTGAAATCCAAATACTGGCATTTAACTGCCCCAAATAGTATATCTCTAAACTTAATTTGTTTACATACAAGTTCCACTTAATCCCCTTATTTCATAATTTTACAGAGGATGCCACAAAATTGAGTATGAAATGAGGTAGTGAGAACACATATGCAGGGCTTTAGGTAACTAAAGAAAATCAGGCAACCTATAGTTTCGAAGGATGAGAAGATCTGAAATTATTTATGGAGTTAGAGTCAGGATGTTTGAAATCAATGTCATCTGATTCCTCTCCCTCTCCACAAATGGAGGGAACAGTACAGTGTAAATGGCTTGTGGTCAGAGGTATAAATAGTCATAGGATTACAATTATGCTCATTCAAAAGTGAATAGGCAGAACTATAAGCACTCAGCTCTAAGTCATGAGGAATGAGAGTGTTTCTCTTGACAAAAATTAACATTCATAAAGGAAATAGAGGAAAGAACTAGGAGGCAAAGGGCATTTATAGAGATCAAAATACAGGCATGTACATATGTAATTATATTTATACATGAGAATGAGGAAATAGATCTATGTACATATATTTATAGGTCTAGTATTAAAGAAGCAGATGGATATTGGGCCTCTACTCAAGCACTCCTTCAACACAAGAACACTTTATTCTAATAATCCGGCATTCTGAGATGCTCACCTTCTTGACATGATTGCTGAAGACAAGTGGGTGCATAAGCAAATGGGGTGAAGAAAGCTGATGGTGCCTGGCTATCCAAAAATATAGCATCTGGGGTCTTAAAGGCTTGAAGGTAAACAAACGGCCATCTAGTTCAGAAGCAACAAAGCCCACAATGAAGAAGCACACCAGTCTGTGTGATCATGAGGTGTTGATGGGATCAGGCATCAGGCATCAAAGATCCAAAACAAATAATGATCAATGTGAATCAGGGGGAGTGGAGAGTGGAGACCCAAAGCCAATTTGTAGGGAATTGGACATCCCATTACAGAAGGGTCACAGGGAGAAGATGGGCCAGGCAGGGTGCAGTATAGCACTGATGAAACCTACACTTTTCCTCTGGTTCTTTAATGCCTCTTCACCCCCACTATCATGACCCTAATTCTACCTTAAAAATCTGGCTAGACCAGAGCATGTACATGGGTACAGATAAGAGCTGGAAACACATGGAATACAGGACAGATAAACTCCTTGGGGCCCATATTGAGAGTAGCCATACCAGGAGGGGAAGGGGAAGGTGGGGGAAGAAAGGGGGAACCAATGACAATGACCTACCTATAACCCCCTCCCAGGGTGGTGGACAACAGATAAGGGGGTAAAGGGAGACATCGTACAGTGTAAGACATAGAAAAATAATAGTAAATTTTCAAGGCTTCATGAGGGAGGAAGGGGGGAAGGGAGGGAAAAAGGGGGGGAAAATGAGCAAAATGAGGGGGGAAATGAGGTGATACTAAGGGCTCAAGTAGTAAGAAAATGTTTTGAAAATGATTATGACCACCAATATACAAATGTGCTTGACACAATGGATGTATGTATGGATTGTAATCAGAGTTGTATGAGCCCCCAATGAAATGATTTTTAAAAACATAAAAATGAAAGATAAAAAAAAATCTTTAAAGAAAGCAATTAACATTCACAGAGGATATAAGTATTAGTGATTGTGGCTGTCTATATGCATATGAACCTTGATGTGTGAATGCACATACCACTGCAATCCCACTGAGGACAGACTTTCCCCTTAAAACTAGACGAGGCCAGGGTCCCATCTTTATTCCCACTTAGCATAGAAAAGAGACTGGACGTAAGGAGAGGTTTGAAGGTGAAACAAAAACAATTATTCCTACTCTCAATAAATGCAAAAGATACTTAGGTAAAACCGGGGGGGTGGGGGCGGGTGGGGATTAGTATAGTTGAAATGATGTTACAAAGCTTCCCAATTAGTCAAGCTGTGTAAGATTTTGGACTCCCATCTCAGCTGAGAGGGATCCAGACTATCAGAATGCATCCATCTAGGAAAGTTAGAACAGCCTCCCTCCAAGACCTGAAAAAGTGAAGAGCTCTAAGAGATCACAGAGGATTTAACCATCAGAGTTTCCATAAATCCACCCTTTTTCTTTCCCCTGTACTTTTGTGGCTTCCATGATTTCTGCCGTCTACTTATATCTTGGGTAATATTACCCATCATGCTTTAGGGTACGCTGGTCTGCCGGGAAGAAAGTCAGAAAAGCTTTCCTCTCAATAGTGCCCTAGAGGGTGGTTGATAGTAAAATCTGTTCAGCCCCCTTGTCTTATCTTTAGCCAGCCATGTACTAAAGTTCACACCAGATACAAAGATGTTAGTCTGAAATGAGGAAAGAGTAATAATAATAACTTAATTGTCAGCTGGTACGGGGAACAGGATAGTACAGGGCAGAGAAATAGAAGGGGGAAAAAAGTTGTCAAATTGTTGCTTTTTCGTGGATCTTGGACCCAGCCCAGTGCAAAGAGACTGGCAGGCTGTCATGAGACACCACAGAGTTTGGCTTCTTTATGTGCCATGGTGTCATCAGGAGGCTGCCAGTGGTGACAGCCGCCGCCTTCACCAGCATTCTAGAAGAAGTGTGCTAAGGAAACTGGTCAATGTGAAGGTGGAGAGATTCATGTCTGTACTGACTCTTTGTAGCACAGAATGCATCCGAGATCACGTAGCCAATAGGCCTCATTCAGTCTTCCTAAAGCAGTGGTTCTCAACCTTCCTCATGCTGCGACCCTTTCATACAGTTCATGTTGTTGTGAACCCCCAACCATAAAATTATTTTCATTGCTACTCCATCACTGTCATTTTGCTACCGTTATGATT
>NW_022103899.1:43334527-43338230 GCF_000313985.2 Echinops telfairi | reverse complement strand
AATCAAGGTCAAACTCAGAGGAATAAAGAGCAAGGAGTTTGGTGGACTAGAAATGTCCAATGGCCCCCTTAATGTCCGGTAATATGAAGGGATGGAAAACTGAACCCTAAATTAGGAAGAAATGGGGACTCAGTCAGGATCAATGTAATATTCCTCCCACTACTCATAACCTCTCTCTATATGTTTATAGTTTCATTGGCATATAATTCACATATTTTCCAATTTAATCACTAAATAATATTAAGATGTGTGCAATCCTCACCACCATCAATGTTGGAACAGTTTCTTCTTTCTTGTACTCATTGTTCTTAGCTCCCTGCTACCCTGCCCCCACTTGCTCTCCTGCCTTGCCTCTCTCAAACTCCATCTCCCTGCCATTGAGTGAATGCTGACTGACAGTGACCCGGTAGGACAAGGTCAACTGTGAGGTTCAAAGACTGGAACTGTTGACAGAAGTAGAAAACCCTTTTCTCCAGAACTGCTAGTGGTTTTGAACAGTGGACCCAGCTGATCGCATCCCAATACCTTACCACTATGCAATCAGGGCTCCTTGCCATGCTCCTAGTAATTCCTGTCTCCTTAAATGTACTTATCCTGGGTTTCATATACAGAAAATCTTGCAAAACAAAAGTAAGAAACACACAGGGGAAAAAACATGACAAAACAAAAGAGAATAGCTTCAACAGAAAGAAAGCAGAAAATACTAAAAACTGAAACAACTTTAAAATGGGTCAAAAGGGCGACCAGGGGATACATTTTAACCTAACAACAGCATCCATAGTCCAGTTTACAATGCTATCTGATAGCAAGGCTGTTCATATCCCTGGATTATGGTCAGAGGAGATTCACCAGAGGCTTAATCCACATAGGGACCCTGCAAATGGATTTTGGGTTTCAACAGTCATCCATAGCCTTCTGCAAACCTGATGTTCAGAATTTCAGCTCTGATATAATTTCTTCCTTCAGATTTGGATTTTGTTATTTAGTCTTCAGATCACATAGGCTGGTGTGCTTCTACCATGTGGATTTCATTGACACCTCATGTAGATGGCTGCTTGTTTGAAGACAAGCCTTTAAGATCCCAGATGCTATTCTTTCTGCGAGGTGGGATTCTTTACCACACTTTGCGACAGCACTCATAGGTCCAATGACCTCTTTACGAGGGCAAGTGTTGAATAGGACTATGTCATAAGAACTCGTTGATCTTAGGTAAGGGCTACAATTAAGTGAGAGTGCATCAGAACACATAAATGGAATGCTTTGAGTGGGTTGGAAACCATACTCAATTTGCCAATGGGACAGTCCGGTAAGGCCTTTTGTCATCACACATTGAGTCCTTGGCCAGTTCCATTCCCAGAGAGCACCACCCCACTGGGAGAACAGAGTTTGTCACAGCCTCTGCCCTGAGGGAGCACAGTGGTTGGATAAGATGGATGCAGGCCAGATTAGAGATAGATTATCAAAGAGAATTAGAGTATTTTAGCATGTTGCAAAAAGGAAGAAACAGTTAATATATGTACTAGTCTCAGTAGACTAGAGAAACAATTCCACGGACACACATATGTGTATAAGAAAGAGATTTATATACAAGAGAAATTGAACATGGAGAAAACATCCCAGCCCAGTCCAGATCAAGTCCATAAGCCCAACATTAGCCCATATGTCCGACAGCAATCCTTAAAGTCCTCTTCAGACTCATGAAACACATGCAATGATGCCGAATGCAGGGCAATCACAGGCCAGTGGGTAGAAAGTCTTTGGATCCAGTGGTGTTGTAAGCATCTCAGCGCTGGCAGGAGTCTCTACATGGCTCCTCCAGCTTCAGAGGTCTTGTCAGCTGCAATGTCTCCCAGGGAGTAGTAGAGAGAAAGAGGTGTCTTCAGCCTCCAAGGAGGAAGTACCAGATTTCCCAAAATTCTCAGGAGAAGGCCATGCCCACAGAAGTCTCATTGGTTATCTCCAGATTGACAGCCTAGACTCCACCCCTACACTCTTAATCCTTACTTTGACACCAGATTAGGTGACTACCACTATATACTAATTACTATTAAGGAGGTAGATTTGATTCCTTGGTCTCTCAGAATTTTCTGCCATGTCAAAACAGAGCTTCCATGTCCCATTCCAATTTACAAATCCTTTAATTATTTGAGAAGGAAAAGAGATATGGTGTAAGGAATGTCAATACAGGGAGCTCCCTAAGGAGTCGGTCATCAACCACACTGTGAGTCAGATCATTTGTCCTTGACAATGCTTCCTTTCTGTCCTTCACCTCCATCACTGGGCTCTGACTCTGTTCTCCTTCATCTAACTCTGATCAACCCTACCCCCACCACCACCACTCCCCCCCCCACCATCCCCCGCCTTCTGTTTCTTAAGAAAGGGGATGATAAAGGCCTTTTTGAAAGAAACACCACAGGAAGCCTGCAGTAAATGAGATCACCAGGGGCTACAGCATAAAGGCCAGGATAGAAGCTCTATTGAAATGTCCATCCTCAGTAAGGCATCTAGGTCACCCTGTGTTTTATGAGCCCGAAAATCACTTCATAAAGCCTGAGCTGCTGCTGAACCAGTTCCGGCTCATCCTATTAGGAGGGAAAGACAAGGGGCACTATAAATAACACGTCCCGTCTATGTGCACTGTGGGAGCTCCTCAGAGAGTGCTGACTCAGGTCTATACCACCTCAATAAAGTGACAATGGCCAGACACGTGAGGCTCATGGAGTTTCTGGTTTCCCAAACTCACACTCCAAATTCACTGCCATTGAGGGGATTCTGACTCGTAGCGACCCTCTACGACAGGGTAGAACTGTCCCTGTGGGTTTCAGAGACTGTAAATCTTCACAGGAGTAGAAAGCCACCTCTTTCTCCCACAGATCAGCTGGTGATTTGAACTGCTGACCTGTGGTTAGCCGCTCACCATGGAGCCCACCGTGCAATCGGGGCTCCTCCCTCAGATTTCCCGGTGGAAGCACAAGTTAGGTTTATGCCTGGTCAGTAGGTAATAGCATTATTGCAATTGTTTGAAATATGGTGAGGAGCACCAAAATGTGACACAGAGTGAGCACACGCTGTTGGAAAAATGGAACCAATACACGTGTTCAATGTAGATTTGCCATAAACCTTCAATTGAGGGGAAATGTGTGTGTGTGTGTGTGTGTGTGTGTATGAAATGCAATAAAGTGGAGCAAAATCAACCAGAAAGGCTTGTCCATGCAATACCTAACCTTCTTCATAAATAGTGGTGTCAAACAAGATGATGATTATCCCTGCTTTATAAATTCCCTCCCTGTTATCTAGTCCATTCTGACATATAGCGACCCTATAGGACAGGGTACAACTGGCCGTGTGGGTTTCCAAGACTGCAGCTCTGGCGGAGGCACCGGCAGTTTTGGCTTGCTGATTCGGCCAGTAGCAGCCAAACATATCACACACGAAACCTCCAGATCTCATCACTGCTTTATGGATAAGGAAATCCTCGCAAGAGAATTAAATCACTTGTTCAAAGTCCCCAAATAGTAAATGGTAGAAGCTGCCTTTGATCTGAGGTGGGAGAAAGAGGGGCTTTCTATTCCTGGGAAGGGTCACCGTCTCCAAAACCCACAAAGACAGTTCTGCTCTGCCCAATAAGGTCGCTGTGAGTTTGAATCAACACAAAGCATTTGAGTTTTGAGTTCCTGTCTGACAATTGAACATTCAGAGACTG
>NW_022103899.1:43320355-43333533 GCF_000313985.2 Echinops telfairi | reverse complement strand
GGACATATGGGCTAATATTGGACTTATGGACTTGATCTGGACTGGGCTGGGCTGTTTCCTAATATTTAACTGCTCTTGTATATAAACCTCTTTCTTATTCACGTATGAGTCTCTATGAATTCATTTCTCTAGTCTACCCAGACTAACACAGACACCAGTCACTGGATTTGGGACCCATCTCATTCAGGATTAACTCATTTTACTTGAAAACACTTGTAAATAACTTGATTCCAAATAAGATCAAGTTCACAGGTACTGGGAATCAGGACTTCAAGGTATCTACCCAAGTCAATTTACAAAAACCCAGGCAAGGAATGTGAGTGTGGGATGTAAACAGAATAGCCATGAACTGGAAAATACAGTATTTCTTTCACAGCATGAGCCCATGGCTTGGGAATGAAATTCTCAATACAGAGTAATATGGTGAGATTCGCAGCCAATGAAAATCTTCCCTCTGGACTACGGCTGCTCCGGAGGCCCATGATTGACTTGTCTGTGGTAACAGAACATCTTGTGCCACCGACTGAGGGTAATAGACGCCAGAGAGACTTTTCAGCACTACTCCTACCTGCACTGTCCATGCCACCCAGGATCGCTCACTCTTCAGCTGACCTCAGAACCACAGATATTGTCTGACCTTCTCCAGGACGTGAGTCCAGGGCTGTTTTCACCAAACCAATGTTTTGTTATGGGCTTAATGGGAGAAACTTCAACTACTATTCAGCTGAAGGAGAGCCTTTCTGAGGAGAACTAGGAAAGATGTTCAGGCGGGGCACTACATAGAAGAGAGGCTTCTGTGTTGCTCCATGTGGGACATATTTCTTTGGCTGCTCCAGGTGAGACATATTTCCCGAGTACTCTGTTGAGTATCCAGGTGTGAAACTAACTTTTGGAAGTCACAGATCTATTCCTAACCTTTTGTTTGTAGCAGAGAGAGAGAGAGAGAGTTTCTGTCACTCTCCATAAAGGAGAGGAAGGGGATATTAAGCACACACATTGGTAACATCTAAGTGTTTGGGTATTTATAATTCTACTTCTCTGACATAACTTAACCATATCTTTATGTAGAGAAATTAAATATTGAACTTTGTTGTTGTTGTTTCAGTGGATACGTGGCTCTTTTCATTTATTTAAAAACAGAATAGTCCTTTTTCTTCTTGTTAGTTGCCATCAACTTAGTTGTAACTCCTAGTGACCTTCTGCAGAATGGAGCAAAACACTGCCCGTTCTGTGTCATTGTTTGAGCTCACCATTGCAGCCGCTGTATCAGTTCATCTCGCTGGGGGTCTTCCTCTTTCCTGACGCCTCTCTACTCTACCAAATCCTTCTTCAGGGAGGAGTCCCTCCTGATAACATGTCCAACGTGCACGAGATAAAGTCGCATCTTTCTTGCTTTTAAAGAACATACTGACTGTCTTTCTTCCAGAGTGGATATTTTTCCATTCATCTGGAACTGAGTTTTATGTAGAGAAGGATAACGGTGATGAAAATTGTGGTATAGGAAAACCATATTTGTCAGCGAATAGGTGCCCCCTATGTTGGCCACCACATCTGTCCGTTGGTTTCACTTGGATGGCTTGCATATTGCTATGATGTCAGAAGCAGTACCATCAGTATTAACAGGGCCCCCAGACTAACACAACCTAGGAAGAAAGACCTAGTGATCTATTCTAAGATTTAGCCAGTGAAAAGCCTATAGATCACAACAGAACCTTGTCCAACTCCCTTGCTTTGAACATCATCAAGAAAGAGCAGTAGTTGAGAGAAGACAGCATGTCGGGTAAAAGAAAAGGCCAAAGAGTGGGTTGGAACCTCCAGTGGGACGGGTTGGCACAGTGGCTACAATGATAGTCTCGATTCTATCCTGTTGTAGCAAAAACTCACGCATTGCCCTGGAGTCGCTTCTGACTCATACATACCCACTAGGATGGATTAGAACTTCCCATGCCGCTTTCCAGCACTATACGTCTTTATGGAGACAGAAAGTTTGATCTTTCTTCTGCAGAGCAACCAATGAGTTTGAACCGCCAACCTTGTGGTTAGCAGTCCCACCATAACCTACTATGCCACTTGGGCTCTTTGTATATAAGGTTGGAATGAGTCAGAGTTGACTTGACAGCAGCTAACAACATTTTTTGCTGGAAACTCCCCTTTGCTGTTCCTCCCAGTAGATTCCGCCCTGACCCTGCAGAGGCTTCTGTGGAGACGGTTAAGAAGAATAAAGCAAACATATCCCAAACTCTCTCTGTGAAGGGTGCTTAGGGAATTGATGGATGATTTCACAAATAGGGTAACCCCACAGCTCTCCTTCAGGAACCATTCTCCAGAATAAATTGATTGTCACCAAAAAGGTTATACAAAAAAAAAAAAAGATATACAGACAGGCAAGTGGCTTATTAAGTTATCTATCAAAATCCTCGATCTTCCCTTCATTCTTCAAATATCAATTTATCCTTCACTCAAGTTTTATTACTCTTATTTTTCTCCTTAATACTTTGAAGGCCAAACTGCTGTTGGTCTGGATGAGCACATAAAAGAATATTACCCCATGGTCTGTGGCCAAGTGGAAGGAATGTGGCAGTGCCTAATGAAATATCCCGGATTCTGCTACTGAACTAATTGTACCACATAGGTAAAGTGAAAACATCAGAATCCGGTGATTTCTGTTTTCCTGTCAACTTCTGCTATTCTGTGATCCCACCATTGGGCCCAGAGTTCCACTCCCTGTGTCCAGGCTGTGCTTTTTGTTTAAAAAGCTTGCCTCCACCACCCCCACACCCCCCACCATTTCTGCCAAGAGACAGGTAAGGGGTAGAACCAGAGGAAAGTGACCCACAGGCAGGCAGAGGTCCTTTTAGAAATATTGAGACCAGCACTTTCTATCAAGGACACAGCCAAGAGCATTTGTGGAATAGACTCTTTAGGGCCATGGTGTCAGAAAGAAGGGTTTTATTTTCCTCGTGGGGTGAAAGAACAATCCCTAATTCCCAGAACAGACCTTTAATGAAACATGATCTGGGCTCAACATCAAGCCATGAAAAGACCTAAACCAAAAGAAGTCTAGCATTCAAAATGAGTGAAAATTACATGAACAAAGATATATGCTTTACTGCTATTTATGTCTGTCATAAAAACCCAGTTGATTGTCATAACTTATCATATGTACTCGAGAGAGTAAATACCACAAGAGCCAAAATCATGATTTTCCTCAACCACCGAGCGCCAGCTGTAAGCCAGACACCCTGGTTCAGCGTTATTGCTCCTCACGGTGGGTAGCCATTCCCAAGGTTGTGTTTGGGCTGAGACCAAAAGTTAGCCTGTGGTATGTGTGCAGCTGGTGGGTTTGTTCAGTTTCCACTCAGTGTCCAGGTCACAGGCTCCTCCTAAAAGCACGTATATTGTTGCAATTCCACTTAGTGGGCGTAATTTTCTCTGTTAGTGAGAAAGAGTCAGATTTAAACCAGGAACTTCCTAAGGTAACATAGCTTTATCGTAGATATGTTCTGATCTTCAAGAAACAGCTTAGAAATTGCCATGATATGGGTACTTGATAAAATGTTGACTGAATACAGAAGTATTCAATTAATTGAGTGCACGTTTCTACATGCTCCTCCCCCACCCCGCCACCAAAGCACACACACACACACACACACACATACATATAATATATTTTTCCTACCTAGCGATTTGTGTGCTGTCTTATGTGTTCAAAGTACAAGATAAAATGGAAACATCACATAGGGACAAACAGGCCCCGGTAATATAAGGCCCTGTCTTTTTATCAGGAATGTCAGAAACGAGAGCTTTGTCTTTCAATAACAGAAGGAAAAGTTCTGAAACCCTCATCTTGCTTTCCTTCCTTCGGATGGTCTTTGGTTTTCTTCTTGATGTGATGTGAGCTCTTGAGGTCTGCTCCGTGGCAGGCAGCTCTGAAAAGTAAAATGAAGCGCAGGATCAAGACAAACAAAAACACAAGGCAGCTTAAGACCTATGGAAGAATCTGCCCCTGAGGAGAAAGACAAAAAGACGTGAGAAACTTTTAAGATCTCTGTGCTGTTTAGCCCAGCTCACGTGGATTGGGACAGAGTCTTGGCCATTGAAGAGTGGCATTTAGCTGGGAAGTTCCCGGAGTGGTGTCTGTCCGAATAGCCTGGTCGGAGATAACTGGACCTGGTGGGCGATGCCTAGAGAGTTGAAAAATAAACTCCACTAGAATATGGGAACCTTAAACACGGGGCACCACCCCTCCAAATGAGGTCATTGTCGTGAGTTTCACCTGAACTTTGGAATCCACAGAGGCCTACGGAGTTGAACAAAGTCCTCGATATAGCTTGGCCACATGTCCAAACCTGCCTGAAGCAGTCTCTGCGTTTGATTATTGTCCTGGAATCTTTCCTCATTAATGTTCAATGTGGTTATTTTTATTTTTTGACAAAGGATCATTATTAATGTTGTTGTTGACAGGTGCACAGCAGAATAAAACACACTGCCTGTTCCTGCACCATCTTCACAATCTTGCATATAGTTGAGCCCCTTACTGTAGACACTGGAAGGTGAATCCATCTCCTTGAGAGTTCATCTTTTCCACTGGCCTGACCAAGTGGGATGTCCTTCTCTAGGGACTGGTCTCTCCTGATAACACGTCCAAAACATGTGAGATGATGTTCCCATTTTCAGTTGTTTAAAATGATTTTATTGGCACTTCATCCACATGTCATACAATTCAGTAAGACAATTATATTAAGAATTATACAATCATTACCACAATCAATTTTAGGGAGCATTATGGCTGCATTTTTCCCAAGACAGATTTATTTATTCTTCTAGAAGCCCATGGTCATTTCAATATTCTTTGTCAACACCATAGTTCAGATGCACCAATTCTTCTGCCTTATTCATTGTTGAACTTATTCTTATTCATTGTGAAACTTTCACATGCATAGGAGACAGTTGAAAACGGCCTGGCTTGGGCCAGGCACGTGTTAGTTTTCAAAGTGACCTTCTTGCAGTTCAGCACTTTAAAGGGATATTGGGCAGCAGATGTTCCCAATGAAGTACGATGTCTGAGTTTTTGGACTGTTGTTTCCATTTGTTGCGAATCCAAGCAAAATAAAATCCGTGTCACTTTCCATCTCTTCTCTGCTTACCGTGATGGTGTCGATTGGTCCAGTTGTGAGGATCTTGGTTTTCTTTACACTGAGTTATAATTCATACCGAAGCCTGTGGTCCTTGATCCTCATCAGCAAGTGCCTCAAGTCCTCTTCTCTTTCAGCAAGCATGGTTGCATCATTTGTATATTGCTATTAATAGTTGCAGTAAAATAAACAATAATATCTTAGAGGTGTTATGTCAATGGAGATCACCCTCTTGAAGCTCTGGTATGTGATTTTCCATTATTTGGTTTATGAACCCCAGGACTGATGAGCCTACAGGGACAGAAAGTAAAATAAGGGGTTCAGGGAGAGGGGGGCCACAGAAGTGGGGGCGGGGCTGGTTAAAGGGAGACGACGTCAAGGAGTTCGTGTTGAAAAGGAATGTTTGGAAACTGATCGTGTCAGCAATTGTGGCAGAGTAGAACGGTCCCTTCTGGTTTCTTAGACTTAAACCTTTCAGAGCAGGTCACCAGGTCTTATTGCCTACAGGGTCCCTGGTGGGTTCCAGTTGCTGAATTTGGACTTGGCAGGCAAATGCTTAACTATTGAGCTTCCAGGGCTCCAGATGTTCCTGTACATAAACACATTTTATTGCCTGCTACATTTGAAAGTGATCAACTGTCATTCATCTTAAAAGCATGTGTTAAGCCAGGTTGACTAAAGAAACAAATCCAGAGACACTCTCAAATGGATAAGAAAGAGCTTTATAACAAAGAGTGGCTGTATATCAATCAAACATCCCAGCCCAGTCCAGATCATGTTCATAAGTCTGATATGAGCCCATATGGCCAATACTGGTCCAGAAATCTCTTCAGACTCACACAGCCACATGCAATGATGCAGAATGCAGAAAGATCACAAGCAGGTGGGTGAAAAATCTTGTGGATCCAATGGTGGTGGAAGAATCAACGGGCTGGTGCAGGTCTCCAACCACATGGCTCACTCAGGTCTCAGCATGGCTCCACATGGCTTGTCAACAGGGAGGTGAAGCAGAGAGTGGCCTTCTTCACAGGTCTCAACAAGTCCCTGCATGGCTTGTCAGCAGGAAGATGAGAGAGAGATACTTATGAAAAGGTCACACCCACAAGGAGGAGTCATCAGCTTGACAGGTTAGACTTGATTGACAGGTTAGACTCCACCCCTACACTTATTTATCAAGTTGACATAAAATGATCTAACTAGCACAAATAGGATTCTCTCTAATAAAAATACTTGAGCATGAACATTTGGGGAAGCTACCTTGCTCATGTCTCAGGTACGGTAGGCATAGAATTCAATAGTTCTACTCCTGTCAGTTTGCTGTACCAGGTGGCCCGGTGAGGATACAGTTTGCATGCTGGGCTGCTAAGTGCAGGCCACTCCAGCGAGAGAAAGGTGAGGCTCTCTATTCCACGGGGGATTTACAATCTTGGAAATCCATATAGGCAGTTCTACTCTGTCCTGTAGCGTCACTATGAGACAGAATGACTCAATGATGTTGAGTTTAGTGTTTGGAGTTGTTATCTCCCATAGAAAATTACCAGGGCACCAGTTGGTGGTGGCCAAGCGTAAACGTGGATTTTTTTTAGTTATGCAAACCTGAGATATTTGAAGGTAATAGAATCCTACTGTAAAACATAAAGAGGGAAGGTAGAATGCCTTTGCTAAAGTAAATTTTTATTCCAATTTACTATATGATACACACTTCATTATTACTTAATTATTGTGTCATCGTGTTTTTGTTTTACAATCAAGCTTTTGGCAACAATGAAATAAAAAAAATAACAGTGTAACTTTAATACAAAATAGATACTGAATTTCCATTTCGCAGAACATGGAGCTAGTTCAAAATTAAAGTTACATTAAACATTTCAACATTAAAGGTTCATCATGGGGGTTTTAGTACTATCATTAATTAATATGAAAAAATTAAGACACACATCTGCTGAAGAAGAATTGGCTTCTATCTCAAAAGTCAGTGGCTTCTTTAAGAAGACGGTGTCTAATGATGACTATTTAGCATGTACAGCTGCAACGTGCTTATATATCATCTGGTGAAGCATGACTTTTCATTTAGACCAAATGCCTCTTCTAAGTTAATTTTGTTCATTTGTGATTCCAGTTGTTATTATGGATGTCTGAAAAATGGTGGGAAACAGGGGGTTGGCTTCATTAGCAAGCAGAGAACTTGGCAAACAGTTAAATCACGCCGATTTATGGAAATGTCATTAAGAATTTCAAACAGAAAGGTAGTTAATACCAACCCCCTGCTCCTTTGTTGTTTTATAATTCAATTCATGGACTCACACTAAAGCTTTCTAAAGTATATTCTGTTGAAAATGAAGCACCATGCTTGATTTTGAAAACTGCTATGGAATCATAAAGTGTTAAAAAGTATGATTGTATGAGTATAAATTATATATGAAGAACATTATGTCATAAAATATTTCTAAAGGAAGAAATGTTATTTCTAAATGAAGAAATCTGTTGGCTGGAAATATATTTGAAATTTGTTATAATGGACAGATAATCCATAAGTTATTCAAACAAATCTCAATAGCCCAACATAAAAAATAGTCACTGTACCTGGAACACGTTAGTGCCAGAAAGTAAGGGATATTAAAAAAAAAAAACATGCTGGAACTGTGTCAAAGGAACCCGGGAACCAACAAAAAATGCCCTCAGTATCCAAGCTGAACAGTGTGAGAAACAAATAAACAATGTCGTATTGGCTTATAACTCAAAGCATAACTTATAACTCAAAGTAAGTATCCTTTTGTCAGTATTCATAGAAGTAAATGATTGAATATGGAAATAAGTGAAAGAGGGGAGCTAGATCTTCCTTCTGTAATTCCAAATCATTTACCTACCTACTCCTTTCTCCATGAGGTGGGTCTTAATACGCCTGTCCTTGCGCACACACACCCCCCCTGGCCCGGGGTTGGATAACTCATTGCAGTAGCTACACAGATGTCACAGATAATAATCACGGTTATGGGCTTTATTGGGGAAACTAACGGTTTACCGCAAGTCAGAACCACCTCCCCTGCTGCTCGGGCAAAGCTTCCTAACACTGATAAAGCCCAAAGGGCACGCCATTCTGTAAGCCAGTCTCCTGCCTGCAGGCACGTGCCTTTCCTCATCCTGTGGGCCGGCAGCCTGGCGCCCTGTCAGCCCGGACCCTACTGCTGCCCTTTCTCCTTCTCCCTGGTCTCTCCTGTTGCTGCTTCTCCACATGGGCATCCTAGATAAGTCTGGCTGCTTCTGAGATGGTTCGCTTATACACAGAGGCATGTCAAAATTGATCAGTCCCCTCCTAAGAATCCTGTACACCCTATTTGCATGTTTCTACCCAGTCCTTTGATGGGCGTGATGGAGACTATGGATAGAAGAGCCACACCAGGTAATTTCAAGTTGCTACAGAAATGCTAGGCTTTAAGTATCTGACTGTGCTTTGAAGCGATGTATCCGGACTTCAGCAACTTCTTCCTCTGCAGTCGAGACCAGAGTCCCTCTTCATTGGTCTGTTCGGAGGCTGAAAGCTCTGCTGAAGCCTGTTCACTTTGGGTGACCCTGATGACATGTAAAATAGCAGTGACAGAGCTTCCAGCACTACAGCAACGCCCAAGCCACAAAGTGACAGGCAGGTACAAGAATCATGAGGCTGGCACAGGACCGACCGTGCACTGCTTCATTTGTAGCTATGGTCACAGCCGACTGGGTGGCACCTGCCGACAACACAGAGCAGTCCACATTTTAAGAAGCAAGTTCTCCAAATGTTGTTGACATTTGACTCAAAATATACTAGAACTCTCCCATTGACCTATTTAAGGAGGGAAAGCTTAAAAGCATCAACCTTTGGAGTTTTAACTGAATTTTGTGGCTGGCTGCAAAATTTGTAAACCAGATGAACTGAACAAATTCTAATGGGAGAGAGAGAAATCCACACATAATGTGTGGGAGCTGCTTAATACTTTAAAATAGGGTCCCTCATTTATTTAAAATTCTCATTTCTGTGGGCTTCCTGTGTTGCGAGTTGCTAATTCTGGAAACTAACAGTAGAGAGAGGACTGAATTTAGACCAATTCATATAGTTATCAAATTTCTATTAAACTGGCTCCATAAAAAAAGAAAGGAAGGTATGAACTTATAATGAACTATTCCCTATTCACTGTTTATTTCCTTAGAGAAGTTGTTAACGTCTTTAAAATTAATGTATTTTAATTTCTCTGAAATCCACCTGGAGCCTAGGAATGACTGCAGCCCGATGCCATTGGGACAAATGGTTAGTAACTGAACAATTTGCCCCACCCAGAGACTCAGAACCCACCCAATGCTGTTTTATATTGTTTTATGCTTCCGTGATTGGTAGGTGTTAGTGAAAGTGGATGGTATGGCCTAAAATCAATGCCTGAGACATCTAAGAGGATGACTGTGACAGAAAAGAGAAGACACGTTTCCTTCAGATGTTGTTGAAGAGTTGAGAAGACTACATGCCTTGGTTTTTGCTGTTCTGGAGGGAAAATCTTGACTTAACTCGATTGACTGAATGAACGAGGCTGGAGAGGTTGCCCTAGGCTCCTAGTCAGGACATCGTTAGAGTTGACAGAAGGAATCGTTAGACACGCATGGCAAATAGGGGATGAGACTACCACCGACTTCAGCCCAAAGTGCCCAACAATGTGACTTCCAGTCAAGGGAGATCTGGTCACCCTTCTCCAGCTCCTCCTGACCCAGGAGCTGGTGAAAACCCGGATTGCAAGTAGCCAGGAGAGTCATGGCCAGGTAAGCTTTCTCTGCTTCTAGGTCCTCCTGAAATGGAACCTGTGCCGGACACACAGCCCCTTGCTCCTGGTCGCATGTCTGAAGCATGCCTTCCTTCCCGTGAAACGGTGACGACTCAGTCCTTGATGACCTAGTTGCTCAGAGCTCACTGGAATGCTCGGCTGTTCCGTTTCAGTTGACTTCTATATAAGGCCGTCCTCACCTGATTGCTGCTGCTGACTCACGGGGGCGCCACACACAGCAAAGCCAAATGTTGCCTGATTCTGTGTCATCCACACAAGTCGCTGTCGATGGGACTGACTGTTGTGACCCAGGCGGTTCTTATTGGCTGGTTTTCATAATTAACTTGTCAAGCCTTTCTTCCTAGTTTGATATTTGCTAAATGGGCCTTCTGTTAACTTGGGAATGGTGTTTGGTCTTGCTTGGCTCTGCCCGTCTTCCAGCCCACCACCCTCAAACGCAGGCCTCTGTGCCACACCTGCACTCTCCACAGCAACACGCAACAGGAGGCAAGCGGGAGATCCACATCGACACGACAAATACACGGCACATGGATGTACATATTATGAATGCTCTGTGCTTCTCTCTGTGTAATCGTACCACCAGTTAGTTCTTAGACAGATGTCCACTCCATTTAGAGTTCATGGTTGAGACAGTGTGCTGAAGGACAAGCTGTGTGAAGGAAAACAAGCGGCCATCGCACAGGGAAGCCACAAAGCCCACATGGAAGAAGCACACCAGCCCGTGTCATCACGAGGTGTCCATGGAATCAGGGATCAAAGAACAAAAAAATCGTATCACTGTGAATGAGGGGGAGTGCATCTGTAGACAATGGGACATCCCTTTATAGAAGGGTCACAAGGAAGGAACGAGTCAGCCAGGGTGCAGTATAGCATGAATGAAACATACTTTTCTTTAGTTCCTTAATGCTTCTTCCGCCAAATATCACGACCCCAGTTCTGCCTTACCAATCCAGCTAGACCGGAACATGTACACTGGTGCAGATAAGAGTTCTCACCACATGGAATCCAGGACAAGTAAACCCCGCAGGAACAATAATGGGAGTAGTGATACCATGAGGGTAGGGGGAAATTGGGGGGGAGGAAAGGGGGAGAAAGGGGAAAATGATCTCGATGATCTATGCATAAACCCGCCCAGGGGGGACGAACAACATAAATGTGGGTGAAGGGAGACGACGGTGGATGATGTTAGATATGAAGATAATAATAATTTATCATTTGTCAAGGGGTCAGGAGGGTGGGAAGGTTGAGGAAAAAGAGGAGCTGATACCAAGGGCTTAAGTAGAAAGAAAATGTTTTTAAAATGATGAAGGCAACATATGTACAAATGTGCTTGATACATTTGATATGTGGATTGTTATTAGAGCTATAAGAGCCCCCAATAAAATGGTTTATTTAAAATTTTTTAAAGGGACAAGCGGTGACTGTATTAAATTTACTTTGGAAGACCCTAGAGGAACAGGGAGTTTTCTGCCATCCTTAGTGCAGGTTTCAAGGGCTAAAAATCAATGGAGGGAGGAAGCATATAGGAACTGAAAACACAGTATTTTAATATGTGATACCCAAATAAATGTCAGAGCATAGGTACTGATTTACCCTTTGAACTACTTAGAGCCTTCAGAAGAATGTGTGCATGTGCATGTATGTGTGTGCGTGGTGTGTGTGTGTATGTGTGACATTTATTAAGGACTATGTGCTGGCACTATGTAAGGCATGTTAAATGGATTGTACATAACAGAGATGTAAAGTCATTTTGATGATGATGATGATGATGATGATGATGATGATGGCGGTGCTATTTCACAGATGGGAACGTGGTTTGGAAGAAGTAACAACTGCAGGACTTTGGAGCAAGTTACTTAAGTGGAAAACTAAGATGTAAAGCTCAGGCAGCTTGGCTACCTTATGGTCACTTGTTGATGTTTATACATGTTTTTTAATGAAATGCTACCACCTCCATCAACCCCTCTGCCACCTCATTAAGTGCTTCTCAGGCGGCAGTGCAGTCCTGTCAGTCCATACATAGCATATTGTAGTCCGTATTAGCTGTACCCAGACTTGCATTCACTCTCATTAGTACTGTCTACTAAGCCGGAAAAGTTGGGCAGGCAGTACAGGCTTGGTATCTGAAGACGACCCTATCAGCTGTGATCTGACCTGCAGGCAAAGACATTCCAAATACAGGACAGAAGTAATTTTCACAGGCTCGTAAGAAGAGCCTTCCTCTCCAGAGGTTTGAGTAGCATCAGAATGGATCAGCAAGGGAAATCCTATCATCTACTCTCTAAGGGAACAGTACAAATAGCACCCGTCTCTTTCCACTGATGGTGGTAACAGTATATCTGGGCCATGCCTGGATGTGATGACAAAGCAACTATTGGAATCATTGATTCAGGAGGTCGGGGGCGTCTATATGGAAACTGCACGAAGTCAAAGCAGTTGACAATTGTCAGCTGGACTGGAAAGGCTTGATAGCAGGTAGCTCAAGCCCTAATCTGAGCAGTAGGGCTTTAATTGTTTATCTTTGTTTTCTAGAGTGATCCAACCAAATATCACATTGCTAACTTGCCATCACACATTGTGCAAGCAATGGAAAGAACTAGGTAGTAGTGTACTCATTCATTCATTCATTCATTCATTATACACTATTTTCCAGACAATGATGCTGGGTACGGGAGTCACACGATGAATAAGACATGTTGTTTGTCCTTGAGAACTTTATATCCTGGGAGTCTGGGTTCTAGTCGCAAGTGTAATCTTACTAGCTGCATACTCTGTAGCAAATGCCTTGTCTTTTTGTGGATCTGAATCCTCATCCATAGCAGGAGAAGATTTGACTAAGTCCATCGCTAAGTGTGGACATAAATTTATACGGCTGTGTAATATGTACCATCCACTCAAAAATATTTGCCAATAGCATGTGTGTACTGGGCACTGTGCTGTGCAGAGATACAAGCACATCATTCCTTCATTTCAGTCCTGTAAGAGGAAGAACATGGAGACTTACCAGTAAAACAGCACACGATATTGTATTACATGGGTAAGCATGAGGCAGGGGACACAGACTTCTTGGAGGAAATCTAAGTTAGAGCCTAGAGATTAGGTAGGACTTAGAAGGTTAAGAGAATAGGAAAATAATTTTAGCAAAGAGGATATTTTGAACAAAGATCAGGAGGCAAGGGAGAGAATATTTGCTTTAGAAAATTATAAACAGACAGAGGAGAGGAAGGGGGAGGGGTGG
>NW_022103899.1:43309031-43320228 GCF_000313985.2 Echinops telfairi | reverse complement strand
CAGATTATGGAAGATTTCATTCGCTTGCTTAGGAGCTTGACCTTGAATCCTCTGTGCTCAGGAGTGTGCGGAAACCAGACGCTGTAGAAGAATGTCGAGGTTGGAAGTGAGTCTTGGAAGTGAGTCTTAGAGCACAGTGTGGAACCCATGTTTGAGTCAGAGACAGTACTCCAGGTGTTGACTAAGTTGAGGGTTAATGGAGATGACTCCCTCCCTCCCTTTCACTCTTATTTCTTCCCTCCCTCCCTTCTCTATTCCTTTGGGTGCTGGGGAAGCCATGGATGCTCCATAGGCAGGAGGGGAGGATATTCTGCTCTGGATCCAGCCGAGGTGGTTTTGTGACCGTATAAGGAATTAGTGACATATACTCCTGCTCAGATTCCTTGCTGTCAAGAACAGGCTCTGGACCATAAGGAGGCAAGGACTGGTTGGAGATGACTCATCAAGGGTGGCACAACTGATATCAGGTTCTAAGAATCTAAGCTATGTGGCTTGACTAAGTACACTTGAATTGTTTTTCTTTTTTCCTTTGGGGACTTTGACCCAGAAGGGAACACCTGGTTTGATCTTATCTGTCTTCAAACTCTGGAAAATAGTTGTACAGGGGCCTTAGGAGGACCAACCCATAGGCCTTTGCCTCGAAGCATAAACTCCTGAGCTGAAGAGATGCCATAAATATTTTCAATCTAAAGCAAATAGAACCAAGGGCAAGCCGAACATCAGAGGCTTTACTTGACTCACTAAGGACATGTCATTTTATAATCTTTCCCATCTGGCTCCAAAAATGTAGTATCTGAACAATTAAAAGATACATTTAGGAGTTTAATATCAGCAGGATTGAGATTCAGCATGAAAAGATGAAGAGTTAAGGACTCTAGGCTCAGGCTGCCTGGACTGAAGTCCTGGTTCCACCACTGATGAGCTATAGAACCCAGGACAAGTCCTGCCATCACACTGTGCCTCAAGTTCACAGCTGACAATGATTTGTAAAGTGGAGATCACTGTCATACCAATCTTAGGAGGTTGCAGTAAGAATTTACTGAATTAGTAGTAGTTAGAATTAAATAATTCCTGACACAAGTATTGTAGGCATTCTTATTAAATGAAAATGAAAGACAATCACCCTTCCCTTATTTTCCAACAAATATGTTGTGTAGGGGTCCCTAGGAGTGAGATCACTGCCACTGAGTCGATTCTGACTCCTGGGGACCCCTTAGAACAGAATATACTGCCCCCGTGAGTTTCTGAGTCGACAACTCTTTACAATCATAGAAAGCCTTGTCTTTCTCCCCTGGAGCTGGCTAGTGGCTTCAAACTGCTGGCCTTGCAGTTAGCAGGCCAATGCAACATCACTATGCCACCAGGGCTTCTCTAGGAGTGAGAGGGAAGGGTTCTATATCTTCTTTTCAGTTTTGGGTGAAGGATACCTGAGAACGGAGGCTAGCCAACCGTGTCCATGAGTAACCGTTACTGGTCATACAACAGACGAGGTTGAGTGAATGACTCTGATATGACTTTACAATGAATGTTATGAACTAAGGAAGAAAAGATGAAGAAAAGAGACTTTTCTTTGGCGCTCTTAGATCTCTGGCTGATTTAAATACATTAGATTAGAAGACCGGGAATGGAATTCCTAAAACTAAGCTTGAGGGAAGAAAGGATTCAGAGACCCAACAGCTATTTGTTGAACAACCCGTCACAAAGACCAGCATCTAAAGACCTGTGATTCGGTGCAGGGCTGTGTGCAGACAGGAAGAGTTAGAGCTCAACAACACCCAGTTCTCCACCCAGGCCACAGGAAGGGAGCCTCAGGCAGTCCCTGGTCCCTTCCAGGCTGATGAGCAATAAGTGACAACTCCAGACTGAGAGTAAGGTTCTGGCCCCTGGCCTGAGAAACACAGTGCCAACCTAAGGAGACAATAGGCAGATATTTTATTTTTGTTCATCGCTGAATCATGCACGCATACCATTTCTCATTTTGTGTGATACTCCGGGGAACTTGCAGAGAGGTATTTGTACTGGAAAAGGAGGTGTGGGGGAGAAGTAAGTCATTTATTTCAGAATCTCAAGGGAAAAAATATATAAAATCCAGATGTGACCATTTGTGAGCCGTACATCAAATGAAAGGATTCCTAATTGTAATGATTAGTATGCACCCAAATGAACAACTGAAAGAGGCTGGGCTCATTGTTAAGGTATTATTTTTTTTTAAAGGAAAAGAAAAGGTTTTTATTGTGTTTTTCTCTTTCTCACAGTTCCGTAATAAATTGGATTCCGTGCTGCCAGGTGGCTGATGGGTGGGAACTGGAGTGGTGGTGTATGACATGGACTTGCAGGTCTTAAACTTGAATTTACCGTTCTTCTGTTATTGTGAGCATTCAAACAGAAACTAAGGCTTTACCAGGAGAGGGAAAAAAAGGAAGACCCTTGACCAGATTGACTGACACAGCGGCTGTATCCAGGGGCTTGCACATAAGAACAATTGGGAGGCTGTCACAGGACTGGGCTGCTGTTTTGTTCTGTGAGTGGGAAGTCACTGGAAGACACTTAACAGCAACAGCATTGACGGGGATGTGAATTGTCTTGCTCTCGGGCAGATAGCGTTAGAAAGTGAATTGTCTGTGTCTCTCCCCAGCCAGCCCAGAGTGGGGCAAGTTCCCTTAGGGGCTTGCTAGTTGTGTCCTTAATGGAGATCACTGTACTGGGGTTCGCATAGTCTGAGTCAGGCTCGGGTTGCTCTGGAAGTAGGGCCTTAAGCCTTGTATGAGTCTCAATCATCGTCACATTCTGCAGTCCTACCTGTAACTGTCATGTATTGATCTGCCACCAATCATGAGTTAGTGACTGCTTCCTCTGTGTTCCAGGACTTACTGAAGTAGCAGTGTGGTGATAAATCCTTGAACACCATCATGACCAAATCTGGATGATGTGTTTGTCTTGAGCCCATTCATGACTTAATAAATATTCTCCTTAAATTATAGATATCTATATGCATATATGTGTGTGTGGTGTTAGCTGCTATGACTACATATGGGACTAATAATGGAACACAGACTCTATCATTTAGTGTGGGCATCCAATGAGAATAACACAAAGTATGAAGTGTAATATCTGCTACATAGAAGTATTCCAGGAACACTAACCATTAATAACCGTAATGCCCCCTGCTATTGAGGGGATTCCAACTCCGAGTGGTCTCACAGGATAGAGGCAAACTGTGTATCTTTACAGGAGCAGAGAGCCTCCTCTTCCTCCCGGGGAGTGGTAGGTGGATATAAACTTTTGATTTGGGCCTTAGCATCCCAGTGCTTAACCAGCTGTGCCATTCATACTCCTTATCAATCATCATAGCAATGATGAAACCACATGCATCGTATCCCTTAGGCAGGGAACCGTTTGTGCGGAGAAGGTGAGCTAGCAAGTGGGTGGAGGCGTGGGTGGGCTGAAAACTAGCATCTGAGAAGGTTGCCCTCTCCTGGACCTGGACTGAAGCCTTGCGAATGATCTAAAGCCCAGGGTTTTCTCTGCAGCAGGGAGTCACCGCGGTCTATAAAAATGAAACAGATAGGATTTCCTTGAAACACCGACACTTGGGATGTCATCAGAGAGTCACGGTCAGACTGTGAGTTGATTCATCTTACCTTTTCCAATCCAAGGACTATGCTTCCTGGCATTCAAGAGAAAAACCAAATCAAACCAAACAAAACCAGAGGGATGATGGAGGAGCGACCTAATTTTAAATTGTCATCCGTAAAAACAATCAAGCAAAAGAAGTGGTTATTCTTCTTTAAAATCGTAGGGTGACTGCTGACAGAGCACAGGGGACATGAGAAAGGAGCTTTAGACAAACCAATGTTAGTGTACACTGTTAGATGGGAGACACTTGAAAACTAGATGGCTTGCTAAGAAAGGGGCTGGAAATTCCAGTAGAGAAGGGGTTCAGGAAGATGAGCAATGACAGTGACAAATGGGGTCTGGGACTGAGTTTGTTATAATCAGTCTTCATTGTTTAAAAATTTTAATGTGAGTTTGTCTTCAACAATTAAAGGCTGAAAGAATTCACAGTAAAACATAGATTGCTGCTTTTTAAAAACAAAACAAACAGACAAACAGAAAGTGAGGCAGAACAAGACCTGCCCTCTCCCAGAGCAAATGGCTCCTGGCCGGCCAGTCCTGTTGTAAATTGGACTGGGAACTATATCTGACATCCTTTGCCTTCCCTATTGCTCTAACGCAGGGGTCAGGTTTGCCTCTGTACTACACCCTCCTTGACCTCTTCTAACATCAACCATTCCTCTCACTCCACTCTCCATCTATGCTGGAGTTGGTAATTCATAGAAATGGCCATAGAGCACTCAAAGATGACACTCAAAATTATGGGCATTTGCTAGAGAATTGCACCACTTTTCTGTGAGTGTGTCCTACTATGGTAACTTGTTTGTGTGTTGCTGGAAGCTATGTCACCGGTATTTCAAATACCAGCAGGGTCACCCAAAATGAACAGGTTTCAGTAGAGTTTCCAGACTCATATTTGTACCCATTCCAAAGACAGATGACCCAACAGAATGTGAAAATTATAGAACAATATCATTGGTATCACATGCAAGTAAAATTTTGCTGAAGATCATTCAGCAATGGTTGCTTCAGTATATTGACAGGCTTAGAGCTGGATTCAAAACAGGACATGGAACAAAGGATATCATTGCTGACCTCAGATGGATCTTGGCTCAAAGCAGAGAATATGAGAAAGATGTTTACTTGTGTTTTGTTGACTACGCAGAGGCTTTTGACTATGTGGATCATAACAAACTATGGATAGCCTTGAGAAGAATGGGAATTCCAGAACATTTCATTGTATTCATGAGGATCATGTACACAGATCAAGAGGCAGTTGTGTGAACAGAACAAGGGAATGCTGCGTGATTTAAAATCAGGAAAGGTGAGCATCGGGGCTGTGTCCTCACATCATACTATTCAATCTGTATGCTGAGCAAATACTCAGAGTATCTGCATTATCTGAAGAAGAATTGTGCATCAGGGTTAGAGAAAGGCTTATTATCCATTACCTGGCAGATCACACAACCTTGCTTGCTGACAGGGAGGAAGAATTGAAGCCCTTGCTAATGAAGATCAAGGATTGCAACCTTCAGAATGGATTTTTTTTAACATTTTATTAGGGGCTCATACCACTGTCATCCCAATCCATACACACATCAATTGTGTAAAGCACATTTGTACATCATTCTCAAAACATTTTCTCTCCACTTAAACCCCCGACATTAGGTCCTCATTTTTCCACTCCCTCCCCGCTCCCCCCTCCCTCATGAGCCCTTGATAGTTTATAAATTGGTATTTTGTCATATCTTGCCCTGTCCGACGTCTCCCTTCACCCACTTTTTGGTTGTCTGTCCCCCAGGGAGGAGGTCACATATAGCTCCTTGTAATCGGTACCCGCTTTCCTACCCACTCTTCCTTTACCTTCCCTGTTTCGCCACTCACACCACTGGTCCTGTAGGGCTCATCTGCCCTGGATTCCCTGGATTTCCAGTTCCTATCTGTACCAGTGTACATCCTCTGGTCTAGCCAGACTTGCAAGGTCAAATTCGAGTCATGGTAGTGGGAGCGGGGAGGAAGCATTTCAGAACTAGAGGAAAGTTGTATTTCTCATCGTTGTTACATCGCACCCTGACTGGCTCATCTCCTCCCCGAGACCCCTCTGCAAGGGGATCTCCAGTGGCCTACTAAAGGGCTTTGGATCTCCACTCCGCACTCCCCCCATCATTCACTATGGTAAGATTTTTTTTGTTCTGATGATGCCTGATACCTGATCCCTTCGACACCTCGTGGTTGCATAGGCTGGTGTGCTTCTTCCATGTGGGCTTTGTTGCTTCTGAGCTTGATGGCCGCTTGATTACCTTCAAGCCTTTAAGACCCCAGATGCTATACTTTTTGATAGCCGGGCAGGGCACCATCAGCTTTCTTCGCCACATTTGCTTATGCACCCCTTTGTCTTCAGTGATCCGTTCAACACCTCGTGATCACACAGGTTGATATGTTGTTCCATGTGGGCTTTGTTGCTCCTTCAGAATGGATTTTGACTCAGTGTGAAGACCAGAATTCTCACAACATGACCTATAGCTAACATCATGATAAGATTTAGATTTGTTGGATCTACAATCAGTGGTCATGGAAGCAGCAGTCAAGAAATCAAAGAACGCATTGCCTTGAGTAAATCTTCTGCAAAGGCCTCTTTCAAGGTGTTGAAAATCAACGAGATTACTTTGAGGACTAAAATGTACCTCGCCCAAGCTGTGATATTTTCAACCACGTGAAAGGTGGATATTGAATAAGGAAGCCTGAAGAAAAATCAATGCCTTTGAGTTGTGATGCTGGCGAGTAGCATTGAAAGTACCATGGGCAGCCAAAGGACAAGCCAATCTGTCTTGGAAGAAGTATAGCCAGAGTGCTCCTTAGAGGCAAGGATGGCAGCAGATGTCTCCTTACACATGCTGGACACATTGACAGACAAGACCAGCTCCTCGAGAAGGACACTATGCTTGATAAAGTTGAAGGGCAGCAAAACCAGAGGCAGGTCTCGGATAAGGTGGATCCACGACAACGGGCCCCACTATAAGAGCAATTGTGTGGATGGTGTAGATCGGGGAAGTGTTGCATTCTTTTTGCCATAAGATCACAATGAGTCAGAGCAGACTGGAAGGCACTAAACAAGAAAAGTGGGTAGGTCCCCCGACCCCCAGGGGAAATAAAAATTATTCTAAAATCTGTGGTTTTGGTTATTCCATGACCCTGTGAGTATATTAAAACCCATTGGATTGTACACTTCAAATGGGTAAATTATAGATGTGAATTACATCTCAGGAAAAGCACTCCAAAAATGAAAGAGTAATAACTAAAGCAACTTTTAATGCTAATTCTAACGCCATTCAGTTTCTGTCCTATTAACGGTCATGAAAATAACATCATGCTTGGTGCAGGAGAGGGGCAGCCAAAAAAGAGGAAGACCCTCAAAAAGATCATAATTTCCTGTCAACTTGAGCAAAGGGGTGGAGTGTAGCCTGTCAATTGGGTCGCAGCATGATGACCTCATTTGGAGGTGCAATGGAGATAAATAGCTCGCTGGAGGCCAGACCCAGTTTCTCTCTGTCTTCCCTTTCCTGCGGTTGAGACAGTCCTGTTGACAAGCCACATGTAGCTACACTGATGGAGCCAGAGACCTGGAGCTGGAGGAGCCACGTGGAGACTCATGCCAGCGCTGAGATGCTTCCACTGCTACTGGATCCACAAGACTTTCCACCCACTGGCCTGAAATCTTCTCCATTTGATGCCATTGCATGTGTTGCATGAGTCTGAATAGGAATTTTTAGACTGGTATAGGACATATGGGCTAATATCGGACATATGGACTTGATCTGGACTGGGCTGGGATGATTCTTAATATACAATTACTCTTTGATATAAATCTCTTTCTTATACACATGTGTCAATTAATTTGTTTCTCTAGTCAACCCAGACTAACACATAAACTTGGTTGAGTAGTGCTTGGTCAAGCAGAGAGCAGGTAGTCCTGGACTTATTATGGGGTTCTCTTCCCTTCTCTCTCTCTTTTGAAAAAAATCATTTTATTGGGGGCTCATACAACTCTTATCACAATCCACATATACATCAATTGTATAAAACACATTTGTACATTCGTTACCCTCATCATTCTCAAAACACATAAGCCCCTGGCATCAGTTCCTCATTATTCCCCCTCCCTCCCCACTCCCCCTTCCCTCCTGAACCCTTGATAATTTATAAATTATTATTATTTTGTCATATCTTACACTGTCCAACGTCTCCCTTCACCCACTTTTCTGTTGTCCATCCCCCAGGGAGGAGGTTATATGTAGATGCTTGTAATCGGTTCCCTCTCTCTACCCCACCCTCCTTCCACCCTCCCGGTATCACCACTCTCACCACTCATCCTGAAGGGATCATCCGTCCTGGATTCCACCCACTCTCTTTTTAATTAGTTCTTAGGTAAGTAGGATACTTCATATTTTAGATGGGATTTAGGAGTATCAAATGAAATTGTGGGCATAAGAGAGCGTTTGATGGATACATAGGGTTTATATTTTTCAGAGTGAAGCTTTGGACAATAAAGTAGAGACGGTTGGGACAAAGTGGAGGCGAGAATGCAATCCTGATCTCCTGAGCTCTTCCACCCGACCAATGTGAGCAAAGATTTCACCTTAATCACGGTCAGCAAATCATGTTTTTCTCAAGTTGTGGTGACCGACCATCAGTGTTGTGAGTCAGTGTTGTGAGCCCCCTACTGTCCCAATCAGTCACCAAGAATGTCTTGTTCCTGTCTTTATCAAAAGAAGATCATTCTGGCTGGAATCCTTTCCTCTAATTGCAGAGCCTTCATAACAGCTTCCATAAAAGTAATTAATCCTCCTCAGTAATTAATCCCAGATATGATTTTCAACTGCCTTGTTACACACGTCAAATGGTAGGGCTGTGCATCACTGCACCAGCATCAGCAGGTGGAGTAATAAAACAGCAATAAAAAAGAAAAAGAGTAAATAATAATTTTTTTTAAAAAATTAGGCAATCATTCTTCATCAGTGATGATAAATTAGTTACACATGTGGCATACAGATGTTCTTAGGATCTTCCGTCTTTAAATGGCTCATCTAAAACTGTATCTGTGTAGAATGGCCTTATCCAATAGCACTTTCTATGATGATGGAAATGTTTCTATTTGCACTGTAGTCACTAGCCGCGTGTGGCAAGTAAAGACTTGAAATGGGACAGTGGAGAAACTGACTTTAATTTTTTTTAACATTACTTAACTTAAACTTAAATGGCCACATAGAGCTATCAGGCCCTGTATTGGACAGTGAAGTTCGACCATGAAGGATTAGATAGAGAGAGAGCTTAAACATGGCTACAACTTGGAGGATGGTACACAGGGAGGCAGTGTTGCACTCTATGGAACATAGGGTTGCTGTGGGTCAAACCTGACTTGACAGAACCTAATGACATAAGCTTAAAGCTACAACAAATTTAAACAATATGAATCCCATTTTGTTTAGAAGAAAAAACATTAAACATAGGTTACCAAAGAGTGCAATGACAGTTTAATCCCGTTTTAATATTGCATTAAAGCACGTATCTGAATAGAATGCATATGAAAGGATATATGTTGTTGTTAGATGCCCTGGAGCTGGTGCCCACCCAAAGCACCCTATGTTCAACAGAACAAAACACTTCCCGGCCCTGCTCCTTCCTCGTTGTTGTTATGCTTAAATCTATCTAGATTGAAGCCCATATGTGGAGTTCTTCTTCATATAATCGTTTTTCGTGTGATTTGCTGGCCATTCAGATTGAATAGGTGTGGTGACAGAATGCATCCCTGATGCACACAATGTTCCATTGTTTTGTTCGCACAATTGCCTCTCAGTTCATGTACAACTTCCTCATAAGCACATTGAAGTGCTCTGGAATTCCATTCTTCTCAAGGCTCTTAATTTCAACTGCTATTCCATCAATTCCAGGAGCCTGGTTTTGGGCTAATAGTTTCAGTGCAGCTTGAACTTCTTCCTTCAGCACCATTCGTTCTTGATCACACGTATCTTCTGAAATGGTGGGATCCCAGCTAGTTCTTTTTGTACAGTGACCCTGGATTCTTTCCATCTTCTTTTGATACTTCCACAATCATTTGATGTTTTGCCTATGGAATTTTTCAAGATTGCCACTCGAGGTTTGAATTCTTACTTGAGTTCTTTCCGTTTAAAATCTGCTGTGCATGCGCTTCCTTTTCCGCTTTCTAACTCCATCTATGCACCTTTCATTATAACACTTGACTTTGTCTTCTCTAGTTGCCTTTTGACATTTCTCTTCAGTTCTTTGACTTCATTTCTTCCTTTCGCCTTAGCTACTCTACCATTAAGAACAAGTTTAGGGTGTCTTCTGACACCTATTTTGATCTTTTCCCTCCCTCCTGTCTTTTAGATGACCTTCTGTTTTCTTCATGAATGATGCTCCTGATGTCATCTCATCGGGTCTTCTGTCATCTTGAATCAGAAAATCATACGCTTTACTATGCCGGTAATGCACAATCAAGAAGCATAGCATTGCATTCATTTTGAAAAAAAAGACATTCAAGAAGTATCTTGAAGCGCAATGCTGTCTTTTAAAGTAATTATTTTCAAAGCAATTCTTTCTGTATCTGGCTACAAACTCCAAGCACAACATTTGCTAATATTTAAGTACTTCGTGCATTTAATTGTAACATTACTATGTAATTGGGTTCCTTTCCACTGGTCAATTTATCAAATCTATTCTTGAGATGTTCTCAAAATCCATGTGGGACAGATTCAAGGTCATACTTTGGCGTTCATGGACTTGTTTTCATTTTCTTCAGCTTCAATCTGGACTTACATGGAAGCAACTGATGGTCTGTAGCTGCTGACATTGAGCTTCTTCATCATCTCTTCCCACAAATGTAGTCAATTTGAGTTCTGTGTATTCTATCTGGGCAAGTCCATGTGTGTAGCTGCCTTTTGTGTGGTTGAAAGAAAGCATGTGCTGTGAACAAGTCGTTGGTCTTGTAAAATTCTATCATGTGTTTTCCAACTCTTTATCACCAAGTCCAAGACAATACTTGCCAACTACTCTTCCTTCCTCTTTGCTTCCCAAGTTTGCATTCAAATTGCCAATACTTATCCATGCATATTGAGTGTATGTTTGATTAATTGCTGACTCAAGAGTTGGATTTCTTCATCACTACCTTCCTTGCTGGTACATAAATTAGAATGCTACTTGTATTGAATGGATTTCCTTGGAGACAGATAGATATAATCCTTTCACAGACGGTATTATCCTTTAAGATAGACCCTAAATTGTCCTTTTTGAAAATCGGTGCCACACCATTCTTTTTGACTGTGTCATTCCACGCATAGCACACCAGCTGAGTTTCTGATTCAAAATGACCCATACCAGTTCATTTCAGTTCACTAATGCCTCGAAGGCTGATATTCATGCTTCCCATTTTTTTTACAATTTCAGGTTTTCATACTTTGTGCATGCATAATTCTGAGTTTAGTAGATCTTGCAGCTGTTTCCTCTCACCTTCAGCTGTGCCCCATCTGCAAATGGAGATCCCGAAGGCGCCAGCTCCTTCACCACT
>NW_022103899.1:43288317-43307158 GCF_000313985.2 Echinops telfairi | reverse complement strand
TTCTTCCTGTAGGCCTAGAACTGATTCTCCAAAGATGATGTCAAAAACACCGCTTTACTAGGAGGAGGCATGAGATGGATAAAGTTAACCCTAAACGAATCGGTTTGGGTGCCTGCCATGACGTAGTGGTTACCCATTGGGTTGCAATCTGAAAGGTCAGCGGTTTGAAGCCACCAGCTGCTCTGCTGGGGAAAGACAGGGCTTTCTACTCCCGTAAACAGTCACAGGGTCGCTATCTAGTGTGCCAGCATGGACGCGATGGCAGTGAGCTTGTTTTCGGTTTTTGAGAATGAGTTGTAGTCTTGGAAACCCATGGGGCAGTTCTACCCTGTCCTCTGGGGGTCGCAATGAGTTGGCAGTGACAGGAATGACATAGTTTCCATCTTGGGGAACAAAATGCAGTCATAGATCTTTTTTTCCCTTCCCACTAGCGTTCCCTTCACTTCTCTTTAATCCTTCCAATTCCTGTATTACAAGAAACACTGGGCAAAAATCTAACAAATTATTTGGTTTAGAACAGGGGTCCTCAAACTTTTAAACAGAGGGCCAGTTCACTCTCCCTCAGACCATTGGAGGGCCGGACTATAGTTGAAAAAAAACTATGAACAAATTCCTATGCACAGTGCACATATCTTATTTTGAAGTAAAAATACAAAACGGGCACAAATACAATATTTAAAATGAAGAACAAGTAAAGTTAAATCAACAAACTTACCAGTATTTCAATGGGAGCTATGGGCCTGCTTTTTGCTAATGAGATGGTCAATGTCGGGTTCTGTATTTGTCGCTGCTAGTCGTAACAAGCGATGCAAGTGTGCATCCATTAGTCTAGATCTGGCTGGAGGTTTTAGATGTTTCATTCTGGAAAAAGTCTGTTCACAGACATAAGTGCTGCCAAAGATGGTTGCCATTTTGAGTGCATGGTTCCTGAGATTAGGATAGGTCTCCGAGGGGGGAGATGCATAGAAATTAGGAAGGCCTTGTAGTTAGCAGTCCAACATGCCACCCAGTAGGACGCTAGGTTTGTGAGTGAGTGAGACAATAATCCCATTAGTTGTCTTGGGAGGCAGTCAGGATTGAGAGTCTGGGACTCAGGAGGGATGCGCCGTAAGAGGTGGGTAGAATGGATCTTGAATGGAGAAAAGGCAGACGCTGTATACGAAACTAAGTAAGAAAGACAGTAGTAAGAAAAGGTAGGAATCTCCATTCAACATAACAGCAATTTGGAATCATTTGAAATGCTGGAGGAAAGAGCTAATACCACGTCATTTCTCCTTGAGAAATCTCAATGTGTAAGGAGACTTCATTTGCAGGAGAGGGGAGATACTGCAGGCAGAGAAATGAGCTAGAGAGTATTACAAGATCTTCCCGAAGTGCTGAGAGGTTGGAAAAGGAAGCTAACCCAGAAGATGGACGTGAAAACAGAAACATCGCTCACGTGTACTGAGTGTTTGCTACGTTCGAGGCACAGTATCCAGGATTCTAGTTCCATGTCAAATTTAATCATGACAACAGGCTTATGAAGTGGTATTATTATTATTCTGAGGAAGCCCTGGTGGTATAGTGGTTATTCATTGGGCTGTGATTCCCCATGGCTGGCAGTTCGAAATCACCAGCAGCTGCAATGGAGAATGACGGGGCTTTCTACGCCCATAAACAGTTCCAGTCTCAGAAAGCCACAGGAGTCAGCACTGACTCGATGGCAGAGCGTTTGGTTTGGATTTTTTGTCTAAGTTTACAGATTTGGAAAGAGGGAGCATGGAGAAGGGATATGTTTCAGACATGAGACCCAAAGGGTCTGGGAAGTGGACCGGATTAAAGGAGAAAATGAAGAATGTTTTTAAAATATGGCTAATCGGCAAGATAAGGCATGACCAATAAAGGAAGCAGAAGCAGGAGGAGAAGGAGAAGGAGAAGGAGAAGGAGAAGGAGAAGAAGAAGAAGAAGAAGAAGAAGAAGAAGAAGAAGAAGAAGAAGAAGAAGCAGGAGCTTTGTAGCAGTCAGCATTTGGAGAGAAATCAATGAGTGTTTTAGACCCACATCCATTTCCCACATGCTTCTGATTTTCAAACGCTTTGCTAGAAGGTTCCAAAATAATTTCTCCATCAGATCCACTCCTCAACCATATCTTCTTTTTAGTTCTGGAAACAGATCTGCTTGAGCTACTTCATGGGAACAGTAGAGGCCCAGAAAGAGCAAACCAAGACCACACAGTAAACCAGAATCTCAAAAGGAGGGGTTTTGCAAATTCTGATGTTGGCCTGGTGTTACCAAGAGCCAGCTGCTCAGCTGCGAGACTGGATGAAGACCCTGTTTTCTCCAGACTCAAGGCCCCTCATACTCTCACGTCATCACTCCAGGCCCTTGGGGGACAAAGCTAACTTCATCTCTTCACAAGGGAATTGCTTTCATTTCCTAGGGCCTGGGAGAAGGGCTTGTTGTGGGAAGATATGGGCAATAAAAATGTCCCTGTGAAGGATAGGGCTTGCAAGGGGGGTCTGGGGACAGGCGTCTGCCAAAAGGTCACTGGGAAGTGGGGTGAGCCGTCCTGACGTCAACAGCTATCCAGGGTCTTGACATAGAATGAGATAATGGATTGCTTTCGGAGAGAGCAAAGCCCCCCTTGTCCCTCGGGACTTGTGGGACTTGAGTCACTGGGAGATAGAAGTAGCTGTAGACAGAAGTTTTGCCCAAACAACGTTCTTCCCGGTGTTAGACTTGCCTGGTCACCAGCATCTGTGTGCTCTCTCTGGGTAGCAGGTGAGGTGACTGCTTTCCATCTTCCTGCTCCTCCTCTAGAATTCTCTCCGGCAACCATCTTCTTGGTGTTTCTTTGACCGCCTTCTCTCATCACGGCTGACTGATTTCTATAAAAGGAATAAGCACAGAAAATACTTCCTTTCTCTTTCCCACTAAACCCATCACCTGGAAGTCAGCCACCCTCCATTAACTATTGGAGCATCTTGGATGATTTTCCTAACCTTTTTTCAGGGTCATAGAACAAAATCTCCAAACAACCACCCCTCCAATGGATGACATCATGAAAGGACTTTGTCGGTGTCTGTACCAGGTGCACCCTTCCCCACCACATTCTCACCACAGGCCTGGACATCTGGGCTCACAGTCATGAAGCCCAGTCCAAGACATGGTGACCTTACGTAGAACTCCCAAGGCTATAGATCTTTACTGGGACAGAAAGTCTCGTCTTTCTCCTGGGGAGGGGCTGTTGAATTTAACCTGCTAACCTTTCCATGAGACACCCAGCCTGTAAGCCAGGGAGTCCCCATGGCTCCTTACTCCTCCCTCTTTCTACCTTCAGAGAAATACCACTGTCATCAAGCCAATTCCCATTCACTGTAACCCTATAGGACACTGTAGAACCGCCCCTTTGGGTTTCCGAGGCTGTAACTCTTTACAGGAGTAGAAAGTCTCATCGTTCTTCCGACAACCAGCTGGTGGATTCGAAGAGCTGACCTTCCAATTAGCAGCCCAACAAATAACCCATGACCTGCCAAAATCTCTCTTCTCCTAAGGCATCCTGAAGGAAAGAGTCAAGTTTTCTCATAGCAACTCACTGCCATCGAGCCACTACTGATTCATAGTGAGAACCCTGTGGATTTCTGAGACTGCGACTGTTTACAGGAGCAGAAAGCCCAGTCTTTCTCCCTCGGAGCTGCTGGTAATTTCTAGCTGCCAATCATGTAGGTCCTAGCCCAGTGGACAACCACTATACCACCAGGGCTCCTACTCAGAGCAACGAGCTCCCCTTTTCTTTGGCTGTCAGAATACAGGGCAGAATTACCTCAACATGCCATTTCACTTTACATAGTCCTTCTGTCCTCTTAGGAAAAAGCAGCCCTTTTCTATTAGCCTATAACTACAGCATCTCCAGTCTAAATTTTTGAACCTAGCTTAAATTCTTTGCATAGTGACCAGAAAGCTATCAATCGGTCACTGCGCATTCTCCCTGATGAAAATGTAGAATCCAGAAGGTCAGCGAGGTCATATATTGTGCTCCCCCCCCACCCCTCCTTCCAAGGTCCCAGAAGACTGTGGGCCCATCTCTAATGGTGTACCTAGTCATTCAGCTGATTCCCTTAGGAGAGACTCTTAACATCCTAGTGTTAAAAGACTTTACAACCAATCTGACTCCGCAACTCATGGATCCAAATCGTCTTTTCCCCTTTTGCCCATCTAAGCAGCAGATTGAATTGTGCTTCATATTCTTGCGAAGAGACCGGTCTTCTAACAGTATTTTGTGGTAGAAAAGGGGATTCTTCATCGTCCTGCCTACACAGTGGCCTGATGGCTGAAGGATCCAGCAGTGGCTTCAGGGTCACTTCTGTCCTGGGCAAGTGAGCAACCCAAGCTACACATGGTCAAGTCTTGCTTGCAGGCGAGACATGATATAAAAATTAGCTTGGAGCCAGGGTGCCTGGGTGTGCCTTCTGCCTCTGAACTGACTAGCTATCTAACCTACCACTTAGAAGCAGATGAGGAAATTGAGACTCTGAAGATTAATCTTCCTGAACAAACTCACAAGAAAATCTGAATATGGAGCAAATATATTTGTGGAAGTTAATTGTAAATCGTGGAATGTTCTGTGTGGTCGGTGGGGGTGCCAGCCCCCTACCACTAATCACGGGTTTGATAGGCACAATTGTATGGTTGAGATATATAAATATTATATTAAAGTCACAGAGAGCATGAGAGATAAAAGAGATTGAAATAATGGAGTCAGACACATTTCATGGTAGCATACTCACCTCAGCCCCGCTTGGTGGTCCACGTGGAGGGAGGGGGGAGGGAAGGAGGACAAGGGGAAAGGGAATAGGGGAGGAGAGGTAGCCTAGGAGAGGCCAAGGGAGGAGCCCAGAGAGAGAGCTCTTTATTAACCCCGGCCTATATACCTCTAGGGTGAGTGTGCAAGTCCACTAATTACAGATAAAGACATACGTCACAGGGAAGGGTTGCATTATAGGTTATACAGCGATGAGAGGGGGACAATCTAGGGACATACGTGCAATAGGAAGCGGAGGGATTGGGGGTATCCATGTGACAAGATGGGTGGATCCTAGATTCAGGATGGCAGCCTAACTTGATGTCACTGAGCAGGTTTGATCTGTTCTCTGGATCTCCTTAGGAACCATTATCAGTAGGGTGTAAACCCCACCTACAGGGACCAAGCTAATGGTCACAAGCCTCAGGGAGAAGTAGCCCATTGTCCCCAGGAGCAGGGAACAGGCCCACCATGGTGGGCTGAGACAGCAGTCTGGCAGCTGATTGCCTCAAGGGAAGTAACTTTTGCCATTAGCTGCAAGCAGTGTCCTAAGTCTAACATTTTTGGGGGAGAAGATGTGGGGGAAATCTTTCTGTTTCCCACAGTTCTACACAGTGGGGAGTGGCCCTAATTACCAGTCGGATTGCCCTCACCCCTACAGGAACACAAATGCATGTGTATCAAAGAAAGAGGAGTCAGTATCTCTCCGAATCCTGGGCTTTTCCTTAGAGGCTGGGTTTTGCACAAAATCTCAGACAGCTTTCCAGAAACTTTTGTTTTTTAATCACGATTTCTGACTGAATTTCCTATAATATCTCACTTCCTGAGATTTATGGACACTGGATTTTAAAGGGCTCTTGGTGCCATCTGAGGGATCTACCTCCGTCAGGATGAACTTACATTTAAGACACACTTAAGATTCGCCAATTAGGACAGTGCAGAGTTCAATGTTAAACAATGAGAGCAAATCCCCCTTCATCTATCACCTCCTGTCTTTCCTATTGGTTTGCCACACTGTGACTAGAGTGATTTTTTTTTTCTAAGCCTCAAATCTGACTAAGGAGACCCTCCTGCTCAGAAGTCACCCAGGGTTTCCAATGGCTACTGGGGGAGATGCACCAGCCTGGTCCACAGCCTGGCCTGTCTCAGCAATCTCTCACCCTCACCACGTCTCTTCCAAAGGGCCTTCTTTAAATAGCTCCGAAGATCATTTAATTTGCTAGATAGGTTAAACGTTCTTGCTTCTCCTTTTTACTTTATATTGGAGTTGCTTAGTTAGAAAAAAAAACAACCAGACTGTGATAATGGTTGAGCTTTTAGACCACAATTGGACCATTGTTCTGATGAGTTTATGATTCTGAAGGTTCTTTTTCTTCTCTAAGCTCTGCTTCTGCACCAAGGATATGCTAATTTCCATGAGCTCCCAGGAGCCCTGCTGTTGTGACTGTTGTTGTCCTCAGATCATCCATCCGATTATGGAGCTCCCAGGATGGGGAGTGCACCGCCCAGGTGTGAACGCCTACACAACCCCAATAAATCATAAAAAGAGACATCAACAGCTTCAAGCGAAATTGTCCAGGCCTGTGCAGGAGGCTCGGGCTTTCTATTTCCCTCCTTCGCTCTCCTTTCCTTCTGTTTCACGCGCTTCTTGCTCTTCCTCGCTGCTCCACGTGGAGTCCTCAACATGTCACAGCGGATTTATTACAACGCTTCCTGCAAACCCTCCGGTGACACCATGAACCGGTCTCCCCATTTAGGCCTGTGTTCAGCAATCCTGGAGTGAGTCTTGGATTTTTTTCCCCTTCCCCTCTCTTTTTCACTTTTCTGAATTTTGGGAGTTCGTATTTCATCTACAACTTGTTGATAACAACTCAACTCTTTCCAATAAAGAAACAACCTAATGAAAAATCACTGTAGAGACAGCATGTCTAAAATCTAGTAGATGACATGTCTACCCTCCCCCCTTGCCCATTATCCCTCCTCCAACTGGGTTTCTGTCACTAAGAGCCTATTGTCCAACTACTGTTCCTTCCTCTTTGTTTCCTATTTTTTTGCATTCCAATAGCCAATAATGATCAAAATGGAGCTTAATTGCATATGTGATCAAGTTCAGACACAAGGTGTTGGTAAAAGTCATCCATTTCTTCATCACTAGCTTTAAAGATTGGTGTATACATTTTATAATTGTTGTATTAACTGGATTTTCCTGTGTGATAGAGTCGATGATATCCCATCACAGACAGCATTGTCCTTACGGATAAATCTTGAAATGTCCTTTTTGGAAACGAGTGCAATACCAATCCTCTTGAAGGTATCGTTGCCAGTGAAATAAAGCACATGATTTTCTGAATCAAAATGGCCAGCGCCAGTCCATTTTAGCTCACTAACGCCTAGCAAATCAATCTTTCTGTGGTCCATTTCATTTCTGACCACTTCCAACTTTCCTAGATTCACATTTCATCCATTCCAAGTTCCAGTTATTAAGAGCTAGCCACCGTGGTTTCTTCTTATTTTGAGTTGTGCCAACATCAGAGAAGGAAGCTCTTTGTCAGTCATGTTTGTGCGACCTCTGACCTGAGGGGTTCATCTTCTGGTGCTATATCTGACTGTGTCCTGCGGCTGTTCCTGAAGTTTTCCGGATCTGACAGTATTCAGCTGCTCTTCCTAAGCTGTTCGGTGACACATTTCTCCAAAGCGGACAGCCTATCCTTTCTTTGGAGTCTGTTTTTATTTAGTCTGGGAGCTTGGCTGAAATCTGTTCATTTTGCATGACCCTGCTGTGATTTGGAACAGCAATGACATAGCTTCCAGCCTCACAGCTACACACAAGCTATGACAATAAGACAAAGTGATAGACAAGCGAATCAAATAACAGCGAGCAACTATTAAAAAGAAAGAAAGAAAGAAACGTGCCCTGTGGAATAAGCCAAGGTTAGGTGCTACTAACTATATAATTAGTTGAACAAGTTAAGTTTCTTAATCATTCTGCCCCTTAACTCCTTCACCTATATGTAAACTCAGAAGACTGTGTTCAGTCTCAGAGCAATCAGCTTTAAGAAGCAAAGTGAAAGTCCAAGACAAAACGTTCTAAGGATGGGATCAGATTCATTGCTCTGTCCCCTTTGAAGACAGGAATGGGTCCCAGCCTTACGGACTCACATTCTCTTTCCCTTTCCTCCCACATCTGCTCCCAGGTCCTCGGGATTCTCCTCTCGGGTGGGAAGTAGAGAACTTCCACGTTCACGCCCTGTTGATGCAGCTTCCTATCTTTGTCATCCTCTCTCCCACTTTCTACGTCACCTAATAAGTCAACCAACATACTACTCTTCCTCCAGGAATAAAGAAAATCGTGTTTCCTCTGGTCAGAGTGCAGGGTAGAAATTGGGCTGGTATTGACAAGATCGTTTCCAATGAGGTCAGGAAGGACCGAGTCTGTCAACCACCCTGTAGTGTTCATCTTTGCGACATTACATTTGGGATTACCAATTTTCCTCTGCTTACCTCACTGGCTTGTTGTGTGTGTTGAATAAGATGCTCCATAGTCCTTTGGAAAATTATAAATTGAAAGAATCAGATAGGAGATTTTTATATGAATCTGTGCTTGGAAAAGTTTCTTTTCCTGGAAGCCAAGGCAAATAGGAGAGGAAGGGGAGAGTTCCTCCTTAAACTAGCCATATAAATGTTTCTACCTCAGGCATTGTTGAATGCAGCCACCTCTTGTTTAATAGACACCCTGAGGGGGTGGGGGTGGGGGTCCCTGGTTCCTCTGCTTGACTGATAACCCAAAGTCTGGCTGTTCAAGTTCACCCAGAGGCACGGCAGAAGAAAGACCTGGAAATTGATTTCTGATCAATCATCCATCGCAAATCCTATCAGACACAGTTCTAGTATAACACCCCAGAAGTCACTCCGAGTCAGCATCGACACAACAGCAGTATTTTTAAAAAATATTCTTGAAATATACTTTTTTAAAAAAACTTTACTTTTTCTGCTTTCACACTCCTAAGGACCAGTTTTATTGTTTTAAGGCTATATGTAAAGTCTCTAACTAGGGTGCTCCATGAATTAACTGAAGGAGCCCTAGGGGCATAGTGAATTGCTCATTGAGCTGCTAATCTCAAGGTCGGCAGTTGGAAATCACCAGCCAGTCTGAGGGAGAAAAATGAGGCTTTCTATTCCCTTAAAAATTTACAGCCTCTGAAATCCACAGGGGGCAGTCCTACTCTGGCCTATGGCATTGCTATGAGTTGTAATTGACTGGGTGGCGGGGATTAATTGATGGATCGGTTTGTTGATCAAGTAAATTGAGACTTATCAATATTTGAATGACTTCCTCCCATAAGTAATAAAAATAACATTTTCCATGTGCCACGCTCTGAAAATTAAATCTTATACTTTTCCCTCAAGGAACCCACAAACTATTGGGTGGGGCAGGAGTGTTAGCAGATCCCTGAAACAATGGATTCTTGAGAAAGCAAGGTCTTAGAAGAGGGACACGATTCCAAAAGCCAGCTGTCTGGCGAAAAACAGCTAGTGTTGCTGGTGTTTTGTCCCATGCTAGTTCTTTCACGGGCTCATCCAGAGAGAGTGCATCCTGTGGCAGGCGCTGTTGTGTGGTCATAGCCCAGCCATTCCCGGCCCCACCTCCCTGAGTCCCATCCTACAACGAAGATGGAAAACAAAGGTCCCACCTTTGAGGTCATGGTGCCCACTTCATCAGCACTCGTCTGGCAGTCCCAGGAGCCCTGCTGCAGTAAGGGTTATGCTTTGGGCTGTGATCCACATGGTCAGCAGTTCAAAAGCACTAGCATCTTCAAGGGAGAAAGAGTGGGCTTTTTATACCAGCACACCGTTACAGTCTCAGAAACCCACAGGCGGGTGCTATGAGCCAACATTGATTCAATGGCATTGAGAGTGCATCTTGCCATGGTGAGATGAGAAGTTAGAGAACTGAAATCAAATGAGCACAGGCACTTAGTGACATATTTGAGCCACCAAGCCAACTAGCAGATCATTACTTTGAAAATATTTTAATGTGTCTCTTTTTAGAAACTCTTATTTATTATTTCTTGATTGCAGTCACTTGTTTGGTGAGACAAATATTTATCATGTTGATTTTTGACCCTGGCGACTGCAACATAGGGCAGATTGCTCAGCAGTACTCACTCACTCTTATTTCTCTCTCTCGGGTTACAAGAGGGAATTTAGAAGATTTACGAGGTCTGCAACATTGGTTGTAAGCACTGATAATTCTACTCAAACAATTTAACCTAGCTCAAAGGGTAGGGTGGTTAAATCCAAAAGATGACCACCAAGGCTCCTCCTTCCAAGTTTATGAGTTCTGCAACATAGATGGTAAGCACTGATAATTCTACTCAAACGATTTAACCTAGGTCTAAGAGTAGGGTGGCTAACATCCAAAAGATCACCACCAAAGCTTCTCCTGCCACCGACCGGCTCAAACATGCATAGGATCTCTGAGAGGCCGCACTCAGGCATGGCCTGACCATGGAGAAGGCATGCCCAGCTGGGTCCTGAGGTTTTCCACATCTCCTTTTCACAATGGTTCAAGGACTGTTAGTTAGTACAGTAGTTTTGCAAAGCAGTTTTCCGGATGCATTTTCTTGGGATCCGGAAGAGGAATGGCATGGCTTTGGGGCCAAAATCATCAGTTACCTCACCTGTTATGTTTGTCTTCAGAAGATCCCGGCACTGATAGGTGGTAGCAATCATTCGGAGCAGCTCTTGCAAAGTACTGGCCAAACTCCGAATATGATAATGTCCACACCTTTAATTATCTGCGAAACTAGTGATGAAAGAGAGTCACTCCCTTTATTAGCTAATGTAGCTGTAAGGAGCCCAGCAGCTAGGCCTGATCTTTCAACATAGGAGTTGATGGCTCCTCCTGTCCCCGAGACTTCCCTTTTAACACAATGGCCTTGCAGTAAAGTACCAGCTTGATAACTATCTGAGTAGAACAAAAAGCACAGGAAATGTTCTCTTATTTAAGAAAGTAAGGCTCAGAGAGGTCATCTAACTTCCAAAGCTTACATTCTGGGAATTCAAGGTCAAGGTTAACCTGTGACACATCAAGGAACCAGACTGGTCATCAGAGGGGGACAGTCAATGAAGAGTCACGTGAATATATTCATCCTCGAATGCATATGTAAATGAGAAATCAATTCCAGTAACCAGAAAAATGTTACCCGAACACAAACGGGGGATTCCTGAGTGGGTCTTTGTTGTAAAATCATTCATTTATATGTCTAAGCCGGGATACATCTGTGGAAATGTAATTTGCAAGGTCATAATAACAATATATGCATGATAATATGTAATGTTTAAATTACATGATAATATGTAACATTTAAATCCTATGTATGGCTAGTAAAAACGTTAGTACATGAGAGATTTAATCCATTCTAGCTTGCATTGCCCTTAGTACAGTCATGATGTTTTTAGCATCTCATTTGCAACATTTCATTTCCTCCCTTGACTAGAGGCTTCTTGAAGACAAGAGATTTTTTCCCCCTGCTCTATCCTCAGTGCAAGGCCTGGAACCTAATAAAGTTCATGGACTTCATAATTCTTTGATGACTAAGTAATGGATGCATGTCTTAGTGAATGAGAAAACGTATTAAAACTTATCCAGACTCCCCATGCTGAGCTCCAGTCTTCTGGTAAATGTACTCCCTTAGGCAGCTAAGCAATTAGACATTTAAATGTTTGCCACCTTAGTTTTCAACCGTACGTCATTTGAGGGTCCTTAAAAACTGTCCAAGCTTGCACAGGCTTTGCTGACTTGCCTTTGGATTCCAGAATTGCAGGGGATTGTGGCGTCTCAGACTATTGAGTCATTCCCTTGTATCTCTGCAGATCTTTGCTCAGCAGGCATTTATGATGCACTTGACCCCCCTACCATGTCATTCCTCTGCAGGCTCCTGGGGGTACTGAGGGATCTTGGACCGTTACAGAACATTGCACCAGAAGTCAGTCATTCTCTTTACGTATCTAGGAGGGCCTCTCCTCAGCTGAATTACAATGCAATCATATTCCTTAATTCAACACTTCCTGAATATCAACCATGTGCAAGGCCAAGTGATCCTTTCTTCAGACCCCAAATCAGGGTTAAAGGTTGGATTGGTGATTGTTTTAACCCTAAAGCACAGAAGAGAGAGTTTTCATGAGTACTGACTACTGTTTCACCAGAAGGTTCTTGACTTAGGCTTGCCCATAAGTCCAACCTGCATCCGCACCACTGCTGTGGTGGCAATTTCAGGTCATTTCCTAATCCAAATAGGAATGGAGATGAATTCAAATCATCCTCACTGCTGAATGATTAATCCTGGTGGGATGGACAGGCCAGCTGTTCTTCTACGCATTCCACTGTCCTCTCTCCAAGACAACGGCACTTAAGAGTGGTTCAAGTTCCTGGTTCCTCATTCCTGCCTCGGGTTCTGTTCTCTAAGGTCATGGTAATTCTGTGGTCCCTCTGATCCATGGACAAATGGTACTAAAAGGCTTAGATACTGTATCAGTATTATAATGGGTTCATGTGGAAAGAGGTCCAATGTCAAAAGCCTCCTGGAAATCTAATGGCCAACCCCCTTCTACAGTTAATTCCCTCCCCAGGTGATCACTACCTTCCCCGGGCTGCCCACTACTGTGCATCACTGTAAATCAGCATGTGGTAGTTACATAATCTGGTGTCAACTTGAAACTATTAAGAGTGAAGGGGTGGAGCTTAGCCTGTTAATCAGGTTATAGCTTGATGACCTCATTTGGAGGCACTACAGAGCTAAATAGCTCGCTGGAGGCCAGATACACTCTCTGCTTGACATTTCTGTTGAAAGTCACATGGAGCTACACTGATGGAGCCTGAGCCCTGGAGCTGGAGGAGCCACATGGAGACCCATGTCAGCTCTGAGATGCTTCCACCACCACTGGATCCATAAGACTTTCCACCCAATGACCTGTGATTTTCCTGCATTTGGCATCATTGCATGTGTTGTGTGAGTCTAAAGAGGAATTTCTAGACTGGTGTCAGACATATGGGCTAATATCAGACAAATGGACTTGATCTGGACTGGGCTGGGATGTTTTCTTAATATACACTTACTCTTTGATAATGAAGTTCTCTATTACACACATATGAGCATGTCTGCATATGTTGCTCTAGTTAACCTGGACTAACACACAGAACATGGAGATAACTCATTTTAGTGGTTAACAGGAGACTGTGTCCAAGAGTCCCTAAAGCAACACCACATATCTTCCTAAATTCCTCATTTTCCTTCAGCTTGACTACTCCCTCTACCTGAGGAAAAAAAATCTTCAAAATGTGTTCCTGGACTTCTCACAGCCTCAAATCAACGATCTGCCGAACAGGCTAGGTGCTGTGTGTACATATTCATTGGAGTCTGTTTTCAGACTTTTCCCCCATCCTCCGCAGGAGTGGCAGAGCGAGGCAAACCTGGTGAGTAAGAGCTCAGCCCGATGGTGAGCCGTATGTCTAGACAGGCTAATAAGTAAAAAGTGTTCCTCTTGGAGATCCCTGATCTGGGAAAATAACTTCAAAGAGTGACTCCTTTTTTACCCTTGATCAGTACATACAGCCCGCTCGGTGTACCCCATCCCAGGTTACATGGAAAATAATGTTATTCTTGGCACTTGAGCCTCTGGTCTGACACAGGCCCTGCCCACCAGACCAAGCCAGAAACTCAAACTCATAGCCATTGAGTTGACGCCAACTCATCGGGACCCTATAGGACAGGGTAGAACTTACCCCCGTGGGTTTCTGAGACCTTAACTCTTCACAGGAGTAGACCATGCCATCCTCCTCCCAAGGACCTGCTAATGCTTGCAGTTAGCTAGCCCAATGCGTAACCATTACACAATCAGGGATCCTCAGGCCAAGCCAGAACTGCACGATGCAATGAGGTCCAGTGAGTGCTTTAAATAATGAACTCTACAACCATACTCTTAACGAGGTGATTTCTATGTCATTATACACCTAAGCCCCACATTCCATAAGTGAAAACACCTCCTCTCTCTCTATCCTTCCCGACCCTAGTGACCACTAATAAACTCCGGTCCCTATACATTTACCTGTTTTTAATATAAGAGAGGTCTATGTCCTTTTGTGTTGAGTGACGGTTCTCAAATTCCAACAATATTGTATCAAAACTTCATTTGTCTTATGGACTAAATTGTATTCTCCTTTTTTCAATTTCTTTCTTTTCCTCCCCCGTCCATTTGAAAGGAAGGCATCAGACTTCTGAGCCAAGTTGAGGGAGAAGTCAAAGGAGCAGCCTGCATGGGTTGGTCACCTCAGGGGTGAAGTGCCCAATAAGCAAGGGAAGAACAAGTTTATGCGTACTTGCTTACTAATTTGCACTGAAGAATTTTACATGGGTTTCAAATAAAAAGTATGTTGAAAAATGTGTGAAACCGCTCAGTGTAGATTACTAAGAAAAGGCAAATAAATCTGTGCTTGTATGGCTTAATGGCTACTTTCCAACACTGCCAGGAACTGTACATCTGAAAAGAGGTTTGGTAGGAATGTGTTGTTGGGATAGGAGAGAGACAGATGGCAGCCATACATAGAAACAGAATCTTTGATGTGGTGCAAACAACATGAACATGTTCACTACAGATTCATAAGTTAGCACAAGTAAGTCTGTACTTACCTTTCTTGTTGGGTAATCTGACACTAGGTCAACTGCTTCCCTCTCCTCTTTAGTCATCTGCACCCTCACATAGAGTTAAATTAGGAGTTTCTGCAAAAAATCTAGCGACCATGTGGCTCATTGATTTTTGAAACAATCTGACAATTCATGGGCTAAAAGCTACAAACTCCAGGACAGCTCAACTTCAGATTGAAAACCCAGGCCCTGTCTTCAATGAGACAATCAATGTGAGAGTCTAAGGCTCGTATGTTCGTATCCAAGCCCAGCATCTTTTCCCGCCCTACTACATCAACATCCTGTGCTTCCCACTTTTGTTGAGAACAACAGGGTTGGGTAAACACTGCTTTTTCATATATCACTCCTTCCATACTCAACTCTTGACAATGGGTCAATTTGTGAGAGCGAGAAAAAGAGGATAAAGGGGCATCTAATGGTGATCTCCTCAGTATTCCTCACAGCTGTCATTCCCTCTGCTTCTAACCTCCCTCAGAATTGCTGGTTTGTTTGTCTTACTGTGGTGGCATGCATGTTGCTGGGTTGCTGGAAGCTATGCCACCAATATTTTAAATAGGAGCAGGGTTGTATGAATGGTATTTTATTCTTTTATATTTTGACAAATCTAGAGTGATAGCCAGAACGGACATATTTTTCATGGAAATAAATAGCACGTCTTTTTGAAGTATAAAAGCAAAACGTCCAAGATCTACTATGTTGTTAGGTGCCGTCAGGTCAACTACAACTCAGAGTGACCATATGTACAACAGAATGACTCACTGCCCAGCCCTGCACAATCCTCCTAATGGTTGTTCGAGCCCATTGTTGTTACCATGGTGTCACTCTATCTCATTGAAGGTCTTCTGCTGCCCTTCTACTTCAGCATTCCTGATGTTTGTTTCCAGAGACTGGTCTCTCCTGATAACATGTCCGAAGTTCCTGAGATGAGGTCTCGCTATCCTCACTTCTAAGGAGCATTCTGGCTGTACTTTTTCCAAGACAGATTTGTTTCTTCTTTTGGAAATCCATGGTATTTTCCATTTTCTTTATCAGTTCCATAGTTCAAATGCATCAAGTCTTTTTTGGTCCTTCTTATTCAATATTCAACTTTCATATGAATTTGAGGCACTGAAAATACCATGGCTTCCAAAAAGATAGAGCACCTGAAGCCTTAAAGACCTGAAGATAAACAAGCAGCCATCTAACTGAGAGACAACAAAACCTACATGGAAGAAGCACACCACCCTGTCCCTACTCGAATGTTGAGGACAAAGGGGGTGTATTAGCAAAAGTGCTGAAGAAAGCAGATGGTGCCAGGCTATCAAATGATAGTGTATCTGGGGTCTTAAAGGTTTGAAGAAAAACAGGCAACCATCTAGCTAAGAAACAACAAAATCCACAAGGAAGAAGCACACCAGCCTACTCCAACTCAAATGCTGAAGACAAAGCAGGTACATAAGCAAATGTGGTGAAGAAAGCTGATGGTGCCAAGCTGTCAAATTACATAGAATCTGGGGTCCCACAGGTTGGAAGATAAACAAGGGGCCATCTAACAGAAAAACAACAAAGCCCACGTGGAAGAAGCACACCAGCCTGTAAGATGACAAGGCGGTGAAGGGATCAGGGATGAGGCATCAAAGACACACAAAAAAAATCATAACATTGTGAATGAGGGGAAGTGCAGAGTGGGGACCCAGGGCCCATTCGGGGGAAATTGGACATCCCCTTGCAGAAGGGCTGCAAGGAGAGGACCCAATCAGATTGCAGTGTAGCAATGATGAAATATGCAACTTTCCTCTACTTCTTAAATGCTTCCTCCCCACAACTACCATGATCCCAATTCTACCTTATGTATCCGGCTGGACCAGAGGATGTACACTGGCACAGATAGGAACTGGAAATACAGTGAACCCAGGACAGATGAACCCCCCAGGACCAGTGGAGAGAGTGGCGATATCAGGAGGTTGGAGGGAAGGTGAGGGAGAAAGGGGGAACAGATGACAAGGTCTACATATGGCTTCCTCCCTGGGGGACGGACAGTGGAGAAGTGGGTGAGGGAGACGTCGGATGGGGTAAGATATGATAAAATAATAATAATTTATAAATTATCAAGGGTTCAGGGGGAGGGGGGAGCTGGGAGGGAGGGGGGAAAATTAGGAGCTGACACCAGGGGCTCGAGTGGAGGGTGGGTGTTTTGAGAATGATGAGGTCAACATATGTACTAATGTGCTGGACACAAGTGATGGGTGTACGGATTGTGATGAGTTGTGTGAACCCCTAATAAAAAGATTATTTTTTTAAAAGTGCACAAATAAACACAAAATGAAATAATTTGAAAAAAAAAAGAAAGAAAGATATGCGTCCATCACAAAAAAAAAGAAAGAAAGAAAAGAAAATACCATGGCTTGGCTCAAGGCCACCTTAGTCTGCAAAGTGACATCCATGCCCTTCAAGATTTGTTGTTGTTATTTATTTTGTTTTATTTTGATCAGAGCTTTAATTTCTTATTTTTTTAAACATTTTCTTGGGAGCACTTACAAATATTATTACAATCCATAGTTCCATTGGATCAGGTGTAGTTGTACAATTGTTGCCATCACACATGATAAACATTTACAAGATAAATATCTTCTTCATGGAAAATATCTTTTGATCAAAAACATAAATCGTGACTATACATGTGAATCTCACCAAATGGAAAATACAGTCATCAAATTAACTACATCTGTGAGAAGAGACTGAGGCTTGATTGCATAGTAGATGAAGAATTGAGCTACGAACAACAAAGTCACTTCAAATCTACCAGTTGCTCTGCAGGAAAAAAAGTGAGGCTAACTACTCCTGCAATGATTTAACATCTCAAAAATTCACTCTGTTTTGTAAGGTTGCCATAAAAGAGAATCAACTAGATGGCATTGTGCTTGTTTCTAGATTTTGGTGGAAAGAGATGTCAACACAAATTCTCAGGGGCCAGCTGTGAAAGAGACCACCAGTTGTTCATGGGGAAGTTCAGGTTGAAGCTGAAAAAAATTAAAAGAAGTCCATAAGAGGTCAAAGCAAAACAAAACAAAAACGTTGGTTCTATCCCACTTGAATTTACAGCACATCTCAAGATGAGCTTTGAAGTATTAAACACTAATGATGGAAAACCAGATGAGTTGTAAATGACTTCATCAAAACAGGAAAAGATAATTAAAAAGACAAGAAAGAAAAGACCTAATTGGATATTCAAAGAGACTCTGAAACGTGCTCTTGAATATAGAGTAGCTAAAGCAAATGGAAGAAATAATTAAGTCATTTGGCTGAACAGAAATTCCAAAAGACAGCCAGAGACAAAGTAAAATATTATAATAAAAAGTGCAAGGACCTGGAGTTATAAAACCAAAGGAACGAGCATATTTAGCATATTTCAAGATGAGATCATTGAAGAAAACTTCAAATCTGGAGTGTCAATATTGAATTATTCTAAGGGATGAATTTTAAATAATTCAGAAAGCATTGAAAAATAGAAGGGATACATAGAGTCCCTGCACCACAAATAATTGGTAGACATTTAACTTTTTCAAGAGGTAGCATATAATCAAGAACTTTATAGTACTGAAAGAATTCTAAATTACATTGACAGCATTAGGGAAAAGCAAGGCTTCAAGAATTCATGGAATATCAATTGCAATGTTTCAAAAAACTGATGCAGCACTAGAAGCACTCATTAGTCTATGCCAAGAAATTGGGCAGGGAAACAGCCTGAACAATTGACTGGAAGAGTTTCCTATTTATGCTCATTCCAAGAAAATGGCATAAAAGAATATGGTAAATTATCAAACAATACCATTAATATCACATGGACGTAAATGTTATTGAAGAGAGTTTAAAAAAGCAGTTGCAGCACTACTTTGATAGAAAGTTGTCAGCAATTCAAGTTGGATTCACAAGAGGTCTTACAACAGCGGTTCTCAACTGTGGGTCATGACCCCTTTGGGAGTTGAACGACCCTTTCACAGGGGTTGCACAATTCATAACAGTAGCATTATGACAGTTATGAAGTAGCAATGAAAATAATTTTATGGTTGGGGTCACCACAACATGAGGAACTGTATTAAAGGGTCACAGTATTAGGAAGGTTGAGAACCACTGTCTTAGAAGGAGGGTGTGATTAGGTAGGTTTATTGTGCCAACCTGGCCACTAGGATTAACCAGGTCACAGTTTGATTGGAGGGCAAAGAGATAAAAAAATTCTGCAAGGCACACTTTCTTTTTGCTTGCTCTCTGGTGATCAGAGCGTGCTACTGCTGTAGCTAGTTCTCTGCCTCAACCTGTGAGCTACACTACCTGTGAGCCAGGCCAATCCGTGGATCTTGTACTAGAGCTTGAGGCTCCT
>NW_022103899.1:43265510-43286736 GCF_000313985.2 Echinops telfairi | reverse complement strand
TGTGTTTATCAGCCAGGTTGACACAATAAACTTTAACTATCTCAAAGAGGAAGCTCCTCAAGGAAATGGATTGACGCAATGTTTGTAACAATGGGCTCAAACATAAGAACAACTATGAAGATGGCAAAGGGTGGGGCAGTCCTTTATTCTGTTGTATACAGGGTCACAGATGACTCCATGACACCGAACAACAACTTATACCTTGGCTTTCTGTTTTAATCCTCTTTACTACCAATCATGACTTTTCTCTCCTTCATGCTAACAACCTCTGTCAGACCAGTAATCCTAAAGTTCAGTCTAGGTTGGATACTCTCCTGCTCTGAAATCCTCAGTGGCTTTCCAGTATTTATATTTTATTTCATTAATATGAATCTCAAATCTACCCTTGGTCTGACATTAGCTTCCCTTTTCAGAAAAGAAATCAAATAGATTGTGGATTTTCTAAGAGGGGATAAAGGACCTTTGGATGGATTTTTAGGGTTTATAAACCTAAAACCCTATAGCCCAGGTTCCTATGCCATCTCACCCATCTACTTGATCTTCTAATCTGAACCTCCATCTTTCTACTCATACAATGAAAACAAAGTCAGATAACCTCTGACTCTCCTTCTGGCTCAATCCTTCTGAAGGAGTGGAAGGAGAATTTACCTTGGCCCAGACCCTAAGTGGAATGGCAAGACTAGGAATGAATGACTCAGGAGTCTTAGAGAATGGGGACTTAACTATGGGAGTTCAGGTACAATAAAAGAGGCCCTAGGGAAACGTTAATGTTGGTCTCCCTAAGTCAGTGCTCAAAAGTTTGCAGCCCATTGCAATCACCTGGGGAACTTTAAAAACCACTACAGGCTGCCTCTCAACCCTATAGATTCAGATTTAATTAATTGGGGGTTGCAACTTTGTCCTTGGAACGTCCAATAGCTGTCTTGATGAGTCTCATCTGCTACCATGTTTAAAAACACAGCTCTAAGTGAAGGGCAGATATTGATGGCAAATAGCATGCCCTTTATAAAAAGGCGGTGTTGTCCAGATCCAAGACCTCTGAGGAACTGGCCAGAAGAAAGCAAATGGCAATTCAAAACTACAATGACAGCTGCGACACTCCAGGAGAATCGTTTCTGTTTTACCGTCTGGGTGCCAACCAATCGAATTCGCTCAGAGAGGCATCCATGTGAGAAGACTTCCTTTAACATTACCACTAAATCATGGCAACCCGAGCCTGCCAGTCTGTCTGTGCCCAAGCTTGAGCGGAGGTATTGGTTCCACTTGAGGTGTGAAGGCTGCTACTATGAGCCCTGCTGTGGGCTCAGGTCTCAGCAGGTTGTGTCTCCCCAACTCATTTGAAAGTCTGTTTGTTTTCATCCTTGCAGTCCTCCATGTGGTAGAAAGTATTGGGTTATCTACCAGGCTGGACCCTATTCCTGCCCTATGCGATCGTCAGTGAGTTATTGAGCAGCACTAGAGATGACAGGGAACTGATTTTACTTATGTGCTAAGGAGAGCTGTTTTCAGCCTTCTTCTCTCAGTCACATTGAATTTGTGCTGTTTCTCAGCCAATGGTAGGAACTGCTACTTCTGCTCTGAGACAGAAAATGTGTGACCAGTAGCTATCATTAATAAGAGGGTGGAGCTCAGCCCAGAGAGTGAGATCATCCAGAAAGTATAGTCATCTCAGAAACCAGGGTTCATTTCAGAGTGTGTGTGTGTGTGTGTGTGTGTGTGTGTGTGTGTGTGTGTGTGATTAATCCAAAAGTATAAGTCAGCCCAGAGAATGGGGAAAGAGGGTCTTTCTAGAGATTAGTGTCAACTCAGAAAAGGGGAGTGCATCCAGAGAGGGGAAAAGTGAAAACAGAGAGTGGAGCCAAATTCATGCATTCTCACCTGCGCTTCAAATTTTATAAAGTCTTAGGGCAAAGACTATCAAGCAACTGAGGCTGAAAATTGTTAAAGTGGAGATAACAACTTAGGACAAAGGCCCGTTCTTTGCTTCCCTTTGTGCTTTCTGGTCATCGCCTGTTGCTTTCACTCCTCGGCTTTGCAGCATGAGATCATCTGTCATTTGTCACTGCATATAGACTATTCATTCTTTCTAACCAGCTTTATACGATCTCAAATGCATGCATGGTATCTAACCTCTCATGCTTGCAGTAATATTGGTAGATGTGAAGTTGTAGACTGCTGGGCCACCACTTGTCCATCAGTTTGTCCTACTGTGGTGGCTTGTGTGTTGTCATGATGCTGGGAGCTATGCCACCGGTACTTCAAATGCCAGCAGGGCCATCAAAAGGGAACAGGTTTCAGTGGAGATTGCAGACTAAGAACAGACAACTTTGGAAGAAGAAGCCCTGGAAAAACGTATGCATGGCTTTAAAGCCTTTTCAAACACTAAAAGTCTAAATAAAGGAACAGAATACTGTCGGAGATACTGTAGGCAGATGTGCCCCTCAGGTCCAAGGGTACTTGAAATGTGACTGAAGGGGAGCTGATTTCTTGGAGGGTTGTTAACCATGGGGATGTGAGTCAGATAAATCCTGTGGGAGGGGAGCCTTCGGGATCTTCCCTTGCTGATGGAGCATGGCCCAAGGTAAAGAGAAACAGCTGCAAAAAAATCTTCTAATAATTGGAACTTGGAATATCTGAAGTATGAATTTAGGAAAATTGGAAAGGGTCAAAACTGATAATGGAACACATGAAGATCAATATCCTAGGCATTAGTGAACTAAAAGGCATGGATATTGGACATTTTGAATCAGAGTATCATATTATTTACTATGATGGTGTGTTAGGCAAAATTGACTAGAGAAACAAATCCAGTAACACTAATATGTGTGTAAGAGAGAGAGCTATGTATCAAGAAGTAATTTTATATCAGGAAAATATGCCAGCCCAGTCCAGATCAAGTCCATACATCTGATACTAGTCCATAAATCCAATACTAGTCCATAAGACTCCCCTCAGACTCACACAGCCACATGCAATGATGCAGAATACAAGAATATCACAGGCCAGTGGGTGCAAATTCTTGTGGATACAATGGTGGTGGCCACACCACAAGGTTCGCACAGGTCTCAGAGTGTCTCCTCAACAGGAAGGTGAAGGCAGAGAGAGGGGGGAGGTTCCCAGGACCCTCCTCATGAGAACGTCACGCCCACCGGGAGGCATCATCAGGCTGCGCCCTGATTGTCAGGTTAGACTTCACCCCTACACTTATTTATCAAGTTGACAGGAAAGCATGTAACTATCCCAGCCTGGAATAAACCAATCAAAATGAATGGTGTGGCATTCATTGTCAGAAAGGATGTTGCTAAATCCATAAAATACAATGCTGTCTGTGATTAGATTATGTCTATCTGCCTTCAAGGAAATCCAGTCAACACAATCATTATTCAGATTTATGCACCAACCACAAAAGCTAGTAATGAAGAAACTAAAGAATTCTGCCAACAACTTCAGTCAGAAATTGAACAATAATCAAGATGCTCTGATAGTTATTGGTGATTGGATGCAAAGGTTGAAAACAAAGATAAATAGTCGTTGGAAATATGGACTGGGTGATAGAAATTAAGCTGGAGATCACATGATAGAATTTTACAAAACAAATGACCTCTTCATAGCAAATCCTTTAGTCAATAATACAAAAGGTGACTCTACACATGGACTTCCCTAGATGGACCACACAGATATCCAACTGACCACCTCTATGGAAAGACACTGTAGAGAAAGCTCAATATCAGCAGCTAAAACCAGACCAGGGGTCAACTGTGGAACAGACTATCAATTGCTCATATGTAAATTCAAGATACAGCTAAAGAAATATTTTTAAAGTCTAAAGGAGACAAAATATAACCTTGAGTCTTTGTCATCTGAATTCTGAGAATATCTCAAGAACAGATTTGATGCCTTGCACACTAATGACAGAAGACCTTATGGACATCAGGGTGGACATCAAGACCATAATTCATGAAGAAAGCCCAAGATCATTAATAAGATCAGAAATTTTTAAAAAGATCAAAGTGAATGTCAGAAGAGACTGAAAGTTGCTGTTATTTGCAGAGTGAGTAAAGCAAATGGAAGAAAGGATGGAGGCAAGGAACTGCATAGAAAATTTCAAAATGCACCTTGAGAAGACAAAGCCAAATATTATAACAAGATGTGCAGATACTTAGAATTCTAAACCAAAAGGGAAGAACATGCTCAGCATATCTGACACTGAAAGAACTCAAGAAAATAGTCGAGACTCAAATTGCAATTTTAAAAGATTCTATACGCAAAATATTGAATGATGCAAGAAGCATCAAGAGAAGATGAAAAGAATACACAGTCACTGTATTGAAAGAACTAATCACCAGTCCTTCATTTAAAAGTAGCCGATGAGCAAGAACCAACGGTGCTGAAAGAAGTTCAAGCGGCACTGAGTGCATTAGTCAAAAACAAGGCTCCGGGAATTCATGGAATACCCATCGAAATGTTTCAGAAAGCAAACGAAGCACTGGGAACATTCACTTGTCTATACCAGGAAATTTGGAAGACCCAGCCAACTGATTAGATGCGATACATCTTTGTACCCATTCCAAAGAAAGGTGGCCCAGAATGCTCAAACTACAGAATGGTCTCATTGATATCACATACAAGTAAATGTTGATTAAGATCATCCAACAACAGTTGCAGCAGTACATTGACAAGGAACTGCCAGAATTCCAGGCCAGATTCAGAAGAGGATGGTGAACAAGGGATAATATTGCTAATGCCAGATGGATCTTGGCTCAAAGCAGAGAATACCAGAAACACATTTGCTTGTGTTTCATTGACTATGCCAAGGCATTCGACTATGTGGACCATAATAAACTGTGGATGACCTTGAGAAGAATAAGAGTTCAAGAACACTTCATTGTACTCATTCAGAACTGGTACATGGATCAAAAGGCAGTAGTGGGAACAGAACAAGGGAATGGTGCATGGTTTAAAATCAGGAAAGATGTGCATCAGGGTTACATCCTCTCACTATAGTTGTTCAATCTATATGCTGAGAAATTCATCAGAGAGGCTGGATTATATGAGGAAGAATTGGGCATCAGGATTGGAGGAAGACTTATTAACAACCTGCGGTGTGCAGATGACACTACCTTGATTGCGGAAAATGAGGAGGAATCAAAGCACTTGCTGATGAAGATCAAGGATTGTAGCCTTCAGTATGGATTACAACTCACTGTAAGGAAGACCAAAATCCTCACAACTGGCCCAATGGGTCACATCATGATCAATGGAGAAAAGATCAAACTTAGCAAGGATTTTGTCTTCCTTGGATCCACCGTCAATGCTCATGGAAGCAACAATCAAGATATCAAAATATGTTCTGCATTAAGTAAATCTGTTGCACTAGACCTATTTAGAATATTGAAAAGCAAGGATGTTCCTTTGAGGACTAAGGTGCACCTGACCAAAGTCCTGGTATTCTCCATTGCCTCATATGCATGTGAAAGTGGAGTATTGAATAATGAAGACCATAGAAGAATCGATGTATTAAATTGTGGTGCTGAAGAATCATTTTGAAAGTACCATGAACTGCCAAAAGGACAAATAGATCTGTCTTGGAAGAAGTAAGACCAGAGTGCTTTTTAGTGACAAGAATGGCGACTTCATCTAACATACTCTGGACATATTGTCAGGAGAGACTCGTTCCTGGAGAAAGACATCATGCTTAGCGAAGTAGAGGGGCAGTGAAAAAGAGGCAGGCCCTCGACAAGAGGAGTTGACAGTGGCTTCAAGAATGATAGCGGCAATTGTTAGGATGGCACAGGGCTCTCCGGTGTTTTGTTCTGTTGTGCACACAATCGCTGTAGGTTGGCGCCGACTTGATGGCACCTAATAACATAATACAACAGATTCCTGGGTCCCCTCCATCAAAGAAGACAACAATACTTCTAAGGCTTACTTTTCCTCTAGTTTTCCAAGGACCCTTCTCGTCCCACTAAATGCATCTGCAATAGTTTGCACTGCCGCCATTATGCTTTTTTTTCCCCCAGTGCTTTTTCCTTTTGTAAAGGTTTTTTCCCCAGGTAAAAAAGACAGAAGCTCCTCCTTAACACAGTTAAGCTTTGCATCCTTTGAGTATTTGAACCAGCCAACTCTTCTCAGAAAGCCTTTTCCCCTCACTCTTCTCACACACGCACACACATGCACGCACGCATGGATCGACTGTGGAACTGACCATCAATGGCTCATATGTAAATTCAAGTTGAAAATGAAAATATTAAAATATGTCCAAGAGAGCCAATCTACAACCTTGAGTCTACCCCACCTGAAATTTTGAACATATCACTAATAGATTTGATGAATTGAACAGTGATGACAGAAGACCTGATGGGCTCTGAAAGGATATTAAAAATGGCATACATGAAGAAAGAAAAAGACCATTAAACAGAGACGAAATAAAGAAAATAGTAAAGTGGGTGTCTGAAGAGGCTTTGAAACTTGCTTATATTTGTAGAGTGTCTAATGCAAATGGAAGAAATGAGGGAGTCCAAGAATTGAATTGAAAATTTCAAAGAGCAGCTCAAGGAGACAGAGTAAAATATGATAATGTAATATGCAAACAGCCAAAGTTAGAAAACCCCAAAGAAGAACACCCTACGCATATATTAATATCAAAGAACTCAAGAAAAAATTCAAGCTTTGAGTTGCATTCTTGAAAGATTCTATGGGCCAAACAGTGATTCATGCATGGTCAAAAGAAGATGAAAGTAATATACAAAAAGAACTGGGTTCAAGAAGTAGCATAGGAGCAAGAACCAGTAGTACTGAAGGAAGAAGTTCAAGCTGCACTGAAAGCGTTAGCCAAAAATAAGGCTTCACGACTTTATGGAATACCTATAGAAATGTTCAACAAGTTGATGAAGCACTGGCAAAACACTGGTTTGGACCAAGAAATTTGGGAGACGGCTACATGGCCAACAGACTGTTAGAGATCCATATTTGTACCAAGTTGAATAAAAGGTGGCCTGACAGAATGCTCAAATTATAGAACAATATCACTAATATCAAATGCAAGTAAAATTTTGCGGAAGATCATCCAACAACAATTTCAGTGGTTAGTACATTGATATAGGAAGCTGCCAGCAGTTCAGGCCAGATTCAGAAGCAGAATTGGAACAAGATATATCATTGCTATGTCAGCGGAATCTTGTCAGGGAATACCAGAAAGATTTTGCTTGTGTTTTATTGATGGTGCCAAGGTTTTTGACGATGTGGATCATAACAAACTATGGATAGCCTTGAGAAGGATAGGAATTCCAGAACACTTCATTGTGCTTATGTGGAACCTGTACATGGGTCAAGAGGCAGTTGGAATACTACGTGGTTTAAAATTAGGAAAGGAGCATATCAGGGTTGTATCCTGTCACCATATTATTCAATATGTATGCTGAGCAAATCATCAGAGAAGTGGTATTATATGAAGAAGGAGGGGACACCCGTATTAGAGGAAGGCTTATTACCAACCAGGGACATGCAGATGACACCACCTTGCTTGCGAAAGGGAGGAGGACTTGAAGTACTTCTGATGAAAATCAAGGATTGCAGCCTTTGGTATGGATTACAACTCAATGTAAAGGAGACCCAAATCCTCACAACCAGACCCAGAGGTAACATGATGCTAAATGGAGAATGGATTTAAATTGTCAAGGATTTTTGTCTTGCTTGGACCCACAAGCAATGCTCATGGAAGCAGCAGTCAAAAGATCAAAGGACACATGGCATTGGGTAAATCTGCTGCTGAAGACCTTTATAAAATGTGGAAAAGCAAGGAAGTTACTTACTTGAGGACTAAAGTATAGCTCACCTAAGCCATGGTATTTTCAATGATCTCTTATGCATGTGAAAGATGGCCATTGAATAAGGAAGCTCAAAGAAAAATCAATGCATTTGAATTATGGTTCTGGGGGTAAAGATAGAAAATATCATGGATTTCCAAAAGAACAAATAAATCTATTCTGGAAGAAGTATAGCCAGCGTGCTTCTTAGAGACAAGGATGACAAGACTATACTTCACATACTTTGTACATGTTGCCAGGAGAGACTAGTTTTCGAGAAGGACAGCATGCTTGGTAAAGCGAGAACCAGGAAGGCCTTCAATGTGATGGACTGACACAGGGGCTGCAACAACATGCTCAAGTCCAGGAACAGTTGTGAGGGTGGCAAGAACTGGGTGGTGTTTTGTTCTTTTCTATATTGGGTCGCTATAGGTCAGAACCAACTTGATGGCATTGAGCAACAATTGATTCTAAAAGACTTTGATACATTTTCTCAAGTACTTATATTATTCCCATAAATTAAAAAATCTAACTGTTTAAAAGGGTGATTCTTAAGTCTTATTATTTTGGTAGTCTCTAATTAATATTTCATCTTAAATTGAATAACTCAATTAGTCCTTGTATATTGGAATGAGAACGCTGACCTATAACTCTAATAAACCAAATTATCAGCGATTGTGTCAGGAAGGTGTCCACCCTGGGATGCCAATTTAATAGAACAAAGTGTTCTTGCATTGAGGAAGTACTTGAGTGGAGGTCCAATGGCCATCTGCTGCCTTAATACTAAACCCATAAATATATGCACATAGATCTATTTCCCCACCATCCTATATAAATATATTTACATATGTACATGCCTGTATTTAGACCTCTATAAATACCCTTTGTCTCCTAGCTCTTTCCTCTATTTCCTTTTACTTTCCTCTTGTCCCACTATCCCTTTATTTGGGTTTCAGTAATTTCTCTTGGTTACATTGCCCTTGCTGAATCCCTACCAGGCCTCTCACACCTTCCTGCCACTAATTTTGGAACACCTGGGTGGGTCAACACCACCTCCTTTCCCCCGCCTCCCCCTCTCCCGTGTCCCCCTGGAACCATCAGTCCTGTTTTTTTCTCCTCCAGACTGTTCATCCAGCCTATCTTATCTAGATAGATCTGCAGAGATAATAATATGCACCCAAAAAACAAGGCATAGCAAGACAAGTGACAAAATAGAACATAATGATGACAACAAAAAAGAAAACCAATGACTCAGAGAAGAATAAATTAATTTTAAAAAAATGAAAGAAAGAAAAAGAAAAAATTTTAAAAAGAAAGAAACATCTATAAATAGATCAAGGTCTGATTTTTGACCTCTAGGCATGTCCTCCAGTCAAGTCTGATGGGGTGCCACATCTGGCCCCAAAGTCTATCCTTTGCACTCCCTCGGGAGCTCCCTGCTCTGCTCTCCCCGTTGCTCTGCTGCACACCTTTAGTGTTTTGCCTCGGTGTCGCGGGGTCAGGCGGGGCCAGTGTTGTCCCCATAGGGCAATGGGTCAGCGAGGTAATGTCGTGCCTCATAGTGGGATCAGCCATATGGTCCACTCTGTGCATTGGCAGTTCAGAGTGGGGATATTGTCCTCCAGGCTTGGTGGGCCAGGATGTGCTCCACTCTTTCTTCCTCCCCCTTCATTTGCTCCTGTGTGCTCTGATCAGACGTGTCCCTCTCCCCTAGCTGCAGCTTCAGTGCCATCCTTTAAAGTAAATTCTTCTGGGGGGAAGGGCAGTTGTCCACGTAGCTGGTATGGGGGCCAAGCCCTGAGGCCCCTCCACTGGCTCTCCTCTCCATGCCAGCATGCTGCATTCGCATCCCAGAACACAGGATTTAAGTCTGGTCCCTGTTTCCCTGTGGAGACACAGACAATAGCCTCCCCTTGGGTGGTCAGTGCCCTATTCCCCCGCCACACCTCTCTTTTTTTTTCTCTTTCCTCCCTCCCCCCACTCCTTTTTAGTTGGCTACCATATGTACCTCTGGATTTGGTCTGGGCTCTGCCATACTACCTGGACCTCACTCTTGGAGTGTTTATATACAGTAGCTTTTTCCCTGTGCCCCTTTTGCATTTTTCTTTTTTTTAAATAAAGTTACCTCAGCAGACTCATGTTGTACTTGTCCTTTTGTGCTTGGCTTACTTGACTTAGCATAATTTCCTCCAGTTCTTCCCATGCGCCATATGCTTCATGCATTCATCACTGCTTTTTAGTGATGCATAGTACTCCATTGAATGTATGTACCATAGTTTTTAAATCCATTCGTCTGTTGATGGGAATTTGGGTTGTTTCCAACTCCTTGCAATTGTGAACTGTGCCGCAATGAACATTGGAGCACAGATGTCTGGCCGTGGTTTGTTTCTTGCCTCTTCTGGGTATATGCCCAGTAGGGGGATTGCTGGGTCATATGGTAGCTCAATTTCCATCTGTTTTAGAAATCACCAAGTCGATTTCCATGTGGCTGTACATACCTACAGGTCCACCAGCAGTGGATGAGAGTTCCTATTTCACCACAGCCCCTCCAACACTTGTTGCTTTCTGATTTTTTGAATCGGGCTATTTTTGAGGGTGTTAGGTGATATCTCATAGTTCTTTTAATTTGCATTTCTCTTATGCTAATGATCGGGAACATTGTCGAGGCCTTTTTTTTATCGTCCCAATGTATTGGACTCCAAAATTTAGAGGAATTTTCCACACTGTCCATATCCCACTTGTCAGTCATATTATTAGGTAATTCTTCCACCTCCGCAGGGATAGAAATCTGCTACCTGAGCTCTGAAGTCCCATCCGTTGCACTGAATGGACCTGGACTAAAATGTTAGCCTCAGGCTACTCTGCTCCTTCTTATCCTTGGCAAGAAGTTCCCTTTCCACCATTTCCAGCAACTAGTCCTGAGATCCCAGGGAAAGAAAGGAGCCACACAGCCACGAGGGTGAAGTGTTCACTGAAAGAGACTTAGATGGGAAAAGTGTATGGTGCCCTGCTGGTCCGTTTTTCCTGTATGCGTTATATGCAGACTTGCTAATAGGCCAGGTCTCATGGTTGAATTCCAAGCCAACCACTCAACCTCACTCGGAAAATTTTCCTCCCCCTGCCCCCCACTCCCTTTCCTTTTTTCCATGTGATCCTGTCCAAGTTGGTACAGACACCTTGGGTGGCAAAATCCATTTGCTCTCTGACATACACCCCTCAGCCTCTCCCACTGGCAAATACTTTAGTTTTACCAGAAGCCAAGTGAGCTTTGGGTAACCCCAGAGATGTGGCTCCTTCTCGGAAAATGATCTCTGGTCAGAAAGTATGTGTGCACTCAGCCTTGCTGTCTCTTTTTATCTTCATCTTTGCCCTGCCCCACTTCCCTTTCCTCGTATGTCTCCTTCTCTTCCATGATTTCAGTCCCTCTGAAATGGCCTTCTGCCCTCCCCACTTATTGCACCCATCTTCTTCTCTAACTCCTATGTATGGAGGGGTTTAGTGATTAGGGACATGCCCATGTGTGGATTTCATTTCATACAGAGAACTGGTGGGGAGATGGGGTAAGCGGCCATACAAATGAGTAGACTTGTGTGTTTTCGCTAGATGCCAGGCACAGTGATGAGCATCTGACATGCTACAAAGGCCAGATCAACTGATTCATTCAGTGTATTCCCATTGTCACTATGAGGAAACGGTAGGCTACAGAGGATAAGTCATTTCCCATAGTTAGCAAGCACATGTCTCAGGAAGACTTACATAGAGCTTGAAGATGAACAATGAACAGTTCTGCTATGCGAAACCAAGGATAATTACCCACTCCATTTGACCAGAGAGCTTCAAGATATTATATTCCTGTGATCCATACCCTTTGAAGCCGTAGTTCTCTTTAATCTCTGCTGTAAGGAATTATTTATAAGTCATCTGTATATCCTGGGTTGGAGTATAGTCTATGATGAATCGTACTTGCTGATATTCATACTTCTCATACTGACTCTAGCTAGGTTGGCTATGTCATTTGCTTTGGCCAAAGACCCCAGAGGCATGGTAAGCATTAACCTTGAATCAATCACCCCCCCCACCCCCCACCCCTGACAATAGTCAATTCAGTCAATAGATAAAGAAGATAAGCTATCTTGATCGATATCAAGTGCCCACCTCCAAAGGTCCAGATATATATGTGATACCATTATGGATCCTCTAGGCCCTAGAGGGGGTTGTGGGGTTGTCTTATGGGATACTATATGGCGTAGACCCAAACCATCATGTTAAGCACCACTCAAATACCTGCAGAATTATGGTGAGTAAAATCATCATTGTTTCAAGAAAGTAAATTTTGATGATAGATGTGTTATGCAGAAATAGGTAACTGATACATGATACACAAAAGGTATTTGTTGAATGATTCCAATAAAAAGATCAGTATGTGTTTTCCTACCAAGAATTTCTCTTTCGAAGTTGAAATTTGAAAGATCTTTATGCTCTAGCTTCCCCTATCCCTCTGATGGTACCCCTTCCAGGGAATGAGGGTTCCTGGAATAAAAATAAGAATATTTAATAAAAAGCAGAATCAAATGGGGCTTCTTTGGTAGCTAAGAGTATCACTAGGACCTTATAGAAATTCATATTAACAAAGTAGACATTATAAATCAAAGAAGAGGGTCTTTTTTAGAATGCCTTTTTAATTCTTTAGAGGTGCTCAGCTGATCCAAAGTGTTGGGGATCACATGGACTTGTCCCGAGTGTTGACAGTGTCTCCAGTCCTTGAGAAGGACATGGGATTGGGTATTTTTTCCAGCTATTCTCTCCCCAATGAACTTTTAAAAAAATCATCTTATTGGGGTGCTCTTACAAATCTTATAATAATCCATAAGTCAATTGTATTAAGCACACTTGTATAAGTCAATTGTATTAAGCACACTTGTATATAGGTTGCCATCCCAATGAGGATTTTTTTTTAATCACCTTATTTGGGGGCTTGTTTACAGTTTTTATCACAATCCATATATCCATCCATTGTGTCAAGCACATTTGTACATATATTGTCATCATCATTTTGAAAATATTTTCTTTTTACTTGAGCCCTTGGTATCATTTCCTCATTTCCCCCTCCCTTCCCCACCCTCTGTCCCTCATGAACCCTTAATAATTTATAAATTACTATTATTTTTTCATGTCCTACACTGACTGATGTCTGCCTTCACCCACTTTCTGTTGTCCGTCCACCTGGGAGGGGGTTTTATGTAGCTCATTGTGATTGATCCCCCTTTTCTCCCCTCACCTTTCCCTTGCCCTCCTGGTATCACTGCTCTCATTATGGGTCCTGAATGGTTGTTTATCTGTCCTGGATTCCCTGTGCTTCCAGCTCTTATTTGTAGCCATGTATATGCTCTGGTCTATCTGGATTTGTAAGGTAGAATTGGGGCATGATAGTTGGGTAGTTGGGGGGAGATAGCATTAAAGGACTAGAGGAAAGTTGTATGTTTCATAGGTGCTATACTGCACCCTGACTGGCTCCTCTCTTCCTTGTGACCCTTCTGTAAGGGGATGTCCAATTGTCTACAGATGGGCATCGGTTCTACACTCTGCACTTCCCCTGATTCACATTGATATGATTTTCTTGTTCTGGGTTTTGATGCCTGATACCTGATCCCATCAATACCTCATGATCACACAGGCTGGTGTGCTTCCTCCATGTGGACTCTGTTGCTTCTCAGCTAGATGGCTGCTTGTTTATTTTTAAGCTTTTAGGCTTGAAAATACATCCTGCATATCAGATATTTGCACTATGATTCATAACAGTAGCAAAATTACAGTTATGAAGTAGCAATGAAAATGATTTTATGGTTGGGGTCACTACAACATGAGAAACTGCATTAAAGAGTAGTGGGATTAGGAAGGTTGAGAACCACTGCTCTAAGAGATGGAAGAGGATAAAAAATGAGATGGTAAATGATGAGGCTCAAAGCCCCCAAATTGAATGCAAATATTTGTAAATACATGCATGAGCAAGAATGTGGAAAGAGAAATCATTTCATCTACCAGTGGCAGATCACACAATGGTGTCAGCTAATGGTAGAACGTGAAGAGAGGGAAGAAATGCAGGTGAGTTAGCCCAAGACTGCAGAGATGTGGGATGATTGACATCGTGTCCGATTTCTTCGGCGGAGTGGTCCAGCAAGGTGAAGTCATGGCATGGTGGACAGATCCATTCAAACTCACCATTGCATTGTGCTGTATACTCTGTCTAATGTGTTATGCTTTACAGACTATTATATTTTTATAATTGCCTGGGAAATTGGAGGGCAGGGGCCATCAACCATATTGATTGTTGAGGGAACAAAGTCCTAACGTGATTAGGATTCATTCAGGTCACAGAACAGAGTCCGTGGGTGATCAAAGGGTTAACTCAGTTAGCAGCTAACAGAAAGGCCTCAAGGTGGCCTCCACTCAGATGTGCTTCAGAAGCAAGGCCTCGCAAAAAAATCAGCCATCGACAATCTTGTGGAGCAGAGGTGTACTCTGACATCCGTGTCTCCATAAGTGGGAGCAAGTGGTGTTTTTGTTTGTTTGTGTGTGTGTGTGTGTGTGTGTGTGTGTGTGTATGTGGAACACATACTTGGCCATCAGAAGACCACCCCCTTCACCACCATCCAGTCTAGTCACCAAGTCTCTGCTTTAAAGGAAGTTATCACATTCTGATGTGCTGATGGAAAGAAATATATTCACACAAGCTGTCTGTCCCGGCAACGCTCATCCCTTACATAATTAAAATATGTGTTCAGTATTCAGGAGTGAAAATAAACGTAATGCTGCAATCCCTGTGCTAGTGGCTACCACGTAAGTACAATTATAATAAGAAGAGTTTGAAAACATATCTTGTGTAGTCAAAAAACAGTACTTGAAATGAAAATCAATTTGCTCCCTGGGTTCCTCAAGAAAGTTCACACATAGTCATGTGTTGGGGAGAGGTTTGAACCCCGGTCCTGTCATACATGACATTTCTCGTACGAGCTCCTCAGCACTGTGCTGCCTGGGCGTGGCGGGGCCCCTGCTTGCTCTGCAGTGGTGCTGAGCTCCCACAGTGGTCCTCTTCAGGTGGACGACTTGGAGGGGCTTCATTAGGGCCAAGCTCTAGTTTTGGAGGATCGTTTGGGGGGATCTCAGTTTGGAAACTCCACCGCCTGGGGCTCTGGAACTTTGAGTGTGAGAATGAGGGCCCTCATTCTTTCCTTTTAGCCGGGCGACCTCCCCCATCACCCAATTCAGGTTGCCTCAGAAAGAGGAAAAGAGTAAGGCCAGGCTAGTAAGCCCTTTGTAGCCAAAGAGGGAGGCTAGCTATCAGAGCAAATGAAGGTCAATGGGTTATTCATTTTTTTAACTCTATTTTTTTTACTCTGTATGAATGTGTATTAAGTCCCCAATGAGACTATCTCCCCAAATCATTGGCAACAGGGACTAGGTGGCGTTGGCCATGCAAAAATGATCCACATTTTAAGGTCACGTGGAATTATTTCTAAATGAGAAGCACATAAGGCAGACGAGAACTTAGAAGGGTTTGTGTGTTGGCGAGGAAGGCCTGGTGGCGCAGTAGTTAGGGGCTTGGCTGAGAACGGAGAGGTCAGCAGTTTGAGCCTGTCCCCTACTCCTTGGGAGAAAGACGGAGAGTCACCTCCATAAAACTTAGAGCTCTCACAGCCCTGTGGGGTCGTTCTACTGTGTCCTCCAGGGTCACTATGAGCAGGGATCGTCTGCTCACAGCAACGGGTGTGGGCAGAAGCACAACTTCGAAAGCACAGTTCTCTTCTGCAAATCACCATGAGTTCGAATAAACCGAAAGGCACGTGGCTTGGTTTGATCTGGCCTAGCGCGATGGCGCGGTCTGGAAAGCGCTCACAGAGAAGGCAGGCTCAGGGGTGCTCTCTGGGGGTAAGAAAAGAAGGAAGGGTAGAGACAGGGAGGCAAGAATGGTGGGTGGGTGGGCTCAGAAACCTGGGAAGCGTCTCCTACCTAGCCATGGGTTCATGCTAGACAAAGGGCACACCTGCTTACAGAGATTATGTATGGGGAATACAAGCAGTCCCTGGTAATAAATGTTGACTTATGTACACCCCACAGTTAGAAACCAGCTCCTGTAAAGTCTATTATATTAAAAGTGGGTGGTACGTGCTGTAGTTCATAATTACAACATTGCAATGGATGCACATCAAAACATTCTTATTATCATTGTTGTATTATTTTATTACAGGTGTTTTAAGGTATCTATAACTTTCTTCAATATGTTCTATACAGAGAAAGGTACTATATACTATTGAATAAGACAAACATTTGACTGGCTGACATTAGATATGAACCATACCTAAATGTACCAATTTATATAAAAATTCTCGTTAAAGACAGACTTAGAAACATAATTTGTCTGTAAACCAAAGCCTGCCCAGGGTGACCACATTACTCTGAAGACCAGCAGTCAATCTGACAATGAGCGTTCGTACAACTCTGCCACTGTTCTATTATTTTTATAACCAAGAGGATGAGGAGATCATCACAGTAGGTGTTATATTTTAAGTTCTCCCTGTGAATCAAGCCTTATTCTAGTTTAGTAACTCTTTCAGTCCTTACAACCACCCTGTGAAGCAGGCTTTATTAGCATTATCTTCCTCTTAATTCAATTTAAGTAACTTCTCGGCGTGACTTAATCCGTGGAAGAGGAAATGCTACATTCTGGCTCTAGAGCTGATGTTCTTCTCAACCACAATGCTGCTTCTTTAAGGGTCTTCCCAAATCAGCTTGCAAGCATAAGAAGCTTCACTGAGGAGAAAGCACGCCTAAGAAAAATAGGGTCCACCCTTTTCCCAAAGCGATAAAGTCAGGTCTTCCTCCTTTTGGACCCTGGGCTCATCCTAGACTCTGGCCCAGCCCCAGAGAACTACTCACTGGACTCTAAAGGGTGGAAGGGACACTGGGTGACTGTCATTCCAGTCCTGTCAAATTCCTGTCCAACACTGCCGTTTGCAATGGCTTGGTGGCTTTCCTTGTCACAATGGTGTGCGCCAGACAAGCTAATCTGAGGAGTAAAAAGAAAAGGCTATTGTTCGTATGAGCAGAGGTAATCGTAATGGAAGTAATGATTGGCGAGCATTTCAAAGAAGATAAGGGTCACAGAACACAGAATTATAAAATACTGCAGCCCAAAGATTGCTTAGCAATCATCTATCCCAACCCCCTTATCTAAGGGTAAAACAAAGAGTGTTGCTACTGGGGTTCCAGTTTATACATGCAAAGGTCTATTTCCAACGAAATACGTTTACATGTGTCTAAATATGCCTCGATAGCAGTAGATTGCCACAGGCAAATTCTCCCAGGAATAGATTTGTTTTCATTTCATTAAGGCCCCTTCCAAAAAGAAAAAATCACACAGGATACGCTTGTGCTATGATGGGCAGAAAATGATGTTAAGGTCAGGGCTGATATCAAATATTTAACAAAACTTCAACAAACACCTTCCCAAACCATTGACGCTTTGCAATACACGCCTGAGACTGCCGCCCCTACACCTAAATGACAGTCTGTATGGGATCAAGCAGCCGAGGGAAGAGCAGCAAGCCCTCAGGGATGCATCTCAGGCCGGGAGGTCGTCTCAGAAGGGTCAGGTGACGATTGGGGGATTCCCAAGGAGTAATCCTGATAGGTAGTCTCAAAGGACATAGGACAATCAACTACATGGTTGAGATAGAGGCCAAGAAAGCTTCGCCAAGGAATTTTACCCACCATGACATGAACTTGCTCATTTTTGAAGGGTAGCAAAGGCTGTCCTACAAGAATTCACTTTTTATTTTTTAAATCATTTTATTGGGGGCTAGTACAACTCTTATCACAAGCCACACATCCATCCATTGTCTCCAGCACTTTCGTACATATGTTGCCATCATTATTCTCAAAACACTGTCTTTCTACTTGAGCCCTTGGCATCAGCTCCTCATTTTTTCCCAATGAACCCTTGATAACTTGTAAATTATTATTATTTTGTCATATCTTACACTGTCCAACTTCTCCCTTCACCCACTTTTCTGCTGTCTGTCCCCCAGGGAGGAGGTTATATGTAGATCCTTGTAACTTCTGTGGGAAAACCTTGCTTTCTCTACCCAACAGCCTGATTTTCCCTTTTTTTAAAAATCATTTTATTGGGGACTCATACAACTCTTATCACAATCCATGCATACATCCATTGTGTCAATCACATTTGTACATTTGTTGCCATCATCATTCTCAAAACATTTGCTCTCCGCGTGAGACCTTGGTATCAGCTCCTCATCCCCCCCCCCAAGAAGCCTTAACAATTTATAAGTTATTATTATTTTGTCATATCTTACACTGTCTGATGTCTCCCTTCACCCACTTTTCTGTTGTTCGTCCCCCAGGGAGGAGGTTATATGTAGATCCTTGTAATCAGTTCTCCCATTCCACCCCACCCTCCCTCCACCCTCCTGGTATCGCCACTCTCATCACTGGTCCTGAAGGGATCATCTGTCCTGGTTTCCGTGTGTTTCCAGTTCCTGTTTGTTCCATGTGTGCACCCTCTGGTCTAGCCAGACTTGTAAGGTAGACTTGGGATCATGATAGTGGGGTGAGGGGTGAGGAGCCCTTTGAGACTTCTTTGTGTTTCCAACCTTCAAGAAATATTTGAAAGAAACAATAGCCCCTTGAGGAGGCCATGTTGAGATGTTCACTCTGGCTGGTGATTCCCAGTCTGCTGTTCCTGCCAGTGGAGGAGGCACACACCTCAGGGGAATATCTTTTACTATTATTATTAATCATTTTATTGGGGGGCTCTTACAAATCTTTAACACCATCGTTCAATTGTATTAAGCACACTTGTACATATGTTCCATCAACATTTCCAAAACATTTTCTTTCTACTTGAGCCTTTAGTATCAGCTCCTCTTTTTTCCCCTCCCTCTCCAACCCTCCCACTCTCTTGAATTGCTGATCAATTATATAATTATTGTTCTTCTTTCATGTCTTACATGGTCTATTGTCTCCCTTCACTCACATTTCTGTTATTCTTCCCCCTGGGGGTGGGCTATATATTAAATCTTGTGACAGGTTTCCCCTTTCATCTCTCTCCCTCCCCCACCACCCCCATCCCATTACCCTCCTGATATTGCTACTATTATTACTGTTCCTGAGTGGTTTATGTGTCCTGAATTCTATGCGTTGAAAGCTGTTATCTATATAAATGTGTGTACTCCGGTCTAGCCGGATTTGCAAGGTAGAACTGAGTCATGGTAGTTGGGGAGAGGAAGCATTCAAGGACTAGAGCAATGATGCATGTTGTGTCAGTGCTTGACTGCACCCTGGATGAATTGTCCCTTCCTTATAACCTTCTGTGGGGGGCTGTCCAATGGTCTACAGGTGGGCTTGGGGTCTCCACTCCAACCCCCGTCTTTCACATCGATATCATTGTTCAATTGGGATCTTTTAATATCAGGTGAATATCTTGAGGCACTTGGCCTCGTTTATTACCTAGAAAAGCCACAAACCCTTGTAAGTCAGTAGTGTCTGTTCGAATTTAAGTGAATTCTCTCTCAGGTTATCCAGGATCCCTACTTACATTTGGTGCTCAGCTTTGCAGGGCTCCGTGATGAGGGCTTACCCGCTGGTGGGCTTCCGTGCCTAACTCTGGGGGCCTTCTTTTAAGCTAAGAAGAAGAAGAAGAGTCACAAGGCAAGCATGCATAGGACAAAAAATCTGGCTCCAGCTCCTTGAGCTAGTTCGACAGTTCTCAGCGAGGTGTGCACCTGGAGGTCGTTGGACAAAGACAGCCTCTCTCTCCGTCCGGCCTCAGCAGGGGGCTCTGTTTTATCAGCCCCCACTGGCATTCTCTTAACCTGCTTCCTTTGTTTTCTGTTTTATTCTCTCTTTTTCTTTTCCCCCCTATCGTTTTTCAATACCGAGTCTCCTTCTGACAAAGACAGAGGGCAGTGCACTAACTGGGCCCTCTACCCCATGTTCTGGGAAGTTGCCCTGGATATCACTTGGTTTATTCCAACAGTCTTAAAGAGCAGCTCTCATCTGGAACCTGGGTCATGCAAACAATCCATACAGAGTCGACTTGACAGCAATTGTTTTTGTTTGAAAAAACAAAAGAATCCTCAAACATGTGCATATCACTCATTGCCTACACTCCCCATCTCCCCTAATGTTCCCCTCCAAATAAGATGCTTTCCAGCTTCTCCATACTCATAGAGCATCTTACAGCTCTGTCTTGCTGGACTTAGCAACCGGGCTATCCCATATTGTTTTCCTAGACCAATTAAATATGCTCCCCCGACACACACACACTTTTTAAAAAATCCAGTGAAGATACAGTAGCATTGGCAAAGAAACGCAGCCTGCTTTGTCTAAGAGAGGTATTTCTACAATGATGACTTCCTATCCTCCACTGAAAGACAAGGGGCAGCTGTACATGAGGTGTACTGGCTGGGAATCAAACCGAGGTCTCCTGAATGGATGGTTTGAATTGTACCACTGAAGCACCAATGCCCGTTGGGAAGCAGGGGAACCACAGTTTTGTAGAAATAAACTTTTTAATTAAAGAAATCAGCTAGAATAAGTATCAGAGGTTAGTCTCTGTGGCTTTAATGCCATTGAATAAGAATTTGGTGGCTCCAAGGGACTGGAAGACATTATTCTTGCCTCAGGGCAAGACTTCGCTGACATCTTGTCAGACAGCTGACCCCCTTCCTGAAGAACTGTGAAAAAAGGACCCTCAGTGATTTTCCTTTGGTCCTCAGTCACAGGCCTTCCTGGCTGCCAGCAATGGTTTCTATTTAACTGTCTAATTTCCCTCGCTGGTTTCTGACCTATCTGTCATTGTTGTGATTTCTCATCGCTCTCTTATTGTGCGTGAATGTAACCATCACTGTCACCTAGTCCACCTGGAGTTCTCTACCAGGCTCCTTCAAACCCAGCTAAGTCATGACCAAGAGTGAAGCTGCTCAGAGCTGGGATAACAGAGAGGGTGGAAACAGAGGCAAAGAGCAAAGAGTTTCTTGTCTGATCTAAAGGGAGAGTCATCCTTGGCGGCAGGAGTGAGAATGTAGGCCCAGGACACTTGGTCTTCAGGATTTTAAAAAATAAGCAAGAAATCTAGAATCTGAGGTGAAATAGCCCTCCTGAGGTTCATGGGCAGCCAGCAGCCAGTTTTCCAAGTCTTTCCTTGACAGTGAGCTCCATGTTTGTGTGTCCATGTCTAACATAGTGACTGATGTTAATTCTCCCTCAAGTGTCTTTAAATGAATTATAAGTGAATGAGCCTACGGGTCCTGACTGACACATACCGGCAAGTGGCCCATTTGAATCCCTTGGACCTGTGAGTGTCTTCACCCAGCCAAAATGAAGAAGAAGAAGAGGAGGAGGAG
>NW_022103899.1:43232274-43263712 GCF_000313985.2 Echinops telfairi | reverse complement strand
GATGTACAAATGCGCTTTACACAATTGATGTGTGTATGGATTGGGATAACAGTTGTATGAGCCCCTAATTAAGACAAGGCAGGAAGGAACTCCTGGTCCTGTCTGCCTTCGGAGAAGGCTCCACTTCCCCAAGTGCTTACTTCCAGCTCTTCCCCATAGGCGATGGTCACCAGGGTGGGTCCCCAAGATAAGCTCGCAAAGGCTATAGTGAGAGGGGTTAATCTATTGACAACATGTCAACCCCTGACATCTGTGTATTTCACATTAGTTTAGCTTTGACTTTTTACAAGACCACTATGAAAGGCAGGAATTGTATTAGTTATTAATTTGGGGGCTAAAGTATTCATTCTCACCACACAAACTTAATACTGTGTAAATGATTGGCTTCTGAAGGAACATGATTAACAAGTCTGAATCCAAACCGAGGGAGGGGTCATTGTTCTGTACTCTGGGTTCTACATGCATTGTGCAGGAAGCTTGTGGATTATTAACTAAGTGATTAACTAATAAAGGAATGCAGTTTCTTTGGAAGGCACGAAACAGCACGAAAGAACCCAGGAAGGGAAAAGTGAGCAAAGTGAGCCTAGTTTGGAAGGAAACCTAAGGTTGGCCATCAACCCTAGGCATGGCAGTCGGATGATTCATCATCGCCAATAAAAACCCTTGATTGTCACTGCTCATCCTGACCCCCTGCTGATGCACTAAGATCTGGTTTCTATTTGGGGTAACCCCCAGGAAAATGGCCTCATGTTTGGATTAGATAGGTCTGGCTGCACATGCACCAGTTCTTAGCTGATTGTCAAGAGCTCATTGTCAATAGGTAAACAGCACACTTTGTTACAGCTCTTCAAGAGATTAATCATAGACTGCCTCTTCAAATATTCACAGCCAACAAAGGGCCCTGACGGCCTTTTGCTTTTCCACATTCAACATTCCTCATTGCTCTGGTCACCTAATATGTGCCCCAAATCCAGATGGTAGTTCTGCCCACTGCCCCCACCCCCCCTGTTTCGGTCTCATAATCATGTTTGACCAGAACCCCTTTTTGTTCCCCTTTTAAATTCAGAAACTCAAATCTTGGGAATAGAGGCCGTTCCTACCACCTTAGCATTTTGGGCTCCAGCAAAGTTCAGAGAGCTTACGGTCAAGCTCAATCACACGTCTGGAACTGCCAACTGAAGCACATGCTTGTGGAAAATAGCAGAAAAGAATTTTAAGGAGGAGGGCTGGGTTATGGATTACACAGGAGGCACTGACTCTGGCAGTTTTCATCCAGAGAAGTGTCCTGGAGGTAGCAAGCCATAAACAGTCCTTTAAAGCAAAGGAGGAATGTGTTAGGGTGGATCCAAGGAAAGTGTCAGCCAATGCAGGTGCGTGAGGAATAGGGCACAGCCAACAATGCAGGGACAGGAATGGGTGCCCATGAGAAGAGACAGGTAGGGAAAATTCACAGAGCAGGCCCTTATCTCACCTAGTGGCTCAAAGCTGACCACTCAGTGAGGTCACTCCCAGAACCGTTAGAATGGCAGCTGCACAGATGCTACTCCACGCAAATCGAGATGGCACTGCAGGACAAGCATCTGTAAGTTGTTCCATATTTGTTACGTTGTTGTTGGTAAGTGCCATCAAGTTGGTCTTGACCCACAGTGACCCTATGCACAGCAGGACGAAACATGACATACGGTCCGATGTCATCTTCACAATTGTTCCCAAGCCTGAGCCCATTGCTGCAGCCACTGGGCCAATCCATCTGACGGAGGCCTTCCCTCTCCCTCACTGTCCCTCCACTTTACCAAGCACCTTTTCTCCATGAGCCGGTCTCTCCTGACAATGTATCCAAAGTATATAAGACAGAGTCTTGTCATCCTTGCTCTAAGGAGCACTCTGGCCTTACTACTTCTTCCAAGATAGATCAGTTCGTCCTTTTAGCAGTCCATGGTATTTTCTATATTCTTCTCCAGCTCCACACTTCAAATGTATTCATTCTTTCTCAGTCTTCCTTATTCAATGTCCAACATCCACATGTATATGAGACACAAGAAAATACCATGGCTTGGGGAAGATGGACCTTAGGCTTCAAAGTAACATTCTTGCATTTTAATACACTAAAGAGATCTTGTGCAGAAGATGGACCCAGTGCAATTCATCTTTTGATCTCTTGAGGCTGCTTCCAGGGGCACCGATTAAGGATCCAAGCACGGCAAAATCCTTGACACATTCACCGTTTTCTCCATTTATCATGATGTTACCTATTGGGTCAGTCGTGAGGATTTTGGTCTGCTTTACATTGAATTGTCATCCGTATTGAAAGCTTGATCTTCGTCAGCTGTGCCTCAGGTGCACCTCACTTCCAGCCAGCAAGGTATGTCCTCTGCATATCTCAGGTTTTTAATCAGCTTGTTTGTTAACCGATAATTCTAACATGCAGCCAGCATCTACAATATCGAGTCACAGCACATAAAGTACTGGAGGTCGTTGGTGGTTCAAGAGTAGAAGTCACACCCTCCATGTGGGAAGGCAAGTTTGATTCCCAGCTAATGCACCTCATATACAGCCATCATCTTATATCAGTGGTGGTTTGTGTAGTCTTATGAGGCTGAACAGGATCCAGCAGAATTTTCCGATTAAAACAGTCTAGGAATGAAAGCTTGATGATCTGCTTCTGAAAATTTGCCATCAAAACCCCGGACAATCCTGGGAATGACACAGCACCCAGAGTCGTTTCTTCTATTGTGAATGGGGTTGCCATGAGCCGAGGCTGACTCTTCTGTAGCCCAGCAGAGCAAGCTGTACCAAATGTGAGTGAGCTAAACAGATGTGATCCCTGCCCTCACAGAGTCTAGAGCCAGGTTACGAAGACAGCTATAAAACAAAAGCAAACACTAGATTACAAATTGTGGTTTGGGCTAGAAAAGAAACGAACAGGGTGGGAAATGTGTGTGTCACCTCTAATGGGACATCTCCAATTTCTGGGAGAAGTGTACGTGGCAGTTATAAACACCATAGATTTCAGTTACATGCAATCAACTGCAACAAAGTTGACATGTTTTCATCTGTTGTGCAATAACATAAACACCGGGAAATGTCATCAAGATAAGAGAATTTAAAAATAGAATATGAAGTGCTATCTCTGTTTGCCCTCTCTGCATTTTAAACACGTGAGCTAGAGAAGATCTCTTCTAAAAGACAAGGAAGACTCTTCATTGTGAGCATCAGAGATGCTTAAAGCAATAGAGCAGTTGTCATAATGGCAGTGCCAGGAGTGCTCAATGAGCCTTCCAGGAAGATGAGTGGAGTCAGATGACTCTGCCACTAAAGGAGATGGAGGGAAGAGAGGATGGAAAGTCTTATCGTTGTTGAGTTTTCTTACAATAAGTGAGGAAGCCTGAGTTTCCATTTCATCAACAGTTACACAATCATGGTAAGAGCGTGGTTATAAGTCATCATAATTTGGCGTCAAAATTTGGCCCTCGGAGTGCTTGGAAGACAGAGCAAGTAGAAATCTCATCAGTTCATCTCAGCTAGTGATGCCAGGGGTGAGATTTATTTCTTTGTAAAAAACAGACTTTAACAAATACTTGTTCACGTGTGTAGCGAAGAATGTGACCTTCACCAAAGGGTGGTCTAGACTCTGACCTCACCTATTAGAAGTGATCTGTGTCAGATCAGACAGAAGTGTCATTCTTTAAGGTAGCGTTGGCCATCTCCCATAGTACAGTATCAAGATGAAGTCTAAGCAAGCCAGAACGACTGATGATGTATGGGATTTAGGATAGGGCTTTGGGTCTCAAGATATCCGTTGATGTAGAGGCTGAGATAAATTGTGTTAAAAACAAGATAACAAAAGTCAATCGATCATACCTATATACAAAGTCTCAACAAACTCTCTCGACACTGAAGCTCAAACAGGCTTCCCAGCAAGTCTATACACATGCCTCTTTCACATATTGACACCGGGAGAATACTGCCACTTGACTCCATGCGACGGGACAACCAGAGCTCGCAATCCTCCAGAATAGGCCCCATGCATCTCTTTGGCTGACTTAAATCTCGATCCTTTTCCAGGAATAAAACTGTTGCCATTAAGTATAATAGCTTTCAGTGAGTTCTGTGAGTATTTCTGTAGCATGATTGAGGCTAAGGGTAATTCGGGGAACACCCCAAACTTGTAGGTGCTATCAAAATGGAAGGTGTGTTCTCTTTAATGTCATGTTGTTATCAGGGATTGTTGAGTCAGTTCTGACTCATGGCAACCCTACGTACAACAGACCACACCCCGCCAGATCCTGCATCATCCTCACAATTATTGCTGTCTGAGCAATAAGCTGAGCTTATTAAGAAGCTGGGATGTTCATAAGGAGCATTCTGGCAATACTTCTTCCAAAACAGATTTGTTCGTTCTTCTGGAAGCCCATGATGCATTTGATATTCTTTACTGGTGCCATAATCCAGTCACTGATTGGTCTTCATGCTTCTGTATTATCATCCCGCTTTCACATGCATGTGAGGCGATTGAGAATGAGTGGCTGGCTTGGGTCAGGCCCACCTTAATCCTTCAATGTGCCATCTTTGCTTTTTGGCCTTTTAAAGAAGCCCTTTGCAGCAGATTTGTCCATTTAATTTTTTGATTGTGGATCCAAGTAAAAAAGAATCTCTAACAATGTCAACATTTTCTCATTGGTCATGATATTGGGAAGATTGTTTTGTTCTTTATATGTTGAGGTTTAAGCCATGCTGAAGAGTGTGGTCTTTGTTCATCAGCAAATGCTTCAAATCCTCTTGGGATTTCAGAAAAGCAAAATTGTGTCACTATACACCTAGGTTGTTAATGAATCTTTCTCCAATCTCGATGATGTGTTCTTCTTCATATAATCCATCTTCTAGATTATCTGCTCAGCATACAGAAGGACCAAGGATGGTGAAAAGATACAGCCCTGAGTACACCTTTCCGGCTTGTAAATCATTCAGTATCCCCTTCTTAGGTTCAAGCAACTGCCTCCTGTTCTGCACATACACAGGTTCCACATGAGTGCAATGAAATGCTATGGGATTCCAGTCTTTGGAATGCTATTTGCTATGACCCACCCAGTCTGCTGTATTTGCATGGTCAATCAAACACAGACAAACGTCTTCCTGGGGTTCTGGTTTCAGCCAAGAAGCATCCAGCAACAGCGATACTGCTCTTCATTCCACAGCTTGAATTTCTAACAGCTCCCTGTACTGCTGCAACTATTTGGGGACTATCATCAACATTTTACTTTAGTCTAGCATTCATAATATTGTCTGATAATTTCCCCATTCTGCTCAGTCCCTTTCTTTGGGATGGGCACAAATACTCTATCTCTTTCCATCAGTTGGCCGATTGCTGTTTTCTAAATTTCTTGGCATAGACAATCAAGCACCTTAAACACTACGTCAGTTATCTGAACTATGTTCACAGTTATTCAGTCAATTATGGAAGCCTTGTGTTTCCACAATGCCCTCAGTGTAGCTTTTTCTCCCCCCGCCCCAATCTCATCAATTCTTGATTCTGTACTAGCTATTGAAATGGTGGAATGCTGACCGATTATTGTTGGTTATGACTACATACGTTCCATCTTCTTTTGATGCTTCCTGTGGCATTCTTCGTGTGCCACTCTAGCTCCTTGTAGCTGCTCTACAGCCTCTACCCTCAACCTCTGCAATTTCACTAGCCGTGGACATCAAGTTGCTTAACTTAGGTCAGCCCCATTTTTTTCTATTCATACAATAGAAACAAGGCTATCAACTCCTTTGGGGGGGCTTTTGTGAAGCTTTGGTGAATACTCGCTGAGTGCCAAGCAGGGTTCTGAGCCTTCTGCTTCAGTAGGAAAGCAAACGATCATCAATCGGATTTGTTATAAATGGTAGCCTTTAGCTTTCTCAACGACGATGGGGTCTAGGCATTCCTTTCTTCGTTGTACAGGAGGCAAACTAAATCTCAGGAACATGCTCAGGACCAAGAGCTAAGAAAATGATGGCTTTAGAAAAATAAAGAAAATGTGCCTGAGGAGGGGGCAGAAAAGGTGAGTGGGGAGGGGTGTGTGGGAAGAAGAGAATAGTGGAAACAGAAAGGAGAGGAAAACAGAATGAAGAGAAAACAGGATAAGGATTAAGGGAGAAAGAAAATGGGGGTGGGGGTGGGGTGGAGTGGGCGGGGGCGGGTAGGGATGGGGAGGGGAGAGAAAAATCTAAGGAGGGGATAGGCAAGAGGCCTAAACCCTGGTATTTTTCCCATCTCACTGAGGCTTAAGCGAAATGACCCCCTTTGTCTGCTGACGCATCTGCTTTTATGGTTCAGGCCATTCTACTCAGTTCCCGGAAACCACCTCCCTTCTCTTGTGGCCCCTCCTTGCTCCTTTTCCCCCAGCCTCTCCCAGGATCCAGGGTTTGAGCCGAGACTGCTGCTCCGCATGCCTCCCGTTTACTCAGACAATCGCTTAATTGCCATTTAAGAGAATTGATGCAAATGACCTTTCGAGCACACTAGTTACACTGACATCCAAACAGAGGAGATACAGACGCCCTTTCGAGAACAGCAACGTCTTCTCACAGCAATCACCCCGAGAAGGAAGTGCCACCAGGTGGCTGTGGCCACGAGCAGAAGGGGCAGGGCCGTTCTGTGGATTGTCTGTCTTCAGGCTCTGGCCGGACGTTTAATTCTTGTGGGGTTGTTAGGGGCTCAAGGACCTTAAGTGAATCTTCAGCTCCAGAAAAGGTGGGGTCCAGAGGGCTGGAAATGATCTGCCCTGTCAGAGCAGCCCAAAGTACCAGCCCCTGCGCCTGGGCTTCTCCGTGGAGGCCGGCATCACTTTCAGAGATGGTCAGACAGTGGTATGCGAGGGGTGGGTTTGAGGTGGTCCGCCCCACCATTTGCTGTTGAGTCCATTTCAGTTCAGGGCAACCGGAGTGTGTCTCAGTAGACCTGGACCCAGAGGTTCTTCGTGTCGGATTTCTTTTAGGCCTTTGTTACACGATGCCTGTGGGTGTATTTGAACATCTAAACTCCCCAACAGCAGGTGGAAGTCAAAGACTATCTAATTTGACCCCAATTCATTGATGTTTTCGGATTTGCTAGCCCTCAACACCACACATGACCATCAAGTGGATTCTGTCTCCCAGCGGCCCTGTAGGACAGGGCTCTCTCCGACACTGTCACCATTTACAGGAGTTCAAAGTCTCACCTTTCTCCCCCAGAGCAACTAGTGTTTTCAGACTGCTCACCTTTCAATGAGTAGCCCAGTGTGTAACCACCATGCCACCAGGGCTAGAGAATACAATAAAACACAAAGCAACTACCGTAAATACTCGAGTATAAGCCAACCCGAATATCAGCCGAGGCACCTAATTTTACCACAAAACTGCATTTTAAAATATGCTGAAAAACTCGGCTTATACACAAGTCTATACGGTAAACGCAGGTTGATGGTTTGTGCATATTTTTTTACTGACCTCTCCGACTCACAGTGAGGGAGAACCATTTTCAACCCTCATCCCCTTCCTGCAGGTGTGCCGCTGTTCACCATCTGTTAATCAGCCTGGATGTTGGAAGGGTCACAGCCAGCCACAGGGTCACGATCAAGAATGCTGTCCATTTCTGAGCAAATGCTTCACCTGCAACTTCACTTGCCCTCTCGCCACGCAAGTGGTCTGACAAGGTGGTACGCAGGTCTCTCCTAATTTCTAGTCACCCCATGTCGACAACTGAATCTGGTTCGTGGTGGACTTGTGACAAATCCGTGTGCACTAGATGAAGGAATAACATTGAGATGAGTTCGGAACCGGGGCTTCATGTTCTAACAAGTCCTTCTTCTCTCTTCCTTGTTCCTACCTCCAAGCCTTTTCCTTGCCTTCATTTTCCTCTATGATGTATAAACATGCTATTTAGTGTCTATGAGTATGGCCTGAGTATGGCCAACGGTCAATGTACTGGGCTGCTAACTGAAAGGTTGGAGGTTCAAGACCACCAGGAGGCTTCCTGGAAGAGGTCTGGCAATCTGCTTCTGAAAGATCAGCGACTGACAACGTGTGGAGCACAACGCTTCGCTGACACACGAGGACCCACTCAATGGCAATGGATTTTCTCTTTCAGTTCTCTTTCAGAACAATCAGATCTAGAAGCCAAACAGAGCTGGTGCAACTCCTTCTCTGCCACTCTCCAGCAGTGCCCATGGATGATCTCCACAACTTCAACTGTAACCGTATGGATTACAACAGAATGACCTTGAGGGCAAAATGAAATCATTCACACGACTGGGCTTAGCATGTACTACTCATTCGTTTCATTCCAGGTCCTTCTCCTGTTTTTCCTCATCCCCTACAGCCTCATTCCTTCCTTTGCTCCCAGCCTTTATTCTCACTCCTAAGATTATACCACAGTCACTGACAAGCTTCAGTAGCCTGAGCTGCACTGAGTTTGGGGAAGAAAAAGTCAAGTCCAAGGGCCCCGGACCATGTCAGCAATCAGACCCAGGAAGAGCCCAGTGCAGACCCATCCCTCCTGGAGGGAGAAGGCAGTCTGACCCCTCAGCTGTGGCCATTACATTGGGGTGCACAATCAGATGCACAGACCTTGGGATTCTACCCTCCTTACCCAGAAGGGCACCTTTTGTTAGCCAAGCTGAGCAGGTAGATTTTAAAATATTGCTTGCATCGGATGGGGGCTTTGGGAGGCAGGGAGGAAGAACCCTGCATTGGAAATAGAGACTCATGGTGCCCACCCTCATTTCTGCCAATATCCAGCTACGTGGCCTAGGAAACGTCTGTTCCTCTCTCTGGACCTCATCTTGTCATTTGATAACGTGAGACCAGGCAATCTTAAAGGCTTCTTCTAATGCCTATGTGCCATGCTAAAGAACTTGCTCTCAGATTCTCCCAAAATATTTCCACAGACGTTTTAGAAAAAGAAAGGAGAGGCGACAATGACGAAGCTTAAAACCAGCTGCCATGGCGTTGATGTCGGTCCAGGGTGACTCAATGGGCCTCAGAGAAGAACTGGGCTTCATAGGGTTGTTCACGGTTGGGGTTTATGTCAGAAGTCAATTCCCAGGCCTTTCTTCTGAGGTACCCCTGATGACTCAAATACCAACCCGTTCAGTTGGCAGCCATTGACAGGTTATCGTTTATTTTGTTTTTGATCCACAGCACAGATGTTGTGGAGCTTGCCTGTGTGTTTCTGCTGTCCCGGTGGCAGATTTGTACTAATACACACAGTTGTCTGAATTTTCTCCATCCCCCTTGTGCAGGGTTTCCCTCTATCACCAGTGGAAGATCGTTTCTGGCTCAACACAGCCTCAGTACAGCTTAGACCTCGGAGGCATCTGCTAGTGGATTTGCTTCATTTCTGCTATATCTATCTAAAGCCGTGGCAACCCTCTTCTGGCCAAAACCACGCACTAATTAATACATTTTGCAGGGCGAATGGAGTGCTGGCACCATCACCAGCCTGGGGACGCTCCCAAAGCCACGGGCCTTGCCCAGTGCCCAGAAAGAGCCCTTCTGGGAGACAGGCAGTGCCAACTTTCCTCCATGCCAGCTTATCACCTTTCCCTTCAGAACCTGAAAGTTTGCTGCCTACTAAAGAACCCCAACTCCCTTCCTCTGCCCTTCTCTCCTTCACCAGCTCACATCTCCAGGGAAATGCAGGTCACAGTCAGATGGTGCCCGATCTACTTTTTTTTACTATATCCCCTTCTATGGGCAGAATGATGGATCAACTCTGGAAAACCTATTAGGGAAAAGCTGGGCCCATCCTGTGTTTCCGTCTGTCCTGTCCAGGCGACTTTGAGTCAAACTGCTGAGAGCCATATGGCTGCGGAACCATCTCAGTGGGATGCCATGTTTATTTGGGCTGCTGACCCTGGCCTTGGAGGAAAAAGTGAAGGATTAGTGGCAGATCTTGGTGCCCAAGCCCCTGCCCCCTCATTCCAGCCCTGCGGCGACTTTTTGGCGATGCTTTAATTTTCAGTTTGGTGAGAAACCTGCGAGAGAATTCAGGTACCCTCGTGTCCACCCATCCCACGCTCTGGTATTAGGTAGGCATCTTTCTTGTTTAATCCATGCCAGGTCAGCTTGACGGCATCAGCTCCAGCGGGGTTCTGGAAGAAAGAGAGATCAAAAAGCAGGGGAACTGGAATAACAGCTCTGTTTTGGATCGCAGTGTAAGTTTGCCTAAAGAAGAGCTATTATTATGACCTGGCAGTGTTTGGCGACCCAGTAAGCAGGTTACTGGGGATCACTCACAGTCCTTATAAACCTACAGGAACCTACAGGGCTGGGCGATGACATGTTCAGCTTCCTCCATAAGGATCATCCTGCCCATCTTCCATGGCAGGATAAGGACCATCCCTTCCAAAGCCCACACCTTTTGTCCCCTGTATCTACTGTTCGCCATGGCCTGCTTTTCTCAAAAACCCAACTCAAAGCTTGTTTCTCCAAGAACCAGTTTTCTCCCTAAGCCTCCTGCAATGCCACCTTTCATTTGCATTCCCTTGGGATGAAATGATTGAAAACCATACCCAATGATTCAAAAGTCCTCAGATGATTACGCAGCCAACCCAATGCCACTAAGTCCATTCCAACGCATAAGGACCCTAAAGACAGACGAGAACTGCCCCCGGAGAACTCCCAAGGCCCTCATCTTTGTGGCAGCCGACGGCCACAGTATTCGCCTGCGGGTGGTGGGATGGTGTGAATGGCCAACCTTCCGGTCAGCAGTCCAACGCTTAACATACTGCACCTCCAGGTCTCCTTGATGTACCTACTCCAGTGCTATCAAGTCAATCCCCACTCCTGGTGACCTTACATGGCCGAGTAAAATGGCGCCATGGGGTTTCTGAGACTTTAAATCTTTACTAGGGTAGGCAGCCTCACCTGTGCCTCCACTGCCGGGATAGCCTTTCGAGGTCTTCGATCCATGTCCCTTCGTCTGTGGGGGAAGAATCTGAAGACTGGTCTGGTTTTTCCCGGGATCATCAAGTCTCTGTGACCAAAGAATGCCTTGAGTTTGGTCCTCTCGACATCAGGACACAGATACGTCTCCAAAAGATTTAATTTTGCCTTTCTGTTCTTTCTTCAGAAGATTATCCAGAAAGCTGGTTTCTTTTATGATTTTAAGTTCTTTTCACATTTCCCCCCACTCTATCGGGACCACTAATCTGATACTTTTCAGCGCTATTGATAGTGTTAGCTCGGCACCATCTAGTTCTCCTGGTCTCCCAGTTCTGGAAACTGATATTTCCGTGGTCCATTCGTTCATTGGACTAAATTCTCCCCGTATGACTTTTCATTTTCATCGCTCTTCATCACTCCAGAGAGGGAAAAATGAATAGCTGCACGTTATAGCTATACAGGAGCTTTTAAGATCCCAGTTGCTACTCACCAAAGTAGGATGCAGGACATGGTCTTTGTGAAATATGTGTGTTGACCTTGGTGTCCTCCAAGACCATAGTCCTGATTTACCCAGTTTGAGGGTTCTTTTTTTTTTTAAATACATCCTTGAATCGTCATCAATCCTTTCATGTTTCCTTGTTTCTGTCTCATGCTCAAGCTTTCTGGCATCATAACCCCAAAGAAACTATTTATATTCAAATGGTTGCCTTATATTTGCTTCCCATGGATTCCAGACTAGATAACTGACCTTACATTTTTTACCTTGAAACCAACACATTTATAATAAAAATAATGACATATTCTTGAGGATGTAGACCCAGAACCAACATGACTTGATTATATATATAATTATATACAGTATATATAATCTTATAATATATTTTCTTATTATATATAAAATCTTTTGCACACAGCTCCAAATTCAAATGACCTGTTCTCAGGATTAGCTAGATTCAGGCTGAAATGCCTAAGAATCCTAATTTACCAATATCCCATGGCACTTTCAGAGAGTGGACAATTCCATACACTGGATTCCCTCTCTTCCATTAGTCCAGTGCATTGCAGAAACTGGGTATCCGACAAAGAAAATCATCTAGAAATAAGGTATAAACTTTTTCTTTTTTTCATTTTTAATGGTAAATTCCCCCTTTCCTAGCTGTTCATGGAACTCTTTCCCTGGTTGCCGAAGAGGACGCTATTCTACCTGCCTAGTGAAATGAGGAAAACAGCTGGAAGGGGAGGTCAGAGGATCAGAACATGTAAATGAAGCCAGGACCCACTTGGCAATGACAGTGGGTATAATTCAAGGTCAGGAGCTGCTTGATGCCTAACTTCATGTGTGACTGAAGTGAGGCTGTCTTAACAGCTGGTCCCTGAAGAAAACGTCCCATTCCCCATCCCCTCCCCAAAGTACAGAGCGAATATAGAGCTTCTAAGATCCTCGGTAATTTGTATCTTTATTTTTCTTCCAGTGGGAATCTAGCATGCAAGATTAACAATGGCTTCCTGTTTAGAAAGGTGAGGGGTAAATATTTCCAAATAAATGGTAAAACAGGAAAACAAATACCTCTTGAGAGTTATTCTTGGCTAAAGCCTAATGGAGCCTCTTAGGAATATTGGAGAACTTTTCAAGATAAAGAGAAACTTGATTGATGGCCAAAGATGACATTGTGGAAAAAGTATTTCCTTTCATTCTCTGTAAGACCCTGGGCAAGTCACTTTATATTCTAGGGTTCAGTTTGCTCCGATCTGGGAACTAAACCATTGCTGTTGTCCATTCTTCAATGATTCAAACTGTAATTCCTTTAAAGACAAGGACGAACTACAGCCCTCTTGCTTGTTTTTAGATCCTGGTCTTAGGTCTTCTGTGCTGACGTAACAGAAATGCCCACGAAGAGTATTTCTTTAACCATCACCAATGTATTCTCTCACAGCTGAGGAGGCTGAGCGTTCAAATTCAGAGCACCAGCTCCAGGGGAGGGACGTTTCTCTTTGTGTTGCCTCTGAAGGAAGGTCCTTAGCTTGTTTCAACATCCATGGGCCTGTCTTTCCTTGGAGACCCCGTGGGTGTTGGCATCAAGCTTCCCCTGGGTTTGGGAGGATCTCAGCACAAGGACTTGGGGTCCAAAAGACACGCTCAATTCCTAAATCTCAATTCTCAGTGACAGGTCCCTCCTTCTCCTTTTATCTCTTGTAAGATAGAAAGTTATGCAGGCCATACCCCAGAGGATCTCCCCTGACTTCAAATCAAGGCACCCCAATCTCCTTCCACCTGTTTTGATCTAATCATCATGAAGGATGATCTTATTATTAGGTAACTCCAAAATTGCATCATTACATAACTGCCAAACCACTGAAAATCATAGCCCAGCAAAGTGGACACATATTTTTGGTGGATACAATTCAATCCATGACATTCTAACCTCTGATCCCCCAAAAGTTATATCTGTGCCACATGGCAAACACTTTCACCCTATCATATCACAAATCAACTCATGTCCAGATTCCATCCTCAGGCAAAATTGCTTTTTATTTCTGAATCAATAATGCAAGATATGTAATAAAACAAGATACACCTTTCTATTACAAATGAGATCAATTGGAAAAAAGGTAGGGATAACAGACATCAAGCAAGTGAACTTCCCAGCAAAACAATTTCTTTAGCTATCAAGGCTTGACGATAAATTTCTGTTTATGGAGAAAATCTAGACAGGTGGTCCTGTCCTTCGAACTATGATCTCCTTCCAGGCCCGCTCGGACAGAAAAGCTGCTTCCTTCCCTTTGGGAGGGCCCATTCTCCCTGTCCAACTGAATAGTGACCCCCACCCACTTGGCCTCTGCAGGCCCCACTCTCCTGCAGGCCCCACTCTTCTGCCCCGCCTCTTCAGTCATGAGCATAAAATTCTCACACACACACACCCCATTTTATACTTGTGAGTGGTGGTCAGACACTCTGGAACCAAGTTAGGAAAAGTTTGACTCTCTTAAATGTAGGGTATGGCCCCACCCTTTGAAAACTCAAGGGTCAAGACTCCACCATTTTAAAGTCCAGAAATTGTAACCATGCCTGTGAGACTGAGGCAACTTTACTTTCAATGCACCTGATCTTCTCCGCTTCGGCTTCCTGGTTCCTTGGGCTCTTAGACTTCAATTTCTCAGACCTCTTGGGCAGCCTCTGGTCTTCCCCGCTTGAGCTTCTTGGCTCAAGTATTACAAAGCTCTTTAGTTGTACCTGGAGGCACCTCACTCTGCCAGTCAGTCTGGCCTGAAGGGACTCAGCCCTCTCATTCCATGGGTCAGCAAACCTAGTTCTAATAAGTTCCTTGAAGTACCCCACTCTACCAGAAACATCCTGCCCAGTCACTCATGTCTCTTGGTTCATGGGTTGGTTTCCACACTATCTCACACCAGCCTCCTGGTTCTACTACTACTGTTTCTCTGCCACTGTCCACGGCCATCTGCACCAGCTCCGGCATTACAGCGCTCCTCGATTCCTTCTGAGTCCCACCAGGATTGTCCTCGGTGTCACAAATCCCACCAACACAACGCAATTTAAATCTCTGTAAAGTCATGTCACTTTAAAGCAGTCTAAACAGATACTTCGGGTACACTAAGACTTCATACCTTCTAATTATTACTCAATTCCAACATAGCTTCTACATTTTCTACCTATATTAGAGTAGCACCCTACCCTTGGGACTAATTTCTGTCTTGGTCATTTAATGCTGCTTTAATATAAACACCACAAGTGGATGACTTTACCAAACATAAAATTGTTCTCTCACAATTTAGAAGGCTAGAAGCCCAAATTCATAGCTCTGGCTCTAGACTCTAGAGTCTAGAGGAAGACTTCCCCACTGTGTAGGTTCTGGAGAAAGAATTTTGTCTCATTTCCACAGCTGTGTGTTAGCATTCCTTGGAAATTTCCATGTATTTTGACATCAGTCTTCCTCTGGGTCCAGAACTTCTCAGTGCCTGGACCCTGGTTGAAGGGAACACTCCACCACTCTCTCTGCTCTCTCGGTGCGAGTCAGGTACCTTCTCCGTTAGCTTTTCCCTCCTGATCTCTTGTAAGATGAAAGGCGATGAAGGCCACACCCCAGGGAAACTGCCTTACTTTGGATCAGGGCTGTGACCAGAGTAAGGATGTTGTATTATACTCTAATCCCTTTACAACAGATCCACTAACCAATTCAGATCACATCATATATAACTGTAAAATTACATCATCACTGAGCTGCCAAACCACTTAGATTCATAACTAGCCAAGTGGATATATATTTTGAGGGGACACAATTCAATTAATGAGAGCCACCATGTCCTAAAATAGTACATGGCACTTAGGAAAACATTCAGTAATTTTCCATGAATGAATTTTAAGAAATAAGAAAAAACTAATTATACTGAGTAGTGGCTATTCATTTCCCAGTCACCAGTTGGAATCCAGCAGCCACAGGAGGAAACTTATATACTGTATATACTCGTGTATACGCTGTTTTTTCAGCACATTTTTCAATGCAGTTTTTGTGGTAAAATTAGGTGCTTCAGCTGATAGTCAGGTCAGTTTATACTCAAGTATAAACGGTAAATGGTGGACTATTGGTCAGACATTGAACATGCTTTTATTAAGCAGCTACTATGCGGGTGTAAACATTGTGAAGGGAGCATCATGGAGGCATTCCTTACCTCCTCTAACTTCACAAGGGATAGAAGAATCACCATCCTCAGCTGCCCATGGTCAACCATATGAAGCTGAAGTCAGACATGCCTCCATCCTTTGATTTTCCTTACCAATGGTGATACAAGCCATCCCTCCCCTGGCATTCTTCACAGCTTGGTTTGATCAGTCATTTCAATGGCCATGCAGGACTCATAAGCCACACTCACACTATGGGGTTATTAGGGAAGTTAACAGGCTACAATTCAGGATCAGAAATATTCAGGACACAGTTCTTTGGTCCGGGCTCTCGCTGGCATTTGACACCCATTGTCTTGGCCTCTGTCCTGCTCAGGCAATGTTACAACACTCTTTTAGCAATGTTGATAAATATCCAAAGTACCTGCCACTCTACCCTATTCCACAGGAAAGCCTCCCATCTGAAATAACTCAGCTGTTCTTGGTCAAGAAGTCCACTGCTATGTCCCATGATCTGGTTATTGATTCTGTTGCTGCTGCTTCTCTGCCAGTCCTCTGTTGATTCTCTGGTGTTATAGCTTTCTGTCCCTGGATCAAGACGGTTCAATGTGCGGGGAGTCCAAAGGAGGCCCTCCAACCCTGGTTCTTTTCTTGATAGTAGTGAGACTTCTCTTTAGGCTAAAACGATGGTTCGTTGTGTACCCTACAGGATGGCAAAGTAGACCAATGCCCACGTTAGAATGTCAAGTTTTACAATCACAATTAACCCTGTAAATAATGACAGAACTGGCTTGTACAAAGAGCCCTAATGACGTAGTGGTCACAAGTTGGGCTGCTAACTGCAAGGCCAGCAGTTGGAGATGACCAGCCATTCTGAGGGAGAAAGAGGAGGACATCGACTCCCTTAGAGAGTCACAGTCTCAGAAACTCACAGGGGCAGCTCCACTCTGTCCTACAGGGTGGCTAGGAGTCGGCATCGACTCCATGGCAGGAATTTTGTTTTGTTTTAATCAGCATCTTCCCCCACTTTCTCTTACCCAGATCCATTAGGAGAAAAAAGTCATTTGATGGGCCTTACACAGACTATGGCTACACGAATCATAGTAAATAAGTCCCTGCACATTGGGCCTCCACTCAAGTACTTACTCAATGCAACAACACGTTGTTCTATTAAATTGGAATTCCATGATGCACACCTTCCTGACACGATCACTGAAGACAAAGCGGGTGAATAAGCAAATGTGGTGAAGAAAGCTGATGGTGCCCGGCTATCAAAAGACATAGCGCCTGGGGTCTTAAAGGCTTGAAGATAGACAAGCGGCCATCTAGCTGAGAAGCATCAAAGCCCACATGGAAGAAGCACACCAGCCTGTCTGATCATGAGGTGTAGAAGGGACCAGTTATCAGACATCAAAGAACAAAAAATCATATCATTGTAAATGAGGGTGAGTGCAGAGTGGAGACTCAAAGCCCATCGGTAGGCAACTGGACACCCCCTTATTGAAGGGTTGTGGGGAGGAGATGAGCCAGTCAGGGTGCAGGGTAGCAATGATGAAACATATAACTTCCCTCTAGTTCTTAAATGCTTCCTCCCCGCCACTATCATGATCCCAATTCTACCTTACAAATCTGGCTAGACCAGAGGATGTATCTTGGTACAGATAGCAACTGGAAACACAGGGAATCCAGGACAGATGACCCCTTCAGGACCAGTGGTGAGAGTGGTGATGCCTGGAGGGTGGAGGGAATGTGGGGTAGAAAGGGGGAACCGATTATAAGAATCTACATATAGCCTCCTCCCTGGGGGATGGACAGCAGAGAAGAGGGTGGGGGAGACATCAGACAGTGTAACATATGACAAAATAATAATAATTTATGAATTATGAAGGGTTCATGAGGGAGGAGGGAGTGGGGAGGGAGGGGGGAAATGAGGAGCTGATATTAAGGGCTCAAGTAGAAGGCAAAGGTTTTGAGAATGATGATGGCAACAAATGTACATATGTGCTTGACACTATGGATGGATGTATAGATTGTGATAAGAATTGTATGAGCCCCCAATAAAATGATTTAAAAAAAGAAAAGAAAAGAAGTCCCTGCAGTGAGATAGGACAGACTCAAGGTTACTTGGGGTTGATGGAGAGCACAAAGTGCACTTTGTGACCACTGCTTCCATTGGTGAACAGCTAACGAGAATAGCCCAATATTCCCTGATGGTGCAGTTACTGGAGTACATGAGAGCAACCATGGAAACATCAATAGAATCCCTCTAGCATTTTTGTGACTGAGAAGGGAAAACAAAAGTTACTGTTGGTTAAGATGATCAGATAGTTATTATAAGAACTAATAACGATGTACAATATTGGACCTTGTGTTATCTTGCGATTTTTCATTTGGTAGAAACACTAAAACATAGACATTTGGAACATCACCAGTTAGGTAAGTTAGGGAACTCTCCTGTACTGCTCTTCCTCAAAGTTCAAGGTAATGTCCTAGGGAGAAGCCACATTCAAACAGGCTAATTAAAACACATACTGCAATCTTAACATGCACAGTGTACCCATGAACGTATGGCCAAAGTCACTGATCCCAGGGATCAACAGTGTGGTGCCAACTTAGCCTCTGAAAGATGACAGTAAGAAATGTTTTGACGTGAATTGCTTCCATCTGATAGCATTCAGAGAAAATCGCTGGTCCTCCCTAATCCAATTGCCTGTTTGGCTGTACATTCTGAAACCAATCCTAAAAGGGAATTCCCACAGAGCGTTGACAGAGACCACCCACTTTCTTTTAAATCCACTGGAGATTGGGTTTAATCTGGAATGCTCCCTCAGGAGCCACAATAAACTTGGGGTTTAGAAGAAGTTGGATTCCATTTTCTAGTCCGTAGCTGAGGAAGGGTCATGGAACCAATAAAATCACACTTGAACCTTTCGTTTTTACTTCCAATTTATTTGCTCTTTCATGCATCCTGAAAGTCTGGAAATCCTGTAAGTACGAAACATTCTATCTGGTGCCATGAGCTAGTGCTACTTAAGAGAACAGAAATCAATATCAATGAGGAGATAGACTGTATTAGTGATGTGCTTTTAAAGTAAACATGATCACTCTTTTAGTAACAAGGACAAACACCTCAACCTGGGTTAAAAAAAGAAGTAAATTCTTTGGGTCATGTCGTCAAGTTCAAGCATGACTAGACCCAGGTCCTGAAACAATATCATCCGGGATCTTTCTTTTACCTCATCATGTGCATCCCATGGATAACCTTTCAGTGAGAAAATTTTGGCATTTTACCTATTCCTGAACCTCTTGGTCCAGCTGCTTGGAATGCGCTGATTGGCCAGATATGAATCATTTGACCTCACCTGGGCCTCACATGTCCTGAGAATGGGCGAGAGATCGTTTCTCAAGTGAAAATCAGGCTGTCATTCTAATGAAGTAGAGAGATGCCTAGTGAGCGGCAGGAATGACAGATGTCCACAATGAGAGGTGACTCCTGGAGCTCTGGGTGCAGCCCCTCACCTCGTGACCTTGAGGCTCCGCGACTGCTGCTGTGAGGGAAAGCCCCAAGAATCCACCTGATTGATCTCTCCTATCTTCCTGGTAATGCCGTGGTGATCAGAACTGTCTATTAACCCTTAATTTGGAGTTCACCCTAAAAAGTGCTGGAAGCCAACTTCATCCACATGCCAGTTTCCTACATGCATCCATAACAGCGGGCAGGGAAAGTTACTGGTGCCAGTACCATCACCCCAAGAACCTAGAGCACCCTCACTCTCTGAAAAAAATGTACAACCCAGCCCAGGTCTTCAGGGTACCATACCTCCCAGCCTTATGAATGCACAGGGCTATTCTCTCACATCCCTTGCGTCAGATGCCCATGGGTTCTCAGTCTCTTATTCCAACTTCCTTCTCCAAAGATAAGCACTTTGTTCCTTCCCCCTCTTCCCCACTCCACCCCCACCCTGTACTTACTTCAACTGCAATTTGATGTCTTCAAGCATTGGGGAGGGGAAATACATATATCATTATATACCGTATGTACTTGAGTATAAGCCGACCCAACTATCAACCAAGGCACCTTAGATTGCCGCAAAAACTGCATAATAAATGTGCTGAAAAACTTGGCTAATGCTCGAGTATATACAGTAAGTAAATCATATCCAGCCCTGATGACCAAGTTGTCTAGGTGACTATTGAAATCAGCAAGACAACAGTAATCAGAGGATGGAAAGTAGACCACCCATTGAAGATTGGAGGCAAAGAGCTGAAATCATGGAGCAAGAGCAAGGGCAACTCAAACAGAGGACCTTGTGTCTTGCTCAGGTGAAACAGTTAGGCACTTAGGTAAGACAGAAGCCATACAGGGCAATTCTTGCAAATCTAACTAAGTCTAGCTCTGTAGCCTGTACTTCTCCAACACCTATTCAGCAAACAAAGCTGTTAGAGCTTACCAGCTAGATCCCTATGCAGTCAGAGATGACGAGACTTCCCCGTGCGCCCATCCCCCTATCAGATCAGAAGTAACTAGTATTTGGTATCCAGACAAAGATTCTGAGAGATGGTAGGATGATGTTGATTGTGAATCCCTGGACCTGTTGGGAAAATACCCCGGGTTGGCATTTTTTTATCAGTTTGGTTCATTGTAGAGAAAAATAACCAAAAACTAAACAAACAAACAAAAAACACTGTCTGTAAGAGGTAAAGTTCAACAGGGCTGGTTTCATAATTCAACTTTATAGATAACCAGAGTCAGACTGACCAAAAACTTCCATCTCCCCGGGAAGACAGAGCCAAGGCCATCATGGAGCAACCATCTGCCCAAAGACTAATGACCAAGCTAACGTCAGAGATGGATTCTTTACAGGTCATTATGTTCTTAAAGGCTATTTCTACATGGTCCCAAAATAGCCAGTTAAATAGTGGAAAATTCAGCCAACCTCCTAATTGTTTTATCATGAAAGTCCAAGCGCAAGCCATTCACCACAGGAAAATTCCATTCAGTTACAAATGTACCTCTCTAGCACTTAAGGGATGAACCCGCCATACTAAACTGTCTCTCTGCGCAACACAGAAACTATTTGTACTCTAACCCCTGCCCTCAAACTTCCTCTAGTTTAGTCACAGTGAAGAAGCACAAATGAGGGAGAATAAATGCTGCAAGTCTGCCCTCAGAAATTTAATGCAAATTAGGCAGATGGAAGAGACCCAGAAAGGTGCTTGGATAATAATGTCTCTCCATCAACCCAGGAGTCCATTACACTGTGTTATTGGTGAACTCACTGGGGGCTGAGCCCAGCTTGAGGCACTAGGAATTTGTAATGACCCTATGTAGAGGGAGTTCTCTATCCATTGGCTGTGGAGGGGAGTGTAGAAAAAATCGGGAGAAACAGAATGAGTAAAAGCGAGATGAGGGTAGTGGGCTGTGGGTGGTGGGGGTGGGGGTGGGGAGGGAGGCATAAAAGGGGATTAGGTCAAAAGAAGACTTGGGATGATTCCTGGAAAAGGCCAATGCAGAGCTAAATGTTTGAGTTCTGTGGAGAATGTGGCTTGGCAGAAATGGGAAAACAATACTCCCAAGCAGGGGAGTCACAGGAGAGGAGGCTGGGAAGGGGCTGTATATCTCACCTACTTTCTCACCCTTTCCCACTCTTCTTGGATAGTATGTCTGGGAGTAGAGCGTTGCTCTGTCCCCAGGCCCCCTCTTTCACCTTGGTCCTCACCAGGGAGAAGGAGAACCGAGATGAGGGAAACTTGAAAGCCAAGCCCCCAATTTCAGCAGAGGGAGGAAATCATACAACGTAATTGCCTCTCAGCAAAGCACTTGTCTGCTGTCGCCATGAGGTATCAGAGCGTATTGACTGCAGTTGGTCACAGGGTAACCCGGTTTAATTCAGGCTCTGGCATCCAGCATTACTCCAACTCTGGCAAGTGGCACTGCCTGATCTCACCCAGTAGTCTCAGCCCCATGCCAGACTCGGAGACCAATCATGGTTTCTGGCAGTGGTCACTTTTTGTCTCCTTTTGTTGTTTTGCCACTGGCCCAGCTCCACTGTGGATGTCTTGGTTCGCCAATAATTAGGTCTTTGCCTATTTCTCTCTCTATTTTTCCCCCTTTTTGTTGTGAATTGGATGACGGTTTACAGAGCAGATGATGAGTTCTATGGTAAACAATTCATCCACGTTCATTGAAATCCCTCCCAGTGGACCATCACTTAATCTACTTCCTCCCTGTAGATCTGATTTGCATTCTACCTACTTTCCTTTTTTTTTTTTTTTGGTCAATTTTGTTCCTTGCTTATTTTAAAGGACATTTTTTGAGCTGCCTATGTTTTCCAGTATTGGAATGAAATGAAATGAAATTTTCGGTTTCCTTCTCTCATTAACCACAGTTGAAGTCTTCTGCACCACCTGTGCCTAATGGTATAGACTACGAAATTCTGTAGGAAAAAGGAAACATATGTAAATTAAGAGGTATCAGGGACGGTATTCTAGAGAAAAAACAAACCTATCCGTGAAAAGAGAGACCGTTCCAAATCAATCTGATCTTATCTGCAGTTGATATTTAGAGTCTTCTATTACGTATATACTTGAGAATAAGCCGACCCGAATACCAGCCAAGGCACCTAATTTTACCACAAAAATTGCATTAAAAATGTGCTGAAAAACTCAGTTTATGCACAAGTATATGTGGTAATTGCTATGAAGTGCTTTATGATATATGGGAAAACCATGGAAGTCTTAATTTTTTTAAACATTTTATTGGGGGCTCTTACAGCTCTTATCACAATCCGTACATATATCCATTGTGTCGAGCACATTTGCACATATGTTGCCATCATCATTTTCAAAACATTTTCTTTCTGCTTGAGCCCTTGGTATCAGCTCATTTCCCCCCTCCCCCACCTTCCTTCCCTCATGAACCCTTGATAATTTATTTTAAAATATTTTCATGTCTTACACTGACCACTGTCTCCCTTCACCCATTTTTATATTGTCCATCCCCCGGGAGGAGGTTATATGTAGATCATTGTGATTGGTTCCCCCCCCCCCCACCTTCCCCTTTCCCTTCTGTTATCACTATTCTCGTTATTGGTCCTGAGGGGTTTATCTGTCCTCAATTCCCTGTATTTCGAGCTCTTTATCTGTACCAGTGTACATGCTCTGGTCTAGCTGGATTTGTAAGGTAGAATTGGGGTCATGAAAGTGTGTGTGTGTGTGTGTGTGTGTGGTGGGGGGGGTGGGGGTGAGGAAGCATTAAAGATCTAGAGGAAAGTTGTATGTTTCATTGGTGCTATACTGCACCCTGACCGACTCGTCTCCTCCCTGCGACCCTTTTGTCAGGGGATGTCCAATTGCCTACAGATGGGCTTTGGGTCTCCACTCGTTGCTTCCCCTCATTCACATTGATATGATTTTTTGTTCTAGGTCTTTGATGCCTGATACCTGATCCTATTGACACTTCATGATCACACAGGCTAGTGTGCTTCTTCCATGTGGGCTTTGTTGCTTCTCAGCTAGATGGTCGCTTGTTTATCTTCAAGCATTTAAGACCACAGATGCTATATCTTTTGATAGCCGGGCAATTTGCTTATGCACCCATTTTGTCTTCAGTGATCATGTTGGGAAGGTGAGCATCACAGAATGTCAGGTTACTAGAACAAAATGCTCTTGCATTGAGGGAGCACTTGAGTTGAGGCCCAATGTCCATCTGCTACCTTAATACTATGTAATATATGTACATAGATCTAGTTACCTATTGTTATGTATAAATATATTTGCATATGTACATGCCTGTATTTAGACCTCTATAAATGTGCTTTGCTTCCTAGTTCTTTCCTCTATTTCCTTTCACTTTCCTCTTGTCCCACTATCATTTTTGACTTTCGTTCAGGTTTCAGTAATTCCTCTCAACTACATTGCATGTAACCAAGCCCACCATATGCCCTCCTTGCCATCAATTTTAGATCACTTGTTGTTTCCTTGTTCCTACATTTATTGGCACACGCTTTCCTTTCCCCCACTTCCCCCTTTCCTGTGTCCCTCTAGCACCATCAGTACCATTGTTTTCTCCTCTGGATAGTTTATCCCACCTATCTTATCTAGATCAACATGCAAAAACAATAATAAGCAGAGAAATGAAACAAAGCAAAACAAAACAAGAACAAAAACAACCAAAAAATTCGACAAAAATAAGAAAAGCCTATAAATATTCCAAGTTTGTTTGTTGATGTTCAGGGGTGTTTTCCAGTTGAGTCTGATGGGGTGCTACACCCTGGCCCCAAAGTCTATTTGGGGTATTCCCTGGGGACTTCAATGCTTTGCTCCCCTTGCTGTTCTGTTGCATACCTTTAGTGTTTCACCCCGGTGTGGTCGGGTCAGATTGGACACAATTACCACACTGTGTCTCCAGTGTTGTGCCCTGCAGCACTATGGGTCAGTGAAGGACGTCGTGTCTCATGGTGGGGCCAGGCCTATGGTCCTCTGTGCATTGGCTGCTCTGAACAGGAATATTGTCCTCTGGGCTTTGGTGGGCCAGGATGTGTTCCACTCTCTCTCCTTCCGTCTTCATTTGTTCCTGTGTGCTCTGATCTGACGTACCCCTCTCCCTGAGCTGTAGCTCCAGTGCTGTTCTCTGAGATGCATTCTTCTTTGGGCTGCCCTGCAGACCTCTCTATTGTTTCCTTGCTTCATGCTGGTAAGTTGCATTCACATCTTGGCGTACTGGGTTGAATCGTCTTCTTTCCTAACTCTTCTGAACTTTAGCCTTGGATAAGTGATGTCCTTTGTTTCTCAAATGGTTCTTTCCTCTCATATTTGAGTCCTCCGTGATTGAGCTTCAGGCTGGTTTCCCAGTCTTCCCAGGGAGTCCTTGGAGCCCAGTCTCATCATCTGCTTGGATGCCCTGCCCCTGACCTCTAATCCAGCCTCTGACAGGTTTTCCCTGCAGCCAACTCTCCGCCTTCTTGGGATTCCTGATAGTTTTATTCCTTCTGGCCTCCAGCTACCAAGGTGGCATCTCTGCCTGAAGAGACTCTCTGGCATTGTTTTGGTGCCTTCCTCAGCCAATGGTGCTTCTAACCTCTTAGCCCTTTGAATAACCTCAGATTCAGAGAGACGTATTTCAGAATGCTGATTCATGGTCTCTCTTTCTATTCAAGACTATTGGGTTAATCCAACGGAAGACCTGCTTGGATTTCTGATCACAGTATTCCCTAGTTTTTGCCCATGCTACTGACACATGCATGAGATAGAATACTGAACCCACCAGCACAATACTAAGTCCTCCATCTCTCAGAGTCTCTAGGAAAACTATGCCAAGCTCATCTGATCTGAATATTATGCAGCAAAACTGTCCTGCTCCATCGATGCAGAATCCACTGTCCATCCTTACTATGCCTTCCACCAAATCCAGAAAGATTTCAGTTCTGAAATTCATTTATGTCGCTGATTGTTGTCCCCCAATTGAAATTAGTTCTGTGAAAAGTAAACTAACTAAAATAAAATGTTGCTGATAATTTCTGATGTGTCGTGGGAAAGGGTAGGATGAAAGTTTCACAGAACCAGGACCTCAACATGTTTCTATATCAGAATGGAGAAATATGCAGGAAGGCAAGCTCAAGGCACAATTGCTAAGGTTCTGTTGCCTTGACAATCCTTTGACTTCTGCAGTTCCCCATGGGATGGACCTAGTGACTCTCCTATAATGAACAGAATATGAAAAAAGTGACAGGATTTTCAGCCCAAGATTAAATTACAAAAAGACTGTGGCTTCTGCCTCGCATACCCTCTTGCACTCTGGTTTGCTTGCTCTGATGAAAGCCAGCTGCCATCTTATAAGCTGCCCTATGGGGAGTTCAATGTTGCAAAGGAATGGAGGGAGGTCTCTTGTACACAGCCAGCAAGGAACTGAGACTCTCAGACCAAAAACCTGTGAGTCACTGAACTCTGCAAACGATCACATGAGGGAGTTAGGAGTCAATCCTTCAGATGAGACTGCAGCCCCAGCTGATCCCTTGATTGCAGCCATATGTGAGACCCTGAGGCAGGGGCACTCAACCAAGGGCCACCTGGATTCGTGGCCCACATACAGTATGATTTACTAAAGATTTGTTATGATGAGCAGTTGGTCCAGGGTAATTTGTTATGCGGCAATAGGTAACTAGTACAAAAATAATACAGATAACTGAGACGGAAGAGTTACGCTGCCAACAAGTTGATAAGCTACATGAACCCTAAACTCTTGACTTTTCCATTTACCTTGACTTCCAGCAAAGTTGATCTGTTTCTTTAATATGTTCCCCCTCTGAGCCCAGCACTATGATAGGTGCTATGAAAGCGGCAGGAGTGAAGACCCCCCAGGGAGTTGGGGAAACACCACAAACTATAAATATACAAAGGAATCTCAGCATCAACATTCTGTGTGTCTCTTTCACACACACACACACACACACACACATACTCCCCTCTATGATATGAAACATGGGGAAAAGTTCTAGTTGGGGTGGACTGTTATGAGGCAACCTAGCTTCCAGTATGAGCCAGCTTGCAAATACATTTTGTTTTGTCTGCCTTACTAATTTCTAATTGGTCATCAACATAGAAATATCAGAATATCAATGATCTGGCTTGTCTTGAAATATCAATGATTTGGCCAAATTTGGTCAACATTACACAGGGTCCGTCGTCTAGCAATAAGTAGCTCGTGCTCACCTCTCTAGCATGTGCATGTGATGTTTACTTTGCCACAGTTCCCAAACAGACCAGTTCATTAATCTGGGAAAAATAACTGTCATTTCACCTTGAAAGTGATGTTTTAAGTCCTCCCTCTGAGTACTTTTGAGCTTCAAAGTTCTTTGTACCTTTAGTGGTCACCATGGCACTTCTCCGCCTCTTAGAAGCCTCTCTGGGTATAAGCTCAGGATTTGATTCACAATGAATATTCAACAAATGTTCCCTTACTTTTCCACTATTCCCTGCACAGAGATAGCTTAGTTTTGTTTTGTTTTGTTTTGTTTTTTTAGGTCTTTTCCCTATGAATTTGTGAACGTTTTGCAAATACTAATAATATTTATACACTTACTCATTACATTTTTGGAATTCTAGGATGACTCCAGATCTCCTAGCCCATCCTGCCCTGATCGGAATCATCAAAGATTCTAGTACCCTCAACACTTACCTGCCTCCCTGGGTGCTCTGGATGCAGAAACTAGTACGTATCAAAGCAGCACATTGTCCACAGCCTGAAGCCTAGTTAGCTCAGCATCTTCAGCCACGTGACTTTCTTCTTGCCTGAATTTGTCAAACCAATCTCTGCAGTTAACCAGGGGAAAGTAGAATGTCTTCTGGCGGGTTAACAGAGTCCCCGGCCATACACTCCTCTAAGGTTTCTGAAAAACTTAAAAACCTCTACAAGACTTCTGTGGGGGGAATCTGCTTGTTCCAGAGTATGTCACTGAGGTTAATAATAACCAAAAAAGGACATGTTTGCCTTCTAAAACTTTGAAAAAACCTTTGGTGGCAGGATTACCCAAGGCAATATGTCCTTCGATTCCTTGACTGTTGCTTCTTGGATGCTGACTGTGGATCCCAGCAGAATGAAATCATTGGCAACTTCAATTTCCTCTCCATTTGTCATAAAGTTATGTATCCATAGAGTTGTGGTGCCTTCTGGCCCAAGCCAGGGTGTCGTCAATTGCCTCATATGTATGCAAAAGTTGGATCATGAAAAAGGAAGAAAGAGAATTGATGTGTTTTAACTGTGGTGTTGGCAAAGAGTGTTTAATATACTACAGAGAGCCAAAAGAATGAACAAATTGGTCATAGAAGAAATACAACCAGAAGGCGCCTTTGAAATGAGAATGTGGCATAATAACTCACTGCGATGTTCGAGCTAATGGAACTGTTAGCCAACCAGGGATGCATTTCACGAATATCACTTTCTGCCTGTCTAGCCTGTGAACTCTCTAGGCTCAGAGGTAGTTATTTATTTTTAATAAGGGTAGAATAATGTCTGTATGCTCTCAGAGTGTCAGGCTTTGAGTGGAAGAGTTTGTGAAGTCACAAAAATTCTTGAACTATGAGGTACTTATGCTGGATCAGGAATGCCCAGGGATTGAGCTAAACATTAATGTTCAGGAATTATGTGATAGAGTATAAGCAAAATATGTTCATTATCCATCATTGTATTTTCTACTATTCATCATATTTTCATAAAAATACAGAAATTATTGAACCATGCCATATTGCATGAATACTACATGCAATAAAATTTTGTTGAAAATTAAAAAGCAGTTACAGCAGTACATCAACAGGAAGCTTCTAGAAATTAAGCTACATTCAGAAGCAGACATGGAACAAGAGATACCATTGTTGATGTCAGGGATGGCTAACCTGAAAGCAGAGAATATCAGAAAGATGTTTACCTGTGTTTTTTTTGACTATGCAAAAGCATTTGGCTTTATGGATCATAACACACTATGGATAACATTATGAAGAATGGGACTAAAGTGTGCTCCTGAAGAACCCATACACGGACCAAGTAGTAGTCCCTGGAACGGAACAAAGGGATACTACTGAACAGTTTAAAATGAAAAGGTGGCATCAGCTTGTATCTCTTCACCATGCTTATTCAATCTGTCTACTGAGCAAGTAATCTGAGAAGCCTAGACTCCATGAATAATAACACAGCATCAAGATGAGAGGAAAATGCATTAATTAACTTCAATACATAGGTGATATAACCTTTCTTGAGAGTAAAGTGGATTTAAAGTACTAACTGATGAAGATCAAAAACTACAGCCGTCAGCATGTATAACCCCACAATGTAAAGAAATTCAGAGTCCTCTCAACTGGATCCATAAATAGCATCATGATAAGTGGAGAAGAGATGTATGTTTCCAAGAACTTCATTTACTTGGATTCACCGTCAGTGCCCAGGGAAGCAGTAGTCAGTGTGGTAAATGACATTCTGTACGGGGCACATCTTCTGCAAGATAACTTTTAAAGAGCAAAGATTTTACTTTGAGGACTAAGGTGTGCCATATCCAAGTCATTATGTTTCCAATCATCTCATATGCATGGGATAGCTAACCAATGAATAAGGGAAATCCAAGAAGAATTGACACCTTTGAATGATGGTGTTGGTAAAGAATCCTGACTACTCCATGGACTTCCAGAAGTATGAATAAAACTGTCTTGGAATCAATAACAGTGCGAATGCTTCTTCAGACATGCTATCTGAAGGGACCCGTCCCTGAAGAAGGACACCATCTTTGGAAAGTAGAGGGTCAGTGAAAAAGAGGAAGCCCCTCAATGAGGTCAAACAGAACGACAATTTTGAGGATGGAGCAGACCCAGGTGGTGTTTCATTCTCTTGTCTATGGGGCCGTTAGGGTCATAACAGCCTTGACCTCGCACAACAACAACTGAAGACTGAAAATCCTCACAACTGGATCAACAGCATAAATGGAGGAAAGATTGAATTTGTCAAGAATTTTGTCTTGCTTGGATCCATAATCAAGGCTCATGGAAGCAGCAGTCAAGCGATCAAAAGACAAGTTGCATTAGGTAAATCTGCAGCACAAGACCTTATTCGGGTATTGAAAAGCAAGGATGTAACTTTGAGGACTAAGGTGTGCCTGATCCACACCAGGTATTTTCAATGGCCTCATATGCTGTGACAGTTGGTCCAAAGAAGATCAAGGAAACATCGATGCGTTTGAATGGTGGTGCTGGAGAAGAACATTGAAAGTGCCATGGTCTGCGCCAAGGATAAACTGGTCTGTCTTGAAGAAGTCCAACCAGAGTACTACTTAGAGGCAAGTCTGGGGAAACTTCGTCTTACATAATTTGAAGATGCCCTCAGGAGAGACCAGTCCCTGGAGAAGGACATCACGCTTGGCAAAGTGGAGGGACAGCAAAAGAGAGGAAGACCCTTAATGAGATGGATTGACACCGTGGCTGCAACCATGGGCTCAAGGAGAAGAATCGTTGTGAGGACGGCGCAGGACAGAGTGGTGGTTTGTTCTGTTATGCATAAGGTCACTATGGGTCAGAACCAAGCAGGCAACAAGAACCTGACAACAAGAACAACAACAACTGTATCTTTCATGTCTCGATAGTGCTTGGCACATCGTGAGTGTTCCATTGAGGGTTTGCGGCTGGATTGAATAATGACTCCAAAGATTGCAAACCTGGTTCCTGTGGAAGAACATGACATTGAAGGAAAGGATCTTCAGGGTTCTGACAGTTACAACAGACAGCACTGCGCTTCAGGCTTAGGGGAAAGCTGTCTCCAGGAGGAGAGAGAAAGGTGCCAAGAGCCTTTGGGTCAGGCTGTTACCACTTCTAGAACACTCCCTTTTGTACACACTGCACAAAGGCTTCCCTCTGCCTGCCCAACCCACTCATATGTACCAGTGTATCTAGCTCACTTCCTAGGGACCTTCTTCTGTTAACCCTTCACACATAATCCTCTGTCCAGCACAATCCAGGTGTTTACTGGGCTTGCTGTCTGTGTCTTTACTTGCCCACTTTCCTTCATCCCATTTCAAAGAACATCTTCCTCTCTAGTGTCAGCCCTCTAGGCTAGGCATGGTCCCAGGGACCATGCCAAACTCAGTGCTTTCTACCATCACTCATAAATCTGTTTCTCTAGTTGAGAAACCTCTCTTAAACATCTTCATGATAGGACTTGGCTCAACACTCAACTCTCTATCTCTTCCTCCAAACGTATAACTCTTCTCTCACTCTCGGCAGTGGAGAATGACAGCCCCCTCCTCTAGCCTCTTAAGCCAGAAACCAGCGACTCCTCTGAGTTTCCTTTCCCCTCATGTTCTCTACCTCAGCCCCAGGCCCTGTCAAGCCTACATCCTAAAGGTCTCCCCAACAAGTTGTTCTTTCTCCCCTCAGGCCCAGAACTCAGTTCAGACTCTCATTGATCCTTATCTAGTTCACCCTCCAAGCAAAACTCCTCACTTGATTGACAGATTAAGATTCTATTAAATAAACCTTACCTCATAATTCTCCTGATTAATACTCTCACTGTTCATTCTTGGTCTAAGCCTTACCTCTTTCCTATGTTCACATCAAGTCCCATTTACCCATAAACCCTTTACTTGTTCTTCCAATTTATAACTACTTTTTTCTGAAATGCTATGAGGCCTGTAGTTTATAAGCCTCATTGTAAACATTCATAAAAATTGACATTACAAAATTGACGTTAAAGATTTATTTTGTATAAATCGATTTCCTAATGAACCCATAAAAATCTTTAAGGATAGTCATCAATCCTCCTGGAAAAGCACGTGAGATCGATTCAATTCACAAGTATTTATTGGGCATCCATTATATCCCAGGCATTGGGCTCAGCAAGGGAAACAATGGTGAAGCCAAGCCAGCTCTCCCATGGTTAACAGTCTCCTAGTCAACTCCAAATGATGTGCATGGTTTGAGTCAATGTGGCATAAAGATGGAAATGACCCTTCCAGTCCCTTCCAGGCAAAGAAATCTAGGAGGTATGTCCCCTTGTCATCCCCAACCCCCTTAATGATCCCCCCCCCCTTTCAATTTCCTCCCTTCCAGTTACTTATTGTATGGCCTCAAGATGAGTGGGTCTTTTTGACCATTTTAGGAAGCATGGCACCCTGAATTTTAGATGAAGCCAATGCCCACTAGAGCTGTGGAAGGAGAGAAGGAAGTGGCAAGGTAGCCTGCAGAATAGTTCGTCGCAGCTCTCTTCCTCTGGGGGGGTGGGGGTGGGGGAGGGTGTCACATCACTCATCACAGAGAAATTACTGCCCAAGCTCTCAGAGGCAAAGGAGAGGGAAAAGGACAATTCACTCCTTCAAGAAGAAATGCCATGTTTGGATTAGCAGTCTAGGCTCTCAGTGTAAT
>NW_022103899.1:43204119-43231973 GCF_000313985.2 Echinops telfairi | reverse complement strand
GGGGAGGAAGAGAGAGAGAGAGAGTTTTTAAGTCCTACACATAGAATCTTAGAATCTCTTCTTTTTATTCTTATTCTTGATTCCATACTCTACACTCTGACCTGCTAAAACAACTCTTTCAAACAGCCTTCCCTTCGGCTCACCTAAAATGTTTCCATTTTGAATTTGCTGAACAGTCGATTTATTTGTAAAAGCACAGAAGCAAGTTAGACTCACTTCTTAATGCAGCATTACAGCTCAGCATAAAAAGGTCGCCCCCCCCAGCCAAAAAAATTACTGCCATCGAGTCAATACTGACCCATAGAGACCCCTGTGCATTTCTGAGACTGTCACTGCTGGTAGGAGTAGAAAGCCCTGTCTTTCTCCTGAGGCATGGCTGGTGGTTGCAAACTGCTGACCACATAGATCACAGCCCAAGGTGTAACCACTAAACCACCAGGGCTCCTGAAAAGGCCCCGCCCCCCCTCCAAACTGGAACATTGTCCTGACAAAAGAAAAAGCAAGACCTCCTGCCACCAAAGGAAAGGGTGCTTCCTCTGGCCTTCCTGCTCCTTGGTCACCTCATTGCCCCTCGTGCTCGCTGGCCAGTGGGGTCTGAGCTGCAAGCCCACAATCAGGTTTCACGTCTTCTCAGCTGAATAACCCCAGCTCACAGGCTGCTAGCACGGAGGGTTCACCCATAATGTTTGCCTGTCGTGCTTGCTGCCTGGGGGGTCTCTCTGGCTCGCTCTCCTCTGTCTCTTGCAGAGGGATTGAGTTGAAAGAGGAAGTTTGAATCATATTCAAATCACAGAGGAAAACAGACTGATTTTCTTCTTTCAAAAGAAAGGGGAGAGAGGGCAAAACTGATTATCTAGCCATTTTTATTCATCCTTCCTACCCCCTTATTTCTTTAAAATTCTTCTTGGTATTTTGCTTCATCAAACTCTGGCATGGCACAATTTAAAAAATTAAAAACACACACATTTTATAACTTTATAGAAAGTCATAATTAGGTTTGTCCTTAAGAGCCTATGTCTTTTATGCATGTCTCCTAGTGATTAAAAAAAACAAAACTTATTAAGAATGAGTCCTTGCTCAGCTTTATTTCTAAAGGGAAATTTCTGTGTATCAAACAAGGTCAAAAATAATTTTATGAAATTAATAATAATTTATAATTTATCAAGGGGTCATAAAGGGGGAAAAGAGGGAGTGAGGGTAAAAAGAGGAGCTGATACCAGCAGCTCAAGTGGAATTAAATGTTTAGAAAAGAATGATGGCACCATATGTACAAATATGATCGATACAATTGATGTATGGATTGTTAAAAGAGCTGTAAGAGCCCCCAATTAAAAAAAAACACCCTGAAATTTGTCAATCACAAATGACAAATATTACACAAGACCACTGTTATAAGAGGGGGAAAAACCAACAAGATAAAGACTTTCATACCAAAGAGAATGGACGTTGGCGTTTGCCAAGTGGGACAGGGTGGAGGTGGGCAAGAGAGGGAAGCTGGAGGCTCGTCTTCTGATGGGCATGAACTTGGTGAAATGGGGGTAGTAGTTCCTGAGAGGAAATAAAGGAGCAGGGAAGAGTAGTCTATTGGGGTGTCCAAACTGTTGGGTACAAAGCTGATGAGCTGAAATGTACACCTCCCTCTAATTACAATTTTTTTAATGTTTTGCTTTTTTTTTGCAGTGTGTATATCCCCATATGAGTAGGTTAAGGAACAATAGCTTTACGCTTTTATAATTTTTGTTTAAGGAAATAGCTATACAGGCCACGGAAGAGCTGAGAAACCAGTCAGGAGATGTGTTTGTCTGCATAGACTAGAGAAACAATTCCCGGGAGATGCATATGTGTGTAAGAGAGAACTTTATATCAAAGAGCAATTGTATATTAAGAAAAGATCACAGCACAGTCCAGATATTAGCCATAAGTCCAATATTAGCCCATATGTCTGATGCCAGTCTATAAATTCTTCTTCAGACTTCATACAACACATGCAATGACACTGAATGCAGAAATATCACAGGCCAGTGGAGGTGGAAGAATCTTAGCACTGGCGTGGGTCTCCATGTGGCTCTTCCAGCTCCAGGGCTCTGCCTCCGTCAGCATAATTCCATGTGGCTTGTCAACAGAAATGTCTCTCAGGGAGAGTGTGTGTCCCCGCCTCTAGGGAGGAAGAAGTAGTTCCCAGAATCCTCAGGAGAAGGCCATGCACACACAGAGGCATGAGTGGCCATGACCTGATTGAAAGGCTAGACTACCCCTTCGCTGAAGTTGACAGGACATTCTGTCGCTGCCACAGGAAACAGTGAGGAAAATCAGAAAGTATCAATGGCAAGATGTCACTATAATCTCTAGATTAGAGGGTCAGAGGAGAGGGAGCTATCAGAGCTCAGGGACTGGGGTCACCAACATAAGTTGGAACCACGGCAGACCTGTCTGTTCTGAGCTGAAGTCCAATAGAGAAGGCAGCAGGTATTGGAGAAGCCACCCAAGACAGGCAGAATAAACGCTGCTCCCCTCGTCATGTCTTTCTTCTTATTTCCATCCGGTGCTTCCTACTGACTGAGCTCAACTGGCAGTCAGCTGATCCAGGAGCCTGGTAAATGCAACTTGAACATGGGACCTCTCACTGTCCCCGCCACACCATGGAGACACATCAGAAGCAGGGAAGGGCAAGGAATGGATGTACAGACAAATAGTATAAAGACCCCCCACACTCCTTACGTGTCTCCCTCAGCCATATTTCTGACATCACCACCCAATCACAGAAGAAGTGGGATATAAGTTCTAGCAAGGTTGATGGTTAGGTCTGCAAGGGAATATTCTATGGATGTAAAGCTCAAGTTCACAGCCAAATTCAGCTCTCTCAAACTCTGATCCTGGGCACCAAGATCTTATCACTTAAGCATTAGGGCTATGGCCAATCCTTTAGCCGGTTTACCAATCACTGTTAAGTGGATTCCAACTCACTGGACCTTGTGTTTGACAAGGGAAAACTAGGCTCGATGGAGTCTTCGATGGAGGATTTTGGGAATTAGATGGCCAGGCCTATCTTCAAAGGTGCCTCTGGATGGAGTTGAACCGCCAACTATTGAGTGACTCGCTGAGCATGTGAACCACTTAGACCTCCTTGGGTCTGTGACCATTTCTGAGACATGGGAGATGCAATGAGTCCCAGGCAGCACAAGGGGCGCTCTTCCAGAACCAAAACAGAGGACAGGAAGTAGGTTTCCACATGGAGGCACAGGGCACTGGGTCCCTAATCATGGGCACTGTCCCTGGCAGCCTGGTGGGGTAGGTATTGGGCTGCTAACCCAAAGTTGGCAGCTTGAAACCACCAGCCATTCTGAGGGAGAAAGATGGGGCTTTCTACTCTCTTGAAGATTTGCCGTCTCAGACGCCAGTTCTGAGGGACAGTTCTGCTCAGTGTTGACTTGATGGCAGGGAGTTGGAGGCCCCGGTCGCAATGACTAGCCCTGGAAGAGCCTGCGGGGTCAGAGCAGAGACCTTCCTGGCTCTAAAGTCTTCTTTGAAGCCTTTCAGTAACCAGGCCTTGATAAACCTATGCCTACAGTTCTCCTCACCCCAGCAGACAGGGCACAGCCTATAGGGACAGGAGTCCTGGAACATGGTTCTATTCAGCCAAGTTCACAGAAAAAGCCATGAATTTGCTCTGAACTACTCCACTCAGGATGGAATTTAACAAATCACAGCTAAATCCCCCTTTTGGCAAAATGCTCCTGTCTTAATTATAACTGTATTATTGCTTGCATTACCAAACATGTCTTTCCCTGCCCTTAACAACGGGGACTGGAGGGAGAAGCTAACATGCAATATAAACAGCAGAATGGAAAATTACCCCTGCAAAGGATAATGGCTAAACAATGACGAAGGAAGCTATGATATGCATCCATGCAGTTCTAGGCGCGTAAACAGTGCAGTGGGGAGGAGAGGCGGATTAGATGAGCTTGATACCGAAGGGGGAACTCAATGGAGGCGGCGTCCTCTCTTGGTGGGAAACAAACACAGGTTAGGAGAATGTTAAGGCGAGCCAAGTCCTTTCACCTTGACCTCGGAAGCCCAAATGGGGCAGAAGCTGGATAAGCATGTAGTTTTTTTAGGATTCTGTTAAGGAGGCAAAGAGAGAATAGCCGACCGGGATTGGAAGGAGAGCTCCTGAGTCCCTCTGCCTTCCTTCATGTGCTTGTTCCACTGCTAGCTTGTTTAGTCACCTGAGGCAAATGATTTCATCCTTGGGAACATCCAAATCCTGCTTGGTACAATAAGACAATTCACCTGGTGAGTATGCACAGAAAACTTACTACCTGCCGGGCACTGTTTTAGGGTGGAATCCAGGTGAGGAACAAATGGCATCCTGGCTTCAAGGAGTTCCTATCCAGGTGGCAGGGAGAAAGATAGTACCCGAGAAGAAATGCTATCGAACAGTATATACATCCTGGGAGTGATCGCACCCGGCTGTGTGCGATGTTATACCGCAGCCAGGAAGGAGCTCACAACAAAGGTGACATTTGACCACATGGAAAAGAGATGAAAGGGCAGAGCAACAAGGCTACGGAGGAGTGCTTCAGGAAGAAGGAATCATAAATATAACCAACTTGGACTTCAGCGCTTCGCTAGATGGGCATCATGTCAAGAATTCACACAGCTCCTAGCAGATTGGATAGATGATGGATAGATAGATCTATCTATAGATAGATAGATAGATAGATAGATAGATAGATAGATAGATAGATAGATAGATGATAGATGGATAGATAGATAGATAGATAGATAGATGATAGATAGATAGATAAACAGAGAGCTTTCATCAAGTTGACTGGGATTCAGTATGACCTTATGCACAAGAAAACAAAACACTGCCCCATCTGGCATTACCCTCACCCTCACTGATTCATGGGCAGGTCAGAGCTCATCGTTGCGGTCATTGTGGCCATCCATCTTCCTTACCCTTGCTAGGCCTCTACTTCACCCAACCTGATATCCTCCTCCGGCGGCGGTTGATTTCTCCTGACTTTGTGTCCCAAAGTAAGCGGGTTGGCCTGTGTTCTGTTGTTATCCATAAGATTCTCACGGGCTAATTTTTAGAAATACATCACCAGAGTTGTTTTGTTTTTTCTAATCTGTCCGGGAACTCAGCCTGGAGGGACCACTAAAATCTATCCACTATGAGTGAATCTGCCAGTATTTGAAATTCTCATGGCATAGTTTCTAACATCTAACACCACGGAAGGTATCATCATATGACAAACTGACCGATGGGTGATGGTCCTGCCATATAGCCACATATATATGTTATATATGTTAGCCATTACTTATCATAATAAATGCAGTTTTCAAAAACATGTTTATTCAGGGAGGATCTATAAGAAAAATGAAAGGACCAGCACTTCTTTAGCCTCGAACCTCTTTCTCACACCTTCTGCTTATAAAGGCGTAGGCTGCTCTAGCTTTCAATTTTCCACAAAATAAAAAAGGCACAACACAAGCTAGCCTAAAACCAAACCAAAGCCAAGCCTAAAGCCAAACCAAAACACCAAACTTGGGTTTCTGAGACTGTAATTGTTTATGGCAGTAGAAATCCCAGCCTTTCTCCTCCTAAACCAGCAAATAATGCAAAAGACCTGTCCATATTTTTAACAAATGACTTCTGGTCCAAAAGATCTACTTGTCTCATTACATGTTATTTATTCTAGTATCAACAGGAAGGTCACGTAGCAGAGACCTGGCATCAGACACCATGTGTTCAATTCCTGGTTATGTAACATCAGACCAGTTCCTTAGCCTCTCTGAGCTCACAGAGCTGTTATGAGAATCAGATGAAACAATGGCTGTGGGAGCCTTTTGTGAACCAGAAAACTGCATTTGATTCTTGCCTTATGATGAAAGCTGAGTGACTCCTCCTCAGAGCTCACAATCCCTGTGGTGGTGGGACATGGCCCACCCACATTTTGGATGACGAGGGGTCTCAAGCCTGAGCTCAACACTTGCCCCAAGGAACTCACAAAGTCAATGAGAACCACAAAGGGACTTCTCTGTTTTTAATACTCCCAGGGATGAAAGTTGATGACGTTTGTTTAGATTGGCAGTGAAGGAAAACCATTCTGCTGAGGATCCAAGTTGCTTAGAACACAGCTGGTAAGCCAGTCAGCAATCTGGTTAGAACAGGCACACGCTCCAGAGGTACAAGGGGGCGCAGCTCACACTTTCCTCTAGAGAGACAGGCTCCAGGATTAAACCCTTTGGAGAACAGAGCTGCAGGGAACACTAAGTCCAGTGTGAAGGGTAACAAGACTTTCGGGAACTGCAAATCATATTCTCAAGGGAAAGACGGCGAGACCCATGTGTTCACTTCAGTCAGCCTCATTATTCTAGATTCCCTGACTTTGAGAAATGGCAAGGTCTCTGCAATTGAATCCTCCTAAGTGCTGAAACAAAAGCAACCGCATGCAAGTTGTGGAAAAAATCACGGGCATCCCAGCCTGCAAGGACATGGTCTAGAAACATTCCAGGCTGCCGTTGTGCATGGGGCATTGGATCAGATAGCAATGGTCTCTTAGCGCACTTTAAGTTTGAATTGCCACGGTTCTACTGCAAATACCTAGCCCTCTTTCCAGGGACCACGCAGAAAAGGATAGTCACATTCAAAAGCCCAAGCTTCGATCCAACTTGGGGCAACCACCAATCCCTCTCAATTGGGAAAGGAGAAAGAAGAGAAGAGAGTGCCATGGATCACTGATAAAGTTGAAGTTTATTGTGCCAACCTGGCCGATAAACACATGTGGGGTTAATTGAAAGGCGGAGAAATACATGGCTTGGTGAGCCTCGCCTTGTGATGGTCAGACCAGGGTGAAGCTGCCTTAGCCAGTTCCCTGCTTCAGCTGACAAGGCTCATTTCTTGCAAGAGATCCCCAAGGAGAAGCCACATGGACCTACCCCAATGCAGCCCTGGGTGTTGGAGCAGCGGTGTGGAAACCCCAGCCAGCACTGAGATGCTTACACATTCACTGATTCGCCTTTCTTCCTGCAGTTGGCATCATTGTGTGTTTTGTGTGAGATGGAAGAGGACTTTATGGATTGGTGTCGGACATAATATGGGATAATGGACTTGTGGGCTTGGGCAGCACTGGGTTGGGATGTTTTCTTGATGTGCACTTAACCTTTATATAAAACTCTCTCTTATGCATGAGTTTCTGTGGATTTGTTTCTCTAATGTACCCAGGCTAACACAATCACACCGCCACGTTGTCTCACCACTAGAACGAGTTATACTAGACATGCAATGCACCTTCCATCCATCTGTCTCTTTGATGGAAAGGAAATGTAATCATTACCTTCCTACCTAGTCTTCTCACCATCCTGGCCCCATTGGGCATCTCTGGCAGCTAATAGATGAGTAAAAGGCAGATTTAGTAAGTCAGAGGGTCTGGGCTTACTTGAGGGTGTATCTATTAAAGAGAAAGGGAAGGTAAATAAGAAAGAAAAATGTAGCAGGCAAGAACAAAGAAGGGATAGGACCAGAAATCAGGGAAGGATGCAGAGACTGCGGGATGTTGCATTAAAAAGGTAAGCTTAGAAATCTAACTGAATTCAATTTTTATTCTATTAAAAATTCTAAAAATTATCCACTTAGCTTTTTTGTTTGTTTGGTTTTTGGTAGTTTTACTCTAGGTGAATAAATTAAGAAAATAACTTCCAAGAGCCAAGAAGCAGGCCGAGGTAAAATGTCTAGCTTCCTTTCCACTGGCCTCATCTCCACTACTCACCATCCTCTTGTTCCAGCCTCAGGCCAAGTCCAGCAGGGTCTCAGACCACTATACCGAGCCCGGCTGCTGAGGAACTCAAACACTTCTCAGACCTTCTTGCTCGTAGCACTCCGAGATCCTGAAGGCCGGAAACTTGGGATGGTCTTGTGGGATAATGGGAGCCCTAACATCAGCAGGATGTATCCTGCAGGCTTATAGAAACCATCTGATTATTATAGAATCGTTGTGCTTACTAAATGGGAAAAAAATGATTGAGGGGAAAAAATGGGCTTGGCATCCTAGTTCGGGGTCACCTGGGGACCCTTGGTTTATTAGCCTTCAAATAAAGAACAGGAAAGCCCAGAAGGCTGGAGCAGAGACTAGGTGTGCTGAGCTCCATGGAAGATTCTACCCTGGCAGCCAAAGTTTGAAAATGTACTTGACAAGCGCGAAGGGAAACATAGTCGGCAAATACCTCTATTATAACAGAACTACTTGATCTGAGAGCTGTTCCCGGAGTGACTGTTGTTTGGGGGGAAATGTCTGACTTTGGAAAGAGCAACCTGCGAAGGAGCCTGCCCGCGGCCCTGACTTCGGGGCTGCAAGGGCTTCCTTCTGTGGTGATGTGCTCACCAGCAGCTCATGGCCTTGGGAACATATTTTACGAGGCCTGGCAGCATCTGAGAGGCACCATCCAAAGGGGCGCCCACAGACCTGGCCAGGTCCTAGGGCAGACTTGAGATAGCAGGTTTGAATATATGAACAATACAGGTCCTAGAAAGAAAGCTACAGTTGAATTAATATTAGCAGGCCTCATAGCATAAAGGGATAAAAAACACAATGCCCATTACTCATGAGTAGATTGAATTGTACCTATTTTACTCTCAAAACTGTTTTTACTTGTGATTGTTTTTATTTGTCTATTTTTGTTTCTTAATCACCTTGGAACGAAAGAATAAGCATGGGCAAAAGGTCATATCCCTTGAGAGTCAACTCTAGGCCATGGATGTTGGAAACAACACACACATGGGCTAGGATGGCTTCTTCATCCCTTACTCTCCATGTGATTCAGGGCATAGAATAAAACTTCTCAGCTGAAAAAATGGGCCTATTATCACCTCTTACAGCACTTTCCCAGAGACGAAAGCTTTCTGGTCCAGGTGCAGGGGACCTAGTAGGCAGTCAGTAAATGAGAGCTACAACTATTATTGCTCTGACTTGGGTGAGCTGAGAGATAAATATGATCTTATGACAGATGTATTATAGGGTCCAGAACAAAGCTGTTAGCATAAACATATTTTATTAGTTGATTGAAACCTGCAAAATGAGCTCCACTTTTTACTGAATAGTGGAATGTCTAAGAGATTCAGAGACAAATAAACACCTGCACTCAAATGTTGGTCATTCCACAGCAAGAGGAATTGGGCAATATCCTTAACGTTTCTGTGTCTCAGTTGGCTCACCTGCAAAATGTAATAATAGTGCTTAGTGTTCATTCCAAAGAGCAAGAAGATGGAAACAGTCTACATGCCCACCAGTGGAAGAATGGGTGGATACACTTTGGCACACACACTGGAATGCTACTCACCGATAAAGAATAATGATGAAACTGTGAAGCATCTCATGACACGGATGGAATCGGAGGACGTTATGTTGTGTGGAGATAGGTAACCACAGAAGAACAAACATTGTATGAGACCACCTTCTAAAAGAAACAGGGAAACTCTGAAGGTGGAAGGGGAAGGAGGGAGGGGGACGCAATAGAGTCCACGGGAATGAACTTGGATGAAAGGGAAGATGATATCCTAGGAGTACAAAGGGGGGAGGGGCAGGGAAAGCTATAAGGTTAGAGAAGTTGTTGAAGTTGCTGAACACAAAAATGATGATCAGAAATATAAACACCTACCTAATAATTCAAAATAAGAAGTTTCAAAGAATAGTAGTGCTCACTGCATAGAGTTAGTGTGAGGACGGAATAGGATCATACATGTAAAATGCGTGCAGAACACATTCCTGCTGCATGGAATGGAGATGAACAATCTCTGTTATAATTCACTTTCTAGCAGGTTCTGACTAAAATAATGAAGCCATTTTTAATGTAAGGCCAATATATGCAGTCTGTGTTATATCATTTGTTTGTGGAGGATGAATTATGACTTTAGCAGATTAGGGGGGGAAATTGAGCATGTCTTATGATTCCCTGGGGAAGCACTGATGATACAGTGAGACAGGTTGTCATTGGTCATACTAGGGATTTGAGATCAGGTCACCTGATCCTGTGAACTAGTTACTTGATCTGAGATTAAATTTCCCCACCTGTAAAAACGTAGGTAATACCATCCCCCTTTAAGAGCTATTGGCTTGGAGGAATGACAAGAGAGTCATCCAAAGGATTTGGCATATGGTTGGCACACATATGTTTACTGAATTAAATGTGTTGGGGAAACGCATGCAATTGGGGAACAGTGGAATTTTAGGAAGGTTTAAATGCCACATGAGCGGTGGAACTGCCAATTCTCCTTTTTCTATATTCATGACGGGGTCTGACAAGGAGAGAGAAGCTGTATGCTGGTCCTCTTTTTGCAGCAAATGCCAAAGTTGTATAAAATAACCAGGCCTTTCTGGAACTCTTGTCCCATAACAATACTAAATCTGTACTAAAAATACAGACGGCAGCAATCGCGGCATCATTTCCACAGGGGGAAGGCACGCTGTAGTCAACAGGAACATTTTGTTGTCTCTTACCATGATGTCTTCTCTCCGTTCTGGTTCAGCCACCACTTCTGTATCCATCACAAGAACCTAGGAAGCTAGATGTGCGCCTCACTCCCAGTTTACAGATGAAGGAGCGAGAGCTCAGAGAGATTGAGAAACTCACCCAACACCTCAAAGCTAACAATCCCGTGAGGCATTGGTGCTTAATGGTAGAACTCTTGCTTCCATGCAGGAGCCATGGATTTGATTCCCAAGTATTGCCTTAAGGGCGGTACCATCCATCTGTTGGTGGAAACTTCCATGTTGCTACGACGCTGCATGGGCAGGCTTCCGAGGAGCTTCCAGGTTAAGACAAACTAAACTATAAAGGAAAAACTGCCACCGAAAGCTGAATGGGATGTCGTCCAACCTCGAACCAATCATGGGAGGGCTCAGGACCATGTCCCAAGGAGCCCGAGAGCTGGGGTTTGACCTTGTCCTCCCCGATGCCAGGCCTTTTGGCTTGTTGTGCCATCTCAAGCTCTTGAGCCAAATCTGGAATACATGTGGCAGGCCTGGGCAGAGAAGTCAATGATAGGAGGTTGTCAGGAAAGATGTGGGCATGATCCGGAGTTTTCTTCTCTGTGACTTTCTGTTGATTCTATTAATTATCTTGAAGGAGGCAAAGATAGACAAAGGGGGGCTACTAGGCTATATTCAAGTTTTGTAAGTTAAGTCTTCATTTGAAGCATGATTTATTCATTCATTTTTAAGCTAGATCTGGAGGGACTTAGCACCTTTTGTTTTTGGGTTTTGTTTTCTCAGAAGCATATAATAATGAACTCATAAAATGCTAATGAGCAGTGCTCTGTGGCTCTCCAGTGCTGCTAAGTCAAAGCAGCCCCATTAAAGGACTGGATTACACAAGGGTTTGGAAAATGTGCGTCCACCTCGTTGTGAGGGTGGCCGGCTTGCACCGGGAAGTGCATCGCCTGCTTCATCAGTGCCCGCACTGGCCAACTCTCACCCTCTCCATGCCACTCTCTTGAGTGAACTTATTTCCCTTTTCTTTTTTTGATGGTTCCAAATTCTCTTATTAGAAGCCAAACCATATCAGGCATCTAAGACCCAGAACAAAATCATACCCAATGTGAATGGGGGGAGCCGGGGGGATGGACATGGAGTGGAGACCCAATGTTCATCTGTAGACAATTGGAGACCTCCTCACAGAGGGGTCACAGGGAAGAGATGAGCCAGTCAGGGTGCAGTATAGCACCTATGAAACACACAACTTTCCTCTAGCTCTTTAATGCTTCCTTCCCCCCACTATCATGACCTCAATTCTACTTTACAAATTGGGTTAGACCAGAACATGCACACTGCTACAGATAAGAGCCCACAACACTGGAAATCCAGGATAGATAAACCCCTCAGGGCCAACAATGATAGTAGACATACCAGGAGGATTAGGGGACAGTTGGGGGAAAGAAAGGGGAAATTGATCATAAGAATCAACCAAATGGAAAAGTGGAAAAGAGGACGATGTAAAATATGCAGATAATAATCTATAACTTATCAAGGGTTTATGAGGGAGGGCGAGTGGGGGAGGGAGCTGGGAAATGGGGAGCTGATATCAGGGGCTCAAGTGGGAAGAGAATGCTTTGAAGGTGATGATGGTGGCATATGTGCAAATGCGCTTGACACACTGGATGAATGTATGGATCGTGATAAGATATGTAAGATCCCCAATAAAAGTATTTTAAAGAGAAGAAGAAGCCAAACCTAGGACTTTGGAGCTCTCCATATGTGAGCTCAGTAGGTATATGCTGTGTTTATTCCCACGCTCAGAATCTAGGGAGGGGCTACAAGGAGTGACTCCCCTCTTGCTGCCTCAAGTCTTCTCACCTTGTCACTCAGTGATCACAAAGCATTTCTATCAGCCCCAACCCCAACAGAAATCAGGGGTACAGCAAGCCAGGAAATGGCAGACTATTGCTTACAAGGGCAGGCAGGACTAAGGGAAACCAATGAAGGATGATGATGTTCCCTGAAATGACATAGCTCATTTGAAGACACCATCATAATTCTTGGGTCCAGAGGAACAGCACTTCTGAAGAAACATCTCTGAGCACGATGGTGGTAAAAGAAGGTACCCAGAGCCTTCAGGGGAGAGGCAGCATTGTACCTCCCTCCTAGTGACAGGCAATCTAAAGGAACTCCTTCCTTGACCCCGTCTCCTGCTGGTGCTTCTCCAAACAGGAGCCAGTGGATGAGAGAGCCCATTGGAGCATCCCAGAGGCAACCACGGAAGCCTTGTTATTGTTAGTTGCCATCGAGTTGGCTCTGATTCATGGCAACCTTCATATATAACAGGACAAACAATCCTTGGCCACCTTGGCCACCTTCACAATTGGCAGGGTGTTTCGGTCATTGTTGAGGCTACTGCACCAACCCATAGTGCAGTAAAGCCATTCTGAAGAAGACAAACAACGCTCCCGTTGGATCTCCTAAAACTTACCGCAGGAATTTGAAGATGCAAGCAAATGATGGGCACCGTTTCTGCAGCCAGCTGTTGCCTCTTCCTGGTGATTGGTCAGATATATCAATGTGTTATTTAATTTGCACATTCTACTACAAATAGTCTCTAATCGGTCTTGATTGCAACCATGTTTGCAATTCCCTAAGCCACTATTCATCTCCATCAACTAACTGAAGAAAAGGAGCCTGTCTGTAACATCTTGTCCTCACACCCAGATCTTCTAAGTGAGATAGGGTAGGTGAGATGGTGAACAGGTGGAAAAGTAGAACTCACCTAAACCTGTTGTTTAGGCTCTCAGACTCTCTATGTAGTGAACAGACTGATATGTAGATGACTCAATCCAGGGAAAAAAAAGAATGTACCTATGAACAAAATTATGACAACGCCTTAATGAAAATGAAGAGGTGACAGCCTTTCTTCTATTCTCTGTCTGGTGGTTTGAGGGATCGAGGGACAGGGAAGCTGATCTAGAATGATTAACTTTGTACATTAAACAACATCGTCTTACATCCATAGTGCATTTGCATATGGTGTAGCAAGCAATCAAAATGGATTCGTGTAATTACTTTGTAGAATATATAAAAAATATCAAGGTATTCCTCAGAAGACGTTAATTAGAAGGCACCGAAGGACTTGTTTCGACTGCATCCTTAACTCTGTACCAATTGCAACGGTTCCTCCAAGGGGTCAGAGCAAAGGAAGAAGAAAGAACTGTGGATAAAAGTTCCTCTCACCGTTCTACCCAGAGTAACTCGTTGAACTGTAATTCTCGCAATCGTGTGAGCTAAGCAGTGTTCTCAATTTATAGATAGAAAAATGGAGTCTCCAGACAAGTCCAGTACTTTCCAAAGGTCACCAGGTTACCTAGCTTTTGAAATGCTGAGCCTACACGGATGAGGAGCCTGTTGCTGGAAGACCCGGGACACACTTACGGGGTTAGACCAGGCTCCTCCAAAGGACACGGCCTCTGTTCTCCAAAGCTGTCGTATGACACCTCGATGCTTCCTCTGGTCACTGCATAAAACCTGGGCTTCAGAGAGACAGAGGTTATTCCTTCTCTTTGTCTCTCACAGACTGGAGCCTGACACACAGGAGGGGACTGGCTTTGGGGGACAGCTAGCTCTGTGGAGGTGCTAGGCTAATCTGGAGTTGAGAGGCACAAGCTAGGCTCTCAGAGACCTGCATTGTTGTCAACATCAGGACCCCTCTCCAGTGAGATGTCCTGGACCTCCTGACATGTGAGCCCCCACACATATACTCACCTGCTTTAGGAGGGCGAAGCAGCTGGACCTTAACTGGTCTTCTCTCTAGGACAGAACTGGGGATTCTGAATTGGCTTCTAGGGAATCCTTGCATTATATAACTATTCTTGAGCTTCCTATCCAGTACCCTTCCTTGTGGAGTCCCTGGGTGCTGCAAATGCTGACTGAACTCAGCTGCTAACCAATGGATCAAAGGTTCAAGGCCACCCAGGAGCACCGCAAAAGAAAGACCTGGCAAGCTGCTTCCAACATTTCAGCCATTTAAACCTCATGAGCACAGTCCACTCTGACACACAATGTGGATCGGAACCAACTTGACAGCCACTACTAGTGTTGGCGTCCTTCCTTGCTGCAAAACCTCTGTCCCTTGATGGAGTCTGGTGAAGGGAGACTGGGTGGGTGCCGAAAATGATTGTTTTTCTTAAAGGAGGATGGAAGAATAAAACAGTCCACATCTATGTAATGTCCTGATAGGCAAATCCTACGCAGATTTTTAATGCAAAACTCTTCCCTTGTACAGACCTGCTCCCTCTGCCCACTCTCTCACCTTCTGAGAACTGAGACTTGGGAATGGCTTTTCCACAGAAACACGAGGCGAGTTTGATTTATCAAGACTAAGGAACAATGGCAAAATGTCCCTGGCCTAGAGGGATTTAAAATAATGCACACCGTCTGGCCAGAATGAGTTAATGAGAATCTTTGTTTTAACAAAGAAAAAGAAAAAGTGTGCCAGGGAGATAAAAGAGAATGTGGTGGAAGCATTTTCCAGAAAGAGACAGATACTTGTGGTATGGTATCTGAATGTGTGTGTGTGTGTGCACACGCGCACGCGTGCACGTGTGCAAAGTTCAAGCACTCACACATCGATGTGTGTGCATTTGTGCGGGTCAGCGCCCTGTGCTTTCAGCTGGGAGGTAGCGAGGGGGCAATGTCTGGGTACGGTAGGAAGGACTGACAAATTGAAGTGCAGAACTGCTAACTCCAAGGAAAGGAGCATCCTCCAAACCCCCTAATGGCCTGCTTCCACTTAGCTTTCTCCTGAGCCGTCTTCATTTCTGTCTTAGGTTTCCATAAACACTACAGTTATTTATTTTTGTTTGAAATGTTAAATAAGCCCCAGAAGGGAAAGCTGCTGGGGCGGCGTGTGGCGTCTCCAGAGAAGCGGTGCACCACCAGCACTTTCTACCCTTGCCAGGGTTGCCTTCTTCCTGCGTGCCTGCCTGGGGTCTCCTTACAATCATCCCCCATCCCACCCACTCAGCCAGCCCTGCCCAGAACGCCCTTGTAAGACCTGCTTTTGCCCCCACAGCACAGCTCATCCCCCTGTCCCGATCCTTGGAGAATTTTCCCAACAAGAGTACCGCAGAAGAAAGACCTGGTGATCTATTTCTTTTAAAGCAGCCATTGAAAGCTCTATGGAGTTGAGTTCTAATCTGACACACACAGAATGGTCCTGAGTTGGCAACAACGCGACAGGTTAACACTCACTCCGTGGTGACGAGGTCCTAGGCCCTGTTGAAGAGGAAGCATGTGTATGAACACATTGCACCCTCACTGCAAGCCGGGGTGATGATTCTTACTCCTGTTCTACAAGTGAGGAATCCGAGGCAAGGAGTAGGGACAAGACCAAGCCAGAAACACTGGGACAAGGGGGAGGACAATGAAGTGTCTTGGGCACAAGGTCGAAGGGGGTGCCGATTAACGCAGCCATCAAGATAAAGAATGCAATATCTTCAAAAAATAAAAAGAGTGCAAAACACAACACAACAAAACCCTACACATTATGAACACAATCTTAAGATTTTACATAAAGGTGGGCTGAGTAGCGTCAACCTTCGTCAGTCTGGCTCTTTCTCCTCATCACCTGGTGCACTTCCTCGCCCAGCGGCCGGTCCGGGCCTCATAGAGGCCAAGCACTGCTCTTGTTTTTCTCCATGGTATCAATTTCCCCTTGCAGCCTTGTGGGGTGGAGGTTGTAATCTTTACTCCAGACATGGAAAGCTGAGACCGAAGGAAAAAATTTTCCAACTATCTGTCTATTGTGTGTTTAAGACTGCCTTAAAGGAACAATGAACAGGGTGGGGAGTGAAGGGGGAGGGTGGAGGGTGGAGGGGGAGGATGGGGGTGGAGGATGGAGGGGGAGGGTGGAGGGGGAGGGTCACAGGAGGAGAACACACCAGGCTGGACTTGCTCTCAAGTTCCCTCCGAGTCCCTGGCTCTTTCCATGAGGTCAGGGTTACTTACTCCTAGTCCTCAGTCTCAAGGCTCCCTCCTTCACCAGCCAGGACTCAGGACTCTCCCCCCAATGTGGTACGGAGAAAGCAGGGGAGGTTATGATGCTAGGCAAGTCAGATCCCGACAAATTCTTCCACTGCCTCAGCCAAACCCTCCCGGGAGACGATTCATGTTTTTGCCAAGCTCATCTCCCCGTGCCAGTCCCCACCTCTCCTTCATGTGAGTGAACATGTTTGATGGACCCTGCTCCTTTCGCACTGGCCACCAGACTGCCCAGAGCGACCTCATTCCCCAAAGCCACCCTGCTGCTCAGTGTTGACTCCAGGGAGACACAGATACAGCCTCCGCCCCTCCTCCCAGCCTAACTCATCTAAGGAGGAGTGCCCAGGCTTGTAATTGGGATGGAGGGAAGTGGAGACCCCAGAACCAGAAACCAGCTTTTGAAGAAGAGAAATGAAACTCCTGTGGTTGTCATCCCCGAAGTGTGTGCCTGGAGCCAACAGGATGTGTGACATGGATGCCTGGCTGATTTGGCCTCTGGGTTTGCAAGGAGAAATGTTCTGGCATCCCCTGGAAAAGCCACAAGGGATCCAAGTTATCGGTAATAGATGGTGAAGGGGGCACAGGACCTGCCAATGTTTTGTCCGATTAAACAAAATCAAATGGAACTCACTGCCATCGACCCAGTAGGGCAGGGTAGAACTGCCCCTGTCAGTTTGCAAGGCTGTAATTCTTTAGGAGAATAGAAAGCCTCATCTTTATCCGCCACAATTCAGCGATGACTCAATGACTACTCACAATAACAAAAATGAGACCAAAAAGTTGAGGAGAGCCAGGAGTCCTCTCTTCCCATCCTCGGTCTCTGGGAAGCTCAACCCTCCTATGGAGACACCTTTTGGTCCCAATAGCAATGTTCCAACAACAAATCATTTTTTCTCCTGTGGATCCTACCTGACCTCCAATTCCCCCCTCTTACCATTACCTACCAGGGGCTTTGGAGTCAGGCAGGGACAGCTCCAAGTCCAGATTAACCTACCTCCTCACAGTGCGGTCTGTGATCAGTTGCTTCCCTTTTGCCTTATAGTCCTCATGTGTAAAAGATGATAATAGTGTCTATATTCAGGGTCTGGAACAATTCTCAGCAAACTGCGATCTGTAACAGTCCTCCCCACATCTATAAGCTCCTTTCCACACGGCATCATCATACCCACCCAGAAAGCACGGTAGGACCCTCTTTAGAGAGAGCCAAGAAGACTGCCTTTAGGACGTGCCTGTGGTCAACTCTGGATGTTTTCACTCCTGCGCCCAACACCCAGGACCCAATATCCCTCATCTGGCTGGTCATGGATTTGGGGACAAAGCAAAGAGAGAGCCATCTCACTTTGTGTTTTCTCCCCCATTATGGTGGACCTTAAGCACAGTGGCAGTGTCCTCTTTATGTCCCTAAAAAGAAAAGATCAAACCCATGAGGCAATAGATATGTTTCTGAAGACTCCAGGCAGGGTGTCGTGCCACACATGCGAACTGCCCAACACCAAAGTCATTGACTTGGTGGTGTGTGATGCAAAATTTAGGACGGATAATGTTAGGTGTGCTAATCCCGGTTGACTAGAGAAACAAATCCCCAGAGATACTCATAGAAGAAAGAGACTTGTGTCAAAGAGCAATTGTATATTAAGAAAACATCCCAGCTCTCTCCAGATCAAGTCCATAAGTCCAATGTTAGCTCATAAGTCCAATACTAGTCCATAAATCCCTCTTCAGACTCACGCAGCACATGCAGTAATGTGAAATACAGGAAGATCACAGGATGTGTGGATCTAGTAGTTGAGGAGACATCTCCAGGGCTCTTGCAGATCTCAGTGTTACTCCATGTGGCTTATTTACAGAAAGGTGAAGCAGAGAGAGAGGGGGGAACCTCCAGTGAGCCATTTAACTCAGTCACCCTCCAATCAAGGTGCAACCTGATTGACAGGCTAAACTCCACTCACATGTCCCTTCAGTAGCCATGTTTGCCCAAATAACTAATCATCACATTAGACATTGAAGACACCCAGTCAATAACACCCTTTCTCCCACCAGAAGTTTTGATCTATTCAATGTAAGAATTAAAAAACAATAATAGGTCAGAAAGAGAACAAAACATCACCTTAATTATCATTGAGGCTGGTGAACATGGCTTGATTGAGGGGTAAGTAGGTTTACTAATTCTGAACCCCAGAGCTATACAGACTTATGTACCCAGTTGTAGGACAGACTGCCCTTGAGAAAACAGAGCAGGATGGAGTATGTGCTTTCGATGGAAAGGCCACTCCCAAGAGAAAGAAGACAAAGAAGGATGTAGGCTATACTTTCCCTTCCAAATCCACCAGATTCACCTCTTCTTGTCCTTTCTCCTCCGGTTAGCCCGGCACAGAAGAGGACCAGCCAAGGATATGGCTCTATTGAGCCCTTCATCTGTAAGGAATGTCAAGAATGAGGAAGACGTCTCCTCAACACATCAACCGCAGCACAGTGACTATTTTTGTGAATAATAAATGAAACCATTCTATTTACACAAACTAAGCTCTTAATATATGGTATTAATAAACTAAACACTGTGGAATAGGAGGACCTTATCCGGTCACATACCTTCAGCACATTTCCTAGAAAATAGAAAAGCTCAACTACTTGCCCAAAGGTTGACAGCTTGAGCTTACCCAGAGGATCCTGGGAAAATGGGCCTAGCGATCTGTTCTTTGAAAAGCCTATGGAACAGTTTTGCTAGGCACAGATGAGGGCTCCATGGGTAAGACTCCATTTGATGGCAGCTACCCCTAATGACTAAGCAAAAGAGATGAAAACAAGCACACAGATGCAGTTAATTCAAGAGCAAACATTTACAAAGAGAAGTCCAAGGGGGAGGCGTGACATGAATGTGGGGTGATCAAGAATGTCCCCATATCCAGGATGGTAGACAAAGGGATGGGAAGGGAACTCCAAACAAAGAAATCTGCCTAGTGGAGATAGGAAAGTTCCCTAATGAGGGAATGGGGGGTCCAGAACAAATGAAGAGTAGAGTTTGGGTTGTGAGATAACAAGTTGAGCTGCTAGCCTCAAGGTCAGCAGTTTGAAACTACCAACTGCGCTGTGGGAAAACCAATGAGGCTTTCTACTCCTTTAAAGGGTTGTTGTCTTGGAAATCCACAAGGGCAATTTTACCCTGTCCTATCGGGTCACTATGAGTCAAAATCAACTTGATGGCAATGAGAAAGTTTTATATTTTTATCCAAAATCTACCTATCTCTCTTTGAATGTAGTGCCCTCTTTACCACCAGGAAAAGTAGCAGAGGGGGAGTTTGGCAAGCCCTTCAGATTAGGAGATGGAGAGTAACCACTGTTTCAAGCCCCTGAGTCTCACATTTGTGTTCTTTGCCCCATGTGGGATGATGAGAATTCATCTTCAGCCAGTTCTAGCACCTCCCTGCTTCCACCCCATCCGTTAGTGGATAATCTTGTCCCCTGACTGGTTTAGTCAGAAGGCTGTTTTTCCCCAGCTTCTGTGTCCCTTTGCTCATCTCTGATCCAGCCCTCTGGGCCACAACAACAATCTGTCCCCCTCCTCCAGAGCCCACACCCTACCACAATGCTGGCACCCTTTTATCAGGCTGCATCTCAGGGTGTTGGCAGTGCAGAGCAAGCTAGCATCAGCACTTCCACCTCTCCTCCCAAGCCGATCCCTCAGGCCCCTTAACCACACGCTGTGCCTTCTGACTTTCTCCCCATCTGTCAGCACATTTCCAGACATAAGTTCCCTCCTGCCACACTCCTCTGGGACCAAAGAGAGCACCTCCCTAGCCCAGATGCATACATTTTCTCCTGGTTCCACAGACATTTTGGCAATGGAGTTGTAGATGGTTGCAAGCCTTGTCGAGAACACCAGAACAGAACGCTGACTTACCAGCAAGAATGACAAGCTGAGGGTCACTTTGGAGCCCCTTCCTTTGGGCTCCATGGGACCATGGAGGTCTTAAACTGGACACCCCGATGTTCAAATTAGGATCCCTGGTGGTGCAATGGTTAGGCACTTGGCTGTCAACAGAAAGGCTGGTGGTTTCAACCCACTCAGTCCTTCCCTGAAAGAAAGACCGAATGATGATCTGCTGTGAAGATTGCAGCCTTAAAAACCCTGTAGACCAGTGGTTCTCCACCTTCCTCATGCCGCGACCCTTTCATACAGTTCCTCCTGTGGTGGTGACCCCAATCATAACATTATTTTCTTTGCTACTGCATCACTGTCATTTTGCTACTGATATGAATCAGGCAACCCCTGTGTTGAGAACCCACAGGTTGAAAACCTCTGCCATAGACATTCTACTCAAGCACAAGGCGTAGCTAGGAGTCAATGTCCCATAGCCACAATGATCAAATTAGTTGAAGGTTAGCCACTCAAACCCAAATTCTTTGGGATCTTATTGTGACCTGGGACTGTGTTTGTCTGGGTAGACTAGAGAAACAAATTCATAAACATGCATATGTATATAAGGGAGAGGTTTATAGATAAGAGGAATTGAACATTGAGGAAAACACCCCCAACCCAGTCCAGTCCAAGTCCTTAAGTCTGATATTAACTTATATGTCTAATACCAATCTACAAAGTCCTCTTCAGACTCATGAAACACATGCAATGAAGTCAAATGAAGGATGATCACAAGCCAGTAGGTAGAAAGTCTTTGGGTCCAGTGTCATTGGAAACATCTCAGCACTGGCAGGGGTCTCTCTGTGGCTTCTCCAGTTTCCGAGGTCTGATTGCATCCCTGTAGTTTGTCTTCTGTAATGTCTCTCAGGAAGGAGCAGAGAGAGAGAGGTGTCTTCTGCCTCCAAGGAGAAAGTACCAGACTTCCCAGAATTCTTAGAGAAGGCCATGCCCACACAGAAGTCTCATTGGCTATCTCCAGATTGACAGCCTAGACTCCACCCCTACACTCTTAATCCTTAAATTGACACCAGATTAGGTGACTCCCACAGAGACATTTCAACAGCCATCTTTGGCTGCTCTTAGATTTAGTTACCCATGCTCTCCTTTGGGCAGGTATAAAATTGAATTGTCAAGAAGCAGCCTCACATCCCTGATATCTTTCTGTTACTAGGGGAGAAGCAACTCTGCAACTTTTCCACAGTTCCATAGCAGACAGATGACTCCAAACAGAGTCACCTGAATGTGAAAATGCTACATAGTTTACTGGTTGTATTAATACCACCTCTGAGCAGTGAAAATGGTCCTCAGTCTGTCTACAGAGAACTTCAGCAACTTGAAAGCATTAGGAACAGTCCTTAGAAAGAAGCAATGCTCTGTAGCTTTCAATAGAAGCTTCCTCGGCTTGACATACTCATAAACAATGCCACTAGTCCATTGCAGCAACAAAAGTTACACAGCCCTGTGTCCTTGTGGCATTTCCACAATAGCAAGCAGATAAAAACAACCTAAAGGCCCATGATGAGCAGATAGACAAAAGGTGTTAGAGACCTAAAGTGGAATACTACACAGTCAAAAAGAATAATGATGCATCCTCAAAACATTGTTTAATACGGATGAATCTGGACTATATTATGCTTGGTGAACTAATCACAAAAGGACAACTGTTGTATGACTGCAGAATAGATCTATGTACAGAAACCAACTTTCACTCATGGCTACAAGAGATGGGAGAAAGAGGCCAAAGGAAATCCACTCTCAAGATTATAGGCACTAGGGAATTTTGGTGATGGGAAAGATAGTACCATATAGATGCAAAACGCACATGGCTTGGCCAAGGAAAATGCAGTCACGTAAAATATTCAAGTGAAAATGATGTCTTGGATAAAGGATATGACAATTATCATCTAGAAATAATTCTACTTGATGTAACTGAAATATGGTATGATATGATATATGTACTAATTCCCAACTAATCATTTGTTTTAATGTCCATGAAAAATAAAGAGCAAGCTACTAAATACTCAAATAAATCAATAAAAACAACCCAAAACTATAAGTTTACTTAAACAAAAATTATACCTCTCTATATTAAAACTCTCACGTCCATCGAGTTGATGCTGACTCACAGTGACCCTGTAGGACATGGCAGAACTGCCCTTGTGAGTTTCCAAGACTGCAACACATTACAGGAGTTGAAAGCCCCATCTTTCTCCTGACGAGCATCTGGTGATTTCAAGCAACTGGCCTTGCAGTTATCAGCCCAGTGAATAACCATTGTGCCACCATAGACATGTAAACATATGAGAGTGAATTTGTAGGTTCCTACATATGTATGCACAGAGAGAAGTATGTAGATGCAAAGCTGACTGCCTTTGAGTCAATGCTGACTCATAGTGACCCCGAGGACAGGGTAGGACTACCCCCTGTGAGTTTCCAAGACTGTAATTCTTTACAGGAGTAGAAAGTTCTGTCTTTCTTCTGAGGAGCAGCTGGTGGTTTTGAATTGCTGACCTTGTGGTTAACAGCCCAACATGTAACTGCGAAGCCACATGGGGCTCCTTCAGTATAGATCAAAACTCAGTGTAAAGAAAACCAAAATCCTCACAACTGGACCAATAAGTAACAACACGATAGATGGAGAAACATTTGACAAGTTGTCTTGCTTGGATCCACAATCAATGTTCATGGAAGCAGCAGAAAAGGGATCAAAAGATGAACTGCATTGGGTAAATCTGCTGCACACGATTTCTTCAGGGTATAGAAAAGCAAGGATGTTACTTTGAGGGCTAACGTGTGCCTGATCCAAGTCATGGTATTTTCAATTGTCTGATGTGCCTGTGAAAGTTGGACATTGAATATGGAAGACCAAAGAAGAATTGATGTATTTGAATTATGGTGCTGGAGAAGAATGTGGAAAGTACCATGACCAGAGTGCTCCTTTGACGCAAGGATGACGAGACTCGTCTTACTTACTTTGGACGTGTTTTCGGGAGAGAGCAATCGCTGGAGAAGGATATCGTGTTAGGGAATAAAGAGGGGCAGTGAAGGAGAGAAAGGCCCTCCTGGGGATGGATTGACATTGTGGCTAAAACATTGGACTCAGGGACAGTTGTGAGAATGAGGTAGGGCCAGGCAGTGCTTCGTTCTGTGTGCATCAGGTCACCATGGGTTGGAACTGGCTCTATGGCACCTAACAACTACATAGGTATATGTACATACAAATGTGTGTGTGTGTGTGTGTGTAACCCACACAGGGGACACAAATATGGATACTTCTTAGATAGAGCTAAACACCTTGTGAGATTAGTTTCCTTAAGTTTAGGTTTAGCATCACAGTCTTGCAAGATAATTCATAGTTCATAAAATATGTGTTCTATATTCCAATGTGGGAGATGACTATCTTGGTCTTTATTTATCTGGAAAAAATGAGAAAGGATGAAACCAAAGTCAAGGAAAGAAAATAATATGTAGTTGACAGGAACCACAGCCTCATCTTCCCTGACACCAGAAAACTGCATGATGCTCAGCTCCCTCTACTTGCCATTTGGATTGCGTCCACGTGAATGTGGATCCTTATGGAAGGGGAGAATAGAATTAAAATTCTTAAAAATTCCAGAATTATTGAGCCAGCTGAGACTAGAAGACTCGCCAGAATACAGTTGCCCTGAGATACACTTCAAGCCTTAAATCAAAATTATCCCTTTAAGGCAGCGGTTCTCAACCTGTGGGTCATGACCCCTTTGGGGGTCAAATGACCCTTTCACAGGGGTTGCCCAATTCATAACAGTAGCAAAATGAAAGTGATGAAGTAGCAATGAAAATAATTTTATGGTTGGAGGGGTCACTACAACATGAGAAACTGTGGCAGAAGTAGGGTGGCAGCATTAGGAAGGTTAAGAACCACTGCCTTAAGGGCACCTACCCTGTTTCCCCAAAAGTAAGACATCCCCCGAAAATAAGACCTACCTACAGTTTTGCCTCTCACCAAAATGTAAGGCATCCCCCTGAAAATAAGACCTCCCCAAAATAAGGCCCCCCCCGAAGCTACCATAACTCTGGACTCTGGACTGTAGCAGCAGGCACCGCATGCAGCACACTGTTGGCCACAGTGCAGCCAGAGCAGACAGGAAGTGAAAGGTATCTTTTAATAAAACTATGAAACAATAAACAATAAATGTTCTTCATGGAAAAATAATACATCCCCTGAAAATAAGACCTAGTGCATCTTTGGGAGCAAAAATTAATATAAGACACTGTCTTATTTTCAGAGAAACAGGGTATTAATTAAAGAGTAGATTGGATCATAAAATAGAAAAAGATCACCCATGAGTAGTGAGCTTCTTTAAAAAACAAAAAAGATGTAAGCGTCCACATGGTTTTTAAATTTTATTTAAAGTAAGAGGGAGCCAGCCAGAGTAGAATGGATGAGAATAATGTCACACTGTGAAAAATGCAACCAACATCACTGGATAATTTGGGCAGAAATTGTTACCCAGGAATCGAATTTGCTGTGCAAATTCCCCTGGTAACACAACATTTTTAAAAAGATCCAGCCGTATAGAATTCTGCTGATCATCTAGGCAAAATATCTCAGCTTGCTTCTGACTCCTTCTCCTCTCTTGGTTTGAAGTTCAGTTGGAGCCAAACCATGTTGTCACACTGTCTTCTTCCCTTCCAATCACCTGGCTCATCCTGTCTCCCATTGCTCATCATGGGAGTACTGGAGCAGCCTCCTCCATAGCTTTCATCATTACCCACCCAACACTCTAAGAGTATATTCCTTTTCCTGGCTTTAATTCATTGTTTATATATCTTCAGTTGTCCCACATGTCCCACCAAACAATGATTAAAGTCCTTAGCTGGTAACTAAAACAGCCCTCCCTTCTCATCCAGCATCGATGCCTCTGCTTCTCTCTTCATAGACTGTGAAATACAGTCAGACTTGGAGACTCAACTTGACCCAAATTCTATCTCCCTGTGTCCTACCCTTCTTTCTGGAAGAGCCATCTCACATTCCACTCTTTCTTTCGCTTCCAGCCTATCACTGTTGACTAATACCCATACCTTCATCTAAACTTACAATAGGGAATGTTTGTGACCTGCTGGCCAACATCCTTTCATTTGGGCATTATACTTCCTCTAATACCATTCTCACAGCCACTTCATCTAGAAGTCAGAGTAGTGGGTCCAGATTTGGTGGTGGAAGCTACTCAGGAACAGGCAGGGTCTTCTTGAAGGTTTGACTGATGGGTGCTCATGAAGAGGAGACACTTCTAATAGCAGTCTTGCTTGCCACATGGAGAGACTCAGTCTCTCTCTTCGCTCCTGGCTCTGCTTCCTGCTGTGGGTTGACTTCAATCTCAGGCTCAAGACTTTGGACCTACCCTGATCTGAAAGGAGTTCTGCTTTTAGATATACCAATTAGGGAAGGCACTTAAGAATTCCCTGTTTACTTTCAAGAAATAATTTCATTTTGTTTTAAATACATGATTATTTTTAATTTTAAAAAAACTTACATTGGAGTTGGGCCTCTCTCCTTGAGAAGTTAAAAGACTCCTGATCAGACCCTAAACAAAATTGTGTCACGTTCCAACATATGTACACACACTCTGCCTTATGTTACTCACTGGAATGAACATGTCCTTCCTTGTAGTGCACCAGAAATTGCTTGAGGACAGTTTATCTTCTGTACATCTGTGTTTTTCTTCTTGGATATCAGGACATAAAATGATTATAGACATATTCATTGCTTGGCAGAATGAATGAAAAGATGAGTATTAGCAAAAATCGTGTGTTTCCCCATAGTACGTATCTTACTGACTACCTTCATTCATCCATAAACTCAGAAATATGGGCAAAAACATATGTTGCCAAGGGTTTTATTTTTTTTAAATCATTTTATTGGGGGCCTATACAACTCTTATCACAATCCATCCATCCATCCATCCACTGTGTCAACATTTGTACATTTGTTGCCGTCATCATTCTCAAAACATTTGCTTTCTACTTGAGCCCTTGAAAATAACACTATTATCTATGCTTCCAGTCATTATGGACACCCTGCGGAAATCTAATTGGAAAAAGTGACTTGGGAGCTGGTTCGGTGACGCCTTGTGCAGGTATGAAGCCTTTCCAACACCTTTGGGTCTGAGTTGAGTCAGCATTCAATGGTACGCCATTGGCCTAATGATAACCCCGGTCCCGGATCTGGGAATCTGGGTAACTTCTGAAAGAGTCTTTGAGAGATGAGAGGGGAGCGATCTGACTTCCTGGGGACCAGCTGCAGTCGGAATCCTGAGATAAAATCTGCACTCGATAATATGCAAGGCAAGCACGAGAAGCCTCCCGGCCGTGTCTTGCTTGCTTAGGCAGACGGGTGTTCCCTCTAACTCTATGAGAAGATTCTCTGTTTATCTAAAGGAGCAATTCAGAAGGGCTTCAGTTTATGTAGTGGCGCTTGATTTCTTTCTTTCTTTTTTTTTAAAGTTCCTGTTTCTTCTTCCCAGAAGTAGAGTAGGGTTGACCCATGCTTCTCCATGGGAACTTCTTTGATTCCGTTAACTCTTGGGCTTCCAGGCCTACATTTGCTGCTGGCTTTCCTACCCAACCCACCCCCTGCCCCACTTACCCCAAACCACTATCCTTCCCTGGTCTTCGGAAAGAACCCCGGGGCTCAATGAGTAGCTATTTCCAGTCAGCTGGCCAAGAGGAAAGTGGGTCAGAGCGGCAACGTGCTGTGCCTCTCGGGCGCCCACGGAGGACACGGGCATCCAGTGCGGAGCCCTCCGTGCGGAGTCCTCGGTGCTCTGCATCTTCCAGAAGATGAAAAGGGGGAAGCCACCGCGGGAAACAGGAAAGATGCAAGGAATGTGGAAGACAGAGGAGGGAACGAATGACAAAATGGCGAGGAGCTAGAGAGGACGGCAGCAGGGCGGGATCTCCTTGCTGCGCTATTCCCATCCTTCTGGAGCGGTGAGCCCGGATGCTCCACTTCGCGACCTACCTGCCATTCCGGAGAGTCGTGCGCACACTCCTTCTTGCCCTCCTCTGCTTTTCCTGCCTCCACCCATAAGGATCTAGCCTTCGTCTCTGGCACCGAACGGAAATGATTGCAGTCAAGGGGACTAGTGACCTGGTCGTCAAGTGCACTGACTGCTTTTCATCCTTCCTTGTTGACCCTCTTGCAACACCTGACATCATTCATGAGTGGACTCTTCCTGCAGCTCTCCTCCCCGCACCAGGCTTCTTACCCTCCCACCTCTTCCCTCTTATCTCTCCGCATCCATCTATCTATCTATCTATCTATCTGTCTATCATCATATATATATTCCAGTTTCTTACATATGCTAGTATGTATCATACATTTAGCCTCTTGATTTTCATGGCTTTGTCTTCAGCTACCATCTCTC
>NW_022103899.1:43180734-43202604 GCF_000313985.2 Echinops telfairi | reverse complement strand
TCCATCTAAATCTCTCACCCCAATCACTCTCATCCCGTGTACACAGATGTCTCATGAACATCACCACCAGAATGGCATGAGGTCAACCTTAACCCAGATAATCCCAAATTCATCATGTGTCACCCCAGTCTCCAAATGTTGTTCTTTTTCCTAGAAAATGTCGTGTCTTCCATCGGTACCACTTCTTCCTAGCATCCCCGCACAGACCTAAAGAAGTTGCTTGAGTTGCACTTGAAACTTGGCACCTTTCTTCATTAACACCATTTTCTTACTGCGTGAGAGTTGTTTATCTGTCTGGTTTCCAAACTAGTCTGTATGTCCTGCTGATGGCAGCACTGACATCTTTTCTTCTTTACCTCAACAGTGTCGACTATCTAGTGGACTTGCAACTAATAGTAAATATTCTTAAGTGAACAAGTAAAAAAAGAGACATCTAGATAAAGAGCTATTGGATCCGAAACAGCAAAGGCTACAAGTCCAAAGACATTTGATATACTACAGCTTTGGGGTAAATGAGTCTGAAAACTTTAAAATCACCTTGTTGCCTCAGCATAGGATCCAGGAGGAGTGGAATTAAGAAGAAAGAAGATAAGGAATTAACGAGGAACTTCAGTGTGGACTAGCAATTGTGGCTAAAATGGTAGCTGCCTGAATGATAGTTGGAACAGGGAACTGATGACTGTTAAACGAACTTGATACAATTTAACTCATTAATTGGGTTTTCACGTAATGAGATCCTTGGTATTTGTGACGCACCATCGTGGAATTAGTTTCAAATGGAAAGTTTGGAGAGGTAGGTCTCAGTGTGATCCTTCTGCTTGCTTCTTACATGTGAACTAGGTCTGAAAGGAGAAGTCAACCCCCTGTGATCATGAACTTGTGATCAAGATATGTGATCTTGAACAAGTTACTTATCCTCTCTGAGCCCTCATTTCCTCCTTGTAAAATAATAGTCTTTACATGCACTTTAAATAGTATAATGATATCATATGTTTCACATGCAATAAGCACTTAATACATACTGACTGTTAATAGTAAAGGAAGTTGTTGCCTATAACTGAAACTTTGGGAACAATAGTAGAATTATCATTTCATACAGATGTTTCTCTTTGGGGACTACTCATTCACTTTCTCTATAGCATTATTCGTGCCTGTGTTCATAAATAACCCAACCAGTAGATGACAAACTTTTGAAAGCATGGTTCAAATCTATTACATTTGGTAACCACCGCAGTCCTTCTAAAGAAGCATTTGTTTTTGTTTGTTTGTGTTTTCACTTCTGGGTTCTTTTTCATTTTTTTTATAAATTACTTTATTGGGGGCTCTTACAGCTTTTATAACAATTCATACATCAATTGTATCAAACACATTTGTACATATGTTGCCATCATCATTTTCAAAACATTTTCTTTCTACTTGAGCCCTTGGTATCAGCTTCTCTTTTTTTCCTCCCTTCTCCCCTCCGACCCTCATGACCCCGTGATAAATTATAAATTATTATTATTTTCATATTTTACACCATCCGCTGTCTCCTTTCACCCATGTTTCTGTTGTTCATCCCCCTCAAGTTGGGGAGTGCGGGGGGTGGGGGGGGGGGGGGGGGGATTGTGTGTGGATCATTGCAATTGGTTTCCCCTCCCTCCCCTTACTACCACCCTCCCAGACCACTCAAGAATCAAAAGAAAGGCAGAATTGACTGAGTGATCATCAAAGTTTATTTAGACATTAAATGTTTCTGATTCATTCATCCATCTATTCATTTACTCAACAAAATTGAACTGTGTGTTGCCTAAGGGGCATTACTGAGTTTCTGTTGAAGATCAAAAAAAAGTTTATAGGCAGATAGTGGTAATGGGTGCTCAAAATGGTGAGTGCAATTAATGTCATGGACTTTACACATTTAAAAATATTGAAATGACTAATTTTGTGCTACATGCACTACAATTTTTTAAACTGCATTGGGTGCAGGCAATGGCAGGTTGTTGGGTGTATGATATGGAAGCAGACATTGTCCCTGTCTACCTAGATTTTATAGTCAAGTGATTCTATAATTTCAGCGGATTGAAGACTGTAGGTTACCTACCTAGACCCTTTGAACTTTCAGGTACTTTAACAATAGCATGGCAGTCTTTTGTTTTATTCTTCTAACCTGCTTGCTCACTTTGCAGGAAGCAGGTAAAAGTCAGGAATAGAAAGATCAAAGAGGAGCAATAGGGGACTGGTGATTGATTGTCCCAGCACACAACCACTTTTGGAAATTCAAATTCAGACCTTCTGAGTGCTAAGGAAAGAAATAGTTGAAGCAGTGAAGTCCTAAGAAGATCTTTAATTGCTGCTTCCCTTTCCTGACTATTTCATTCTACTCTGTCCATCTCCAAAGCTCAGACACAAGTTTGAGAGGTGTATACACAAACACAGGAAAGGTCCCTTTCTGGTCCATGAAGTCCAAATTCAGAGGTAGAAAATCCAAGTGGATAAAGGCTTGCCCTAAAACAAATAGCCATCTAAGTGATGTGTCAGCCAAATAACACAGAAGAAGCACACCAGTCATGTGATCCAAATGATTGAAATCTAAGACCAGAGGATTTGTCTCTAATGGAGACAAAGAAGGATCACATTACTTGCTTATACCTCTGTTCTAGTCACCATGATTATGAATTTCATGTGTATTCTTCCATCAAAGACTTGTAATGACTCCAAATGGAAGTAAAGAATAATGTTTGGAATGGAACTCAGATCTGTGTGACTCTAAATCCATGCAAATTCCACTATCCCAAGAATATTGGAATCAATAAAAATGGTTTTATAGGAGTCCTGGTGGTGTGGTTTCAAGTTGGCCTGTAATCCTAAAGCTCCAAAGTTCAAAACCACCAGGTGCTTTACAAGAGAAATACAGGGCTTTCTACTCCAGTAAAAGGTTAACCCAGAGGGGCAGTTCTGCCCTGTTCTGTAAGTTCGTTGTGAGTCAGCATCGACTTGATGGCAATGAGTTTGGTTGGGTTTGGGGAGCTGTCAGCTGCCATTGAGTCAACTCCAAACTATGGAGACGCTATGTACAACAGAACAAAACACTGCCCAGTCCCACAACAGCTTCACAATCTCTCCTGTGTTTGATCCCATTGCTGCAACCACTGTGTCGATCCATTTCAGAAAGGATCACCCTCTTTTTCTCAGACCCTCAATTTCTCCAGGGACTAACTCATCCCTCCTGATAACATGTGCAAAATATCTGAGATGAAGTCACACTATCCTTGCTTCTGAGAAGAATTCTGATTGTACTTCTTCCAAACCAAGTTTGTTTGTTCTTCTGGCAAGCCCTGGTGCTTCCAGTATTCTTCCCCAACATCAGCATCCAACTGCACCACCTCTCCCCTGGTCTTCCTTCTACATTGTCCAGCTGTCACATGCATAGGAAACCACTGGAAAGACTATAGCATGGTCCAATGTGTCTTAGTCCTCAAAATGACATCTTGACTTTTTGCCATTTAAAGAGCTCTTGGGAAATAGATTTGTTCAATGCAATTTATTGCTTGATTCTTTGACTATTGCTTTCATATGTGGTGATTGTGGATCCAAGTAAAATGAAGTCCTTAACAATTCCAATTTTTCCCTGTTTGTGATATTCTTTATTGGTCCAATTGTGAGAGTTTTTACTTTCTTTATGTTGATGTGTAACCCCTACTAAAGGCTGTAGTCTTTGATATTCATCAGTAAGTGTTTCAAGTCCTATAGACCTTATAACTATACCCATATTTCTCTCAAGTTTAATAAACTAATAGTTAATAAAGCCATGAGTTTATAGTAATTACAAATTTAGTTCAACACCCTGGGCACATTCAAGACTTTTCCCTTTACATGGTATTGCCTTCTTTAATAATGTAAAACCTGGCTTTTCCTTCTCATTGATATATTTACTCATTTAATTATTTCTATACTTAATAGAAAGTAATCTCATAATTCCTTACTAGTGTTCAGGCAGAACCTGTACAGAGAACAAGAGTCTACGATTTGAATAGAACAAGTGGATTCTGCATGGTTTAAAATCAGGAAAGGTGTGTGTCAGGTTTGCATACTCTCACTGTTTACTCAACCTGCAGGTTGAGTTAACTGGCTGAGAAACTGGACAATATGAAAAAAAGAGAGCATAGTATCAGGATTGAAAAAAGCTCATTAACTGCTTTTGAAATGCAGGTGTCGAACTTTGCTTTCTTAAAAGGAAGTGCACTTTCACCATGGGGCCGAGGGAAACACTTTAAGACGGATGTGGTGGTGACTGTCCGATGCCCCTTGGGATGATTGAACTATTGAATTGTATAATATGTACATTATGTGTTAATAAAACTTGGAGAAAATAAATAAAATATTTTTAAAAAACATGAAGAGGACTTTATGCAACTACTGATGAAGTTTGAAGACTTTAGCCATTGGAACCCATTACACTTCAATACAAAGAAAATAAAGATTCTCACTGGACCAATAGATAGCATCATGATAGATGTAAGAAGAGATTGAAGTTCTCAAGGACTATCATTGCACTTAGATCTACAGTTAATGCGCACAGATGCGCTGGTAGAAAGGGGAAACCAATCACAAGGATCTACATGCAACCTCCTCTCTGGGGGACGGACAGCAGAAAAGAGGATGAAGGAAGACGTCTGACAGTGTAAGATTTGACAAAATAATAATAATTTATAAATTATCAAGAGTTCATAAGGGAGTGGGGAACAGGGAGGGAGGAGGGAAAATGAGGAGCTGATACCAAGGGCTCAAGTAGAAAGCAAATGTTTTGAGAATGATGAGGGCAACAAATGTACACATGTGCTTGACACACAAGGGATGGATGTATGACTGGGATAAGAGTTGTCTGAGCCCCCAATAAAATGATTTAAAAAGAGAAAAAGAAATGAAATCCCATATTGCACTGGACAAATCTGCTGCAGGAGATTTCTCTAAAGTTTTAAAGAGCACAGATGTCACTTTGAGGACTGACGGCCCCAAGCCAATGTACTTTCATAAGTATGCAAAAGGTGGACAATGACTAAGGAAAACTAGAGAATAATTGATGTATTTGAATTGTAGGATTGACAAAGAATGTTGAAAGTATCATGGACTACAGAAGGATAAATAAATCTATTTTGGAGGAACTACATCCAGAATGCTCTTTAGAACTGAAGATGGAGATACTACATATCAAGTACTTTGCAGGGGACGGATCTCTGGAAATGGGGATAATGCTTGGTAAAGTAGAAGGTTATCAAAAAAGAGGAAGATCCATGATGAGATGGATCGACACAGTGACTGCAACAACAGATTTTAGGGGAAAAAAAGAAAAAACGTGTTGACAAGTGTCCAGATATTCTGATTCATTCTGTTGTGCATAAAGAGGCTATGGATCTGGGCTCACTTGATGGCCACTAACAACAATAGTTTCAGGATTTTTATCCTGTATATCAGTCTTGGAGAAAGTAGAGTCAGAATGCTCCTTAGAGGCAAAAATGGCAAAATGTGGCCCCACCTACTTCGGATATGTTGTCAGGAGAGCCCAGTTCCTGGAGAAGGACATCATGCTTGATAAAGTAGAGGGACGGCACAAAAGAGAAAGGCCTTCGGCAGGCTGAATTGACGTAGTGGCTGTCAAAATCAATGAGCTCCAGGGTAGGGACAGTTGTGAGGGGCTGGAGGACCAGGCAGTGTTCGTTCTGTTTTTTACAGGGTCTCTATGACACTGTTCCAATTCGCTGGCACCTACCAACATAACAACAATACCAGTGGAAAGCAAATCTCTGAACTGGAGTTTAATGTTCATTTATAGTTCCTTTATCCTTAGACTAAGGTTAATAAAGAAATATTTGAGTTCAAAGGGTTCTTGAGTTATCTGGGTTTTCCCCCCTTCGCTTAATATGGCAATAGTGTTCGTTTATAATTGTTTATTTTTAGATGTATAAAATATTATTGTAATTCCAAAAGTAAAAATTATATAAAAGCATTTTCAGAGACTTTTACATTGTAATGACAATAACTTTTATTTTGCATAATAATAATAATGATGATAATTTTCCTATATTCATATAATAATTATTCAAGTAGATTTCCTAAAATGGAAGAAAACCACATTATTACAATGAATCTCACTTGGTCATGATTTACTATTTTCTTATTACAATGTTAGATTTTCTTTCCCTATCTTGTGACAAGTCTCTTACCTTCATTTAAATCCAACCCACAATTATTTTATTCAGATTCATATTTTTCTCATGCAGAGAAAGATTCTGTGATGCATCACATAGGGAAGGTCTTTCAGCGTCTACTGAAATTCAAACCCTTTTCTAGTTCCAGCAAAGGAAATGAAGAACAACTGGGTTGATTAAATTGATGACCTATATTCAGAATCGAGGTTGTCAGTGTGCATTTCTGGAGCAGGAGACACTGACAGTGGGTTAAGTTCCCAAACTCATTTTCTTCCTAGCTGAGAAATCTAAGCAAGACTATTCAAGACTCTATGAAATCATCCCTCAGCTTTCTTTGCTGGTGGCCAAAATGTCATCTACTTGGGAAAGAAGTGGAGTGTGAGGTTCAAGTCAAGGTCTGAATACGTCCAGACATGGATATGAGTCCCATGATCTCTTGACGCAGATTTCTAACACAAGAACAGGAAGACAGTATTTAGCCTAACCATCCACCCAGAAATTCAAGCCAGAAACCTGGGAGTTTTTCTCAACTCCTCCCTATCTCTTCCCCCACCCATTTAGTCCAGCCACTTATCTAACCAACATCAAGTGCTATTGAGTCTACCACCAAAATAAATCTCCCAAACTCATTCCATTTGCTCAATTTCCCCCTTTGCCATCTGAGTCATCATATGCTGTGTCTTCTACTACATCCTCTTGTCTCAGTTTCTGTGTTACTTTTTACAGTGTCTGAGGACTGTCTAGAGGACAGGAAGAGGGAGGGGAGTGACTACGTAAGCCTCTTTGAAGGACTCTGACTGTGACTGCCAGCAGGTCGCACACCCTTCATGCATTGGTTTGCAGGCAGCTGACTCCTTTGCAGTCCCCGTGGTTGTTGCTGTCCTCAGATGCCTTGGAATGGCTCAGTGGCCCATGTGACAGAGCAGAAGTGCTCCCTAGTGCTTTGTAGACTGTAATATTGACAAGCATGGATCATCGGATCTTTCTCCTTCGGAGGTCTGGCTGGCACTTCACCACGATACCTCCATCTTCAGGTTTCTGCATGAAGCACTTCAATGTCACCACCTCAAGGAAGCCTTCCCTCTCCACCATACATGACTGGGTCTTTGCTCTTCTCGGCCCCAGGACCCTGTGTATGTTCTCAGGGACTTTATTATAATTAAAAGTCAACTTTGTAATTTTGCCTCCACTTCCCTCACCTAAGTTATATATTCCTGGAGGGCAGAAAACATGTCTGCTTTCTTTACCTTTTACTGTTGCTCAGACCCCAGCGCCCAGTGCAGTGCCTCGTAGGTAGTACGTACTCATTCAATATTTACCTATGAATTAATAATTCTGGGTGGGAGAGAAATCATAGAACTCTCTGACCTCTCCAGAGGATGTGTGTGTGTATGTGTGTGTGAGAGAGAGAGACAGAGAGAGAGAGACAGAGAGATCAGCAAAGCTAATTTGCCAACTTTGAAAACCCCAAAGACCTAAAACCTGGTCTCAGCCTTGGGCATTCCTCCAGGTCCCTCAGTACGACACCAAGAACTGATTTTCTCTTGCCTGGAGAGCTTGCAACAAGTTTCTGAATTCCCAAACTTACAGCTCTGTGCAGATTCTTTCTGGGAAAATTTAAATCCCCTGCAAGTCAGTAGCTGCTCTGTTATATATTTTTTGTGTCTTTGAAAACTGCTGTTTACATTTCAAAAGAAAACAAAAATGATCAACTAAAGGGCAGGACTCCAGATCCTGTATTTAGTTTCTGGGAAGGGGGAGAGGAAGACAAGCATTTGACATCACCGAGCTGCCTGCCCCCTTACATAGCTGCTTGTGTGTGGTGTGTGAGCATGTGTGTTCATGTGTGTGTGTAAACTCCCTCACCCCTGGATTCTTCCTGGCAGCTACTCCCAACAAATTCATGTGGCCCAAATCAAAGGTGCTAGAAACCATTGTCATTTGGGCTCACGCTGTACCATGGGCTCAGACAAATTGGGAGACTCTTTTTGAAGGACCATCTGGAACTCTGGAGTGGCCTGTTACAGTGTTCTCTCATTTTTGCATCCATCTCCCTTTGGAGAGGCTGATTTGGTTTGAAACTTTCTAATCCAAAATTTTTGGCTCTGAGGTATTCCAATCAGTTCTCTGGAGTCATTTACAAATAAACCCGCCAGCAGCATTTCATTGCTGAGAAGCCATGGTGTCTCAAGTCCTCTGTTTATAGGGATTTGGTCTCCTAAGGAACATAACCAGCTCTAAGGAAAGCATTGGTGGAGCCCGGGAGTGGTGACTGTTATTGAGAGTGGATCATTTCAGACAAGAATCCTGAAATCGTGTTTCCCTTTCAGTTCCATGGGAACTCATAGGAAACTGAAAGAATCCCAACAAGAGTCTGAGGAAGATCACGAGTGTGGTCCCACTTATTGGAAGGTAATGATCTTGAGAGAGAATTTGTCTTCATCCACACAGAAAAGCCGAAGACGAAACACAGAGGCAACATTTCATGGAGTTTGTCTTCTCTTCTTCGTTAGGCCATTCCGTCCTGGAGCCAATCCGCCACAACACAAGCAATGACTTCTGGGTCTGTGCCCCCACTTGAGAGTGGCACCCCTCCACTGGTCCTCCAGAGAACACTGTCTCAGCACTGGGTGAGACACACTGTGGCAGAATTTTATAAGTATCACCCATCGGTTGTACCCATGTCCCTTCTCATGTAAATTTGGGAAATCTTCCATTTCTTGGAGGGGCGTGGCTGCTGCCTTTGACTAGAGGGAGGTAACTGGCTTGGTCAATAGAAGCATGATGTGCAAACCCAAGCCTAAGCTTCAAAAAGCCACTCATTTTCCCACTTGGCCTATTGTGTTCCCCTCATCACCCTAATAAAGACATCCTTGGGCAAGTCCCCTAATCCTAGGATAAGAATGACAGACACAAAGAGACCCAACCAGGCCCAGCCTGGATCAGCTGAACTCCACAGACGGAGGGGCGATCAATGTTCATTGTGACACGGCGCTGACAATCTGTTGTCCTTTGCTCGGCATCAAATGTTAATTGATAACAGCTAAAAATTGTTAAGAAACTCCACATTTGAATAACAGCACCTCATTTGCATGTATATTCTAAGGTTTTGTAAATAGTTTGCACAATTGATATAATCTGGCTTTCATCATAACCCTGTGAGCGGAGTGGTGGATGACTTAGTCTTGTCATTGTACAGCTGAGGATACTGGGGTTCAAATGTTAAGTCAATTTGCCAGCAGTCACATAGCTCATAGGATCAAAGCCACAACGTTTTTTTTCTTTAAATAAATCATCTTATTGGGGGCTCATACCACTCTTATCACAATAAATACATGCATCCATTGTGTCAGGCATATTTATACATGTGTTGCCATCGTGACTTTCAAAACATTTGCTTTCTGCTTGAGCCCTTGGTATTAGCTCCTCATTTTTCCCCTCCTTCCCTCCCCTCCCCTCCCTCCCTCCCTCCAAATCTTTGATAACTTATAAATTATTATTTTTCCATGACTTACACTGATCGATGTCTCCCTTCACCCATTTTCCTGTTGTCTGTCCCCCAGGGAGTTATATGTAGATCATTGTGATACATTCCCCCTTTCTCGCCCACCTTCTCCTTACCCTCCTGGTATTGCTACTCTCATTTTTGGTCTTGAGGTTGTTTATCTGTCCTCGATTCCCTGTGTTTCCAGCTCTTATCTGTACCCATGTACATGCTCTGGTCTAGCAGGATTTGTAAGGTAGAATTGGGATCATGATAGTGGTGTGTGCATGTTGGGGGTGGGGGGGACATCAAAGAACTAGAGGAAAGTTGTATGTTTCATTGGTACTATACTTCACCCTGACTGGCTCGTTTCTTCCTTGTGACCCTTCTTTAAGGATATGTCCAGTTGCCTACAGATGGGCTTTGGGTCCCCACTCTGCACTCCCCCTCATTCACAATGCTATGATTTTTTGTTCTTCAATACCTGGTACCTGATCCTATTGGCACCTTGTGATCACACAGGCTGGTGTTCTTCTTCCATGTGGGCTTTGTTGCTTCTCAGCTAGATGGCCACTTGCTTGCCTTCAAGCCTTTAAGACCCCAGATGCTATATCTTTTGATAGCCAGGCACCATCAGCTTTCTTCACCACATTTGCTTAAGCACCCATTTTGTCTTCAGCAATCATGTCAAGAAGGTGAGCATCATGGAATGCCAGGTTATTAGAACAAAGTATTCTTGCATTGAAGGAGTACTTGAGTAGAGGTCCAATGTCCATCTGCAAAGCCACATCTTCTCATCACCTACTTGGCACTCTTCTTCCCAATGGAGGTGGGTGGTAGAGCGAGGAGGAAGACAAGCATCCAAGTAACCAGCTGCACCCAATTAGAAGAATATGCTGAAAGGAAATTTGGGTGAGAAAATATATATACGTTGGCTCATTGCTAAATGAGCTTGGTTTCTCTGAAAAGATGTCTGGAAAGAGGAGACCACACATTTCCAATGGAATAGACTTAAGACATAGTAGGAGGCTGAAGACATGCAAGCCCTTGAGTTCAATAAGGTTATGTAGCTAGTTTATATGTAATTTATCAGTGTTTCCCACATGCCAGTGAACCAGCTAGGAATCTAGCACACACTATTTCATCAATATTCATAATGTCATGCAGCTTATAATATAATATAATAAAACCCTCAGAAACGACGTAATGAGACAACTTGCCAAAGCTCACACAGCAAGGAAATGGCATTGGAATGAAGCCTACATCTGTCTGGCTCCTGCGTTGAGCCCTCTGTCTTTGGTTGTAAGTGAGAGACATGTGTGAATAAGCCAACCCAAATAAGCTAAGAAGACGAAAGCAGTAAGAAAGCTGGAGTGGGGGAGAACTTGGAGGTTAGACTGACCTGCAGATAATGAACTTCCCTGGGAATCTATTTTCTGCCCATGCATTGATTCTTGATTATATGAGTAGTATTAGGCAATTAGTAGGTCAAGGGCTACCCTCACCCATCAGCTGATGCTGTTCCATAGTCCTTAAGAGCAAGAAGTCCAACACTTAACAACACATTCTCTCTCTCTGTCTCTCTGTCTCTCTCTCTCTCTCTCTCTTTCTCTCCTCTTTGTCTCTTACAGCGTCTACAGGACTGGAATGGATTTTCCTTTGTAGTGACTGCACGATTTGAGACCACAGGCTGTAGCGGAAGGAGCACAACACCTAAGCTAATATGCCTGGATTCAGAACCTCGCTTGATCGAATAGCTGTCCTTGTGTGTGTGCTTTAATTTCTGTGCAGCTCAGAAATAAATGATCTGCTTATGCTATAGCACATTGGGTTGCCATGAGTTCAAATAGACTCCACAGCACAAGACAACACTATTGACAAGCTCAGGAAACTAAGAAGATTTAAAGCCATATCATTGCACCTGGAACGTAATCACTATTCAATAAAGGTTAATTAACCTAGCAAGCATCTTCTCTGAAGGCCATACTTTGTAAGATGGCATGAAGGGGGAAGAAAATAAGCATAGTTGGCCAAAGATGGGCCGCTAAAAGTGAATTTGGTCAGCCACTTCTGTTGGGCGCACATACCTGCTGGTCCATCCCTGAACCACAGCCCTTCCCTATGGACACAGAAACTGAGGTGGGGGGGCCCCTCTATTACTGAAACCTTCCTGTATTTATCTCAGAGTCCATAGGAACCTCTCCAAACATCACTAAGTTTTGTTCTTTAAAACAAACAACCTCATCCCTACCTTCTAAGCCCCTCACTCAGAGATCCCCACTCTCTTAATTATGAAGTGGGAATTGAGCTCAGTGGACCTACCTTTAACACAGGCACCCAGTAAATGAATTTCTGAGAAAGGCCATCAGTTCCTGAGACCTCTTACATCTTCAGAGTGCAGCGAGGAGGGGTTCCTGCTCTGGCCCCACATAACACCTGCAAACCGGGCAGGCAGTCTGCAGGTAATGAAACGGCCTGCACTCTCCCAGCATGTATATCCACAAGGGATTGCTCCTATAGCCTCCGCCTACTGCTGGAGAAGGTAGGTTCCTGTACCCATAGGAACCTGTGGGCTCCTTGTCAAGTTCCTAGTCTTAACATCCCTGACACTTGTTTCTGAAGAACGGAGATGAGTGATGTCAGAAGCACAGAAGAAATGGAAAAGGCATGCCCTGGAGTGCCCCACCTCACACAAGCGCTCCACCCGTCTCTTGAGGCTTGTGGGAAGAAGACCAAGGACTAGGCTTTCCTGGGCTCGCTCACAACAAGCCAGGAATAAGTGATAAGCAGGGTGGGATCCTCAACAGAGGGAAGCAACGACCTGGAACTACCTGAACCGAGGTCCTCATTTAATTCCATGGGAGGCTTTTTGCTCTCTGTAGTGTCAGCCCAGCCCTGTCCTAGCCAGGTGCTGACTGGGAACCAGCAGAGGCTCTTTCCTCCCTGCATCATGGGTTTACTGTTTCTTCTTCCAGAAAGATAGAGGAGATATTTTATCTTTCTGTCTGTGTAGAAGAGTGTCTGTCCATTAACCCTATACATGAGCCAAAGAGGATGACGCAAACATTTGCTAAATTTAACACTAATAACTACCATGGTTCCTATTTCTTGGCCATATCTTTGGATGGCTTCATATGAAGTGTTTTCTCCTTATCCATTATTTTAGGTTGCAATTCTCAACTCTTCAGCATATCCCGATACAATCCGACCCCAACTCTGCTTTCAAGTATCATATACAAGTCTTGTCAACACACCCAGCCCACTCTCCAGCCACGAGGTTCACTTCATGTTCATTCTTTCATGATTGGCTTCAGACCTTGACCCTGATTGGAATGCCATCATAACCACCACATGCGAACTCTTTTTAAAAAAAAATCATTTTATTGGGGGCTCATACAATTCTTATCACAGTCCATACTCTTTCATCTTTAACATCTCACTCAAATGCCCCCACCCCAAATCTATGGCCTAATTACTATGCCTGAAGCAAAGAGTCCGTTGTACCTCTGCTGTGTCCTTCCTGGGTTTTACTCATGGTTCTAGCATCACACGGCAGTACACATAGCTGTCTATTTCTACACTCTAAGTTCCTTTGGTTTCTGTAGACCATCACTTTTCCTAATCCCTCTGTTTCTCAAGTATTGCCTGCTTCTCTTTGTGTAGATGTGTCACCATTGTTTTTCTTTCCACAGCTGGTTTCTTTCCTTCTTACCCCTCCTCGCCCCCCTCCCAACCCCGGGAGCTGTTCTGTCTTTCCTCCTATCCAGCTCTCTGGTGATCTCATGCGATCACCCCTAGCATCTTCTTCACTGGGCTGTGGGGAGGGGGGCGGGGGCTACTATTCTGCTACAGCGTCGTCTTCCAGGGGGTTAAGTCCCACTGACATTGATAAAATAGACCTAAATTTCTCCTCTCTTATTCTCTTGGATTTGATGATTCTGTTCATAGGAGAAAGTTATTCTCATTTTAGGGAACAATCGAGATCTATTAAATATTGAAGGTGGCCCAGGAGTCTACTTATTTAAAAGGTGTTCCCTAGGAGATTTTTATGTAATGTGACATGGCTTGTGGGCTGAAGAGGCTTGTGGGAAGAAGACCTCTCTCTCTCTCTCTCTCTCTCTCCCCTAGCATCTATTGTAAATGCTACAATATATGGATAAGGGAAAAGGTAAGCTAGGCCATTGTTCACTGCCCAGCAAAATGAATTCTGAAGTTTAGTATAAAATCTCAGATCCTCTCCACTGAAAAGCAGGCTGAGACTACTTCATCATACCTCAGTTTCTCACAGAGCAATGATATTGCATCTATAAACATGCATTACATATGTCCCAGAGTTATAGTGAGATTCCAATATGTTAATCTATATGAAATCTTTTAAAAATTATACCAATTGTTTAGATAAATGTAATCTTAAGAAAAATTCGCAAAGCACACAATAACTTCAAAACTTCTTCTACAACTCAAAAAATCTTTCGAAGCAACCGTATCTGCCAAAGGAAGAAACTCAGAATGGCACTGGATGCGTCTTACTATCAGTCTCAACAGAATCCACCACTTTCTACAGGAAGTGCTTACAAGTCACCTTGGGATCTTGTTAGAGGTCGATTTGACTCTAAACTGCGGGCTAAGGATTGAGATTTTCTATTTCTAACAAGCTCCCAGCTGAGTCTCACACTGCGGGTTGATTAACCACAGTTAGCATGGTGAAAGGGTTTATGATCTTCACTAGAGAAGGAAGAGAAGGAAAGAGCCAACTGCCAATAAGACATGTGACTCAATTTGGCTCTTGGGTGGGGGAGTGGGGGGGGGTGGCAGGTGAGAAAAGGACATGGCATAGACTCTCTCTGAGTCTCATTTTTCAAGAAGTCATAGCCCTACTATGAGATACAGACAGACTTTTACTTAGACAACGCTCTCTGGACAACACAAAGCAGAAAGAGAAGGGGGGGGGGAGTATTGCTTCCCCCAACTTTGTGAGAAGTAGCCAATGTCAATAGATGCATTTGGAATTGGCAGGGCTTTGAAATCCTATAGCATAACCTTATACTCAATAAGGCTTTTCTAGCCATCGTTTTTCAAAAGACCACCGAATGACAGAGACCATGAAGATTAGATGCATTTTCTCTTCTGCTGATGGGTGAAGGTAAGAGAAGGTGCTGATAGTATTATGCGAGTCTATTGTGAGTGATCGTTAACATGGTTAGTTGTGATTGTAAAAAGGTAGAAGTCTAACATAGGGTCTGGCTAATTTGCCATCCCGTTGGGTGTAAAAGGAACCACTTCAGAAGCAGACATGGAGGCGATCTCACAGCCATGAAGAAAGGCTAGCCAGGAGCAGAGGGTGTCCTTTGGAACCCAAGGTCCCTGTGCATCGGATCTCATCCACCCAGGAGACAGAGAATTGTGACATCAAAAGAAGTACAGAAGAGTGGCAGAGGGACAGAGTGAGCAGAAGCTGGAACAAAAGAGTCAGAACATGGACAGAGTGATGAACTTCCTGGCTCTGGATGAGTAAAACTGAGTGCCTTCAAGGGAGAGGCTCACTGGTGGAGTAGGGTATCTAGAGAAGCTAGGTTTAGTGACTCATGGAGTTAGAACTGAGTGCCTTCAGACTGAGATTTCTATTAGATTGGAGTGGCTTTGGGGCATTTATCAACAATACTAAAGGAGCTTTGTCACACTGCCTGAGCAGGACAGAGGTCAAGAAGTCCCATGGCTGAGAAGTCTGTTAGCTTCCCTAGTAAAATGCCATGATCATGACGATTGTCTCTGAGTTCTATGTGGCTATTACAGTGAATCACTAAACCCAGAAGAGAAGTCAAGGCTGTCATGGAAGGAATGGCTTATATCAGAATTGGGGAAGGAGAAAAAGCGGAGATGCCTAACCTCTGCATCGTCAGAATCGGTCTTGGTTTGATAATGAATTGGATTCTCCTTCGCCCTTGTCAAGTCAGAGCAAGTCAGACACCACACCCACCCAGGTTGTTGCTCTTACAAGTCCCTAAAGAACCCATCACTACAATCCTCAGGGACACCTTTGTATGATTTTTATCATGGGGGATAACTAAGCCTTAACTGCCAAACCACGGAGAATCCTTTCCCAGCCAAGTTGACACAAAACCTTAACTATGGTATCTCCTAAGCCAGGAATACGCAACTGAAGAGGAATGGCTTGGAATTAACAAATCATTTTGGAGACCATGGACTAACTTAGTATTTTAGGGATGCAACCACAAACAAGTGACATTTGTGTTTGTAGTTTCACTTAAAAAATTATTATCAGAATAAGGTACCATAGACTAAATTCCAATTAGCTAAAAGAAAACACTTTTTTATAACGGCAAAGTGAAAAGTCTGTTCCTTTTCCATAGATGGCCAATGTTTCTCGGGTCCCTGGTAGTGTGCACACAGGTAAGGGGTAGCAGTTGGTGATGTTGGCGTGAGGGTTGGGAGGTGATTAAGGATATTTTCATGGTCAAGCTTCGGAGTCATAGTACTCACAGCATTCCTGTTTTGTCTACACATTTGTCACAGGAATGCAATGCATTAGAGAGGAGGAAAGGCAAGGCAGGTGACCTGTATTGCCACAGCATGTTGCGTAACACTTGGTGGAGAATGGACCAGGGCAGGGACTTGTGACATGGAAGGACAACATGTTCCAGAATTGAAGGAACAAAGGAGTAGTCTAGAGCAGAATGGCTCCTGCTGAGCTAAGGCAGTAAAGGACACGGAGAACATCAATAGACTAATAAATCTTCATTATTTCTTCTAGCAATTCTCAGTGACCCAGAACAAGGTCAAAACAAGTCAACAAGAAGGCATCAGTACTGATGATTCTCACTGCCGTGGTGGAACCAGTTTGAACTCAAAGCAACCTCGTACTGAGTATTGGCCACAGGAAAGAGGACAAAATCTGAAAGAAACATCTCAGACCCATTGTCAAGGTGGCCTAGCAGCATAGGGGGCTATGAATTGGGCTGCTAACCACAAGGTCAGTGGTTCGAACGGTCCAGCTACTCCATGGAAGAAAGATGAGGCTTTTTGCTCCTGTACAGTTTGACTACCTCAGAACTCCAAATGAGCAGGTGTCCGTCCTCTGTCCTGTAGCATTTTGAGGCCACAGCAGTGAGTCAAGGATTAAAGAATTAAATTTAGGGGAATAGGAGAAATGACCCAAAGATGAAAACAGAGAAATGTTCCCAATATTTAAAACAAAACTAAAACTTCATTCCCTAAATCAAAGTTATGAACTTGACATTAATAATGTGCTACTAATTTATTTTCCAGATATCCAAGTGTTTGATGGACCTTTATAAAGCAGTTGATGGAATCAGAGATCACTCAATGAGAAAACCTTTGTCAGACCAGTGTATATGCTTTAATAAACTACAGATTTTGAGAATGCCGTCAGCATAGGACAATGTTTCGAAGATATGCCTAGGGTTCTCAGTGGCTCTTTCCTCCAAATGGGCAGCCGAGTCTTTCTTCATGTTGCCTGTTCTTAGTCTGGAAGCTCCCCTGGAGCCCGTTCACTTTGGGTGACCCCGCTGATATTTGATAGACCACTGACAAAACTTCTGGCACCGCAAAAAGCCACCACAGTACAAAAACCTGACACTCACCATGCTTGGTAATGCAGAGGGCCAGCAACAAAAGAGGAGGGCCCTCAACAGGATGGAGTGACATAGTGGCTGCATAGGACCATTTGCGAGGATGGCAATGGCATTGTTTCAGTATATTGTGCACAGCATTGCTATGGGTTGGAAGCAACTGGATGGCCCCAACAACAACAACAACAACAACATCATAGAATAATGTGCTTCTATGCAAGGATATCAGCAGATGTTTCATTTTAGTGCATCCAATGGAGAGACATGTGCTGAATACTGAAACCCTCCAAATACAGTTTTTCTATATACATACGTGTTTGACTTTTGTCGTGGATTGAATTGTGTCCCCCAAAATGTATGTCAACTTAGCTGGGTCATGATTCTCAGGGGGTTTAGCAGTTATGAAACGATGTCACTTGGAAGTTATGTAATGATGTGATCATCCTCTATGATGTGATCCAGCAACACTCAAGCCATAGCCCTAATCCCGTGTAAGGGAATTTCCCCGGGGTGTGACCTGTGTCTTGAGAGAGAGCTGAAAGGGGGACCTGACTACCACCAAAAGGAAGAACCAGGAGCAAAATGTATCCTATGGACCTAGCGTCCCTGAGCTGAGCGTGTCCTAAAGGAAGGTTGATGGCAAACCTTCAAGGGACTCTAGTGCACAGATGCTGGAAGAAGATGAGGCCTTCCCCTAGAGCCAGCTGAGAGAAAACGCCTTCTCAGGGAGTTGGCATCTTGGATTTGGACATCTGGCGACCCCAACTGTGAGAAAATCAATTTCCGTTTGTTAAAGCCATTCACACGTGGCATTTCTGTTATGACAGCACTAGCACCGAGACCACTTTCTCCTTCATCCCCTTGTTTTCAGTTGTCCCTGGGTACCACCGCATCAATATTTGACTCATAGCAACCCCATGTGACCATCCCATGGAGCTTTCTAGGCTAAAATCTTCATGGAAGCAAATCACTAGTTCTTTATTCTGCTTTGGAATGGAGAAATATCTCAACTCTGAGATGTGTCCTTTTATATCAAGTGAAAGAATCTCTAAATTGAACAGTTAATATAGTTTGCCACCAGAATAGCAGTATGGCTCAGATAAGAAGCAAAGAAGCAAACCAAAGCCAGATGCACTGCTGCTGAGTAGATACCAACTCACGGCAGCCGATAGGACAGGGTAGAACTGTCCTTGTATATTTCCAAGACAGTGACTCTTCCTGGGAGTAAAAATCTTATCTTTTTCTCTCAGAATGACTGGTGGTTTCGAACGGTCAACTTTATGGTTCACAGCCCAACTAGTAATTCATATGCCAGCAGGGCTCCCTATGTGAGAACAATATCCTCAAATGGAAATTCCCTGACTTATGCAAGGCATCATTTTCAGAACTGGAGGATGACAGAGACTGAATATTACTAACTTTTAGGTCCTACCAAAAAACAAGCAAACATCCTAAAAACATGTCAACAGGCCTAAACCATTTTCAAAACTAATGACTTCAAGTGATTACCCTTCCAGATGCACAAGCTGAAAGCCTGGTTGACATTTGTTCACGACTCCCTAAGTCCTGCAGAGCAGAGAAAAATCTCAGGTCATGAGTGAGTAATGTTTGGTCTGATGTTCCGTGTCTCCTTGCTCCGTCTACTTCCTCCTTCTGCTATAAATAAATAAACGATGTCATATTTAACCGACCTGAAATATCTAGAATCAAGATTTCCTCATTCTGTGCTTGAAGAGTGTTCAATATTTATCCCAGAAGGTGAGAAAGAGGGTTTTGAGTTGGCACCTGAATTCTAACAATAGTTATGAATGGTTCAGAAGAAAACAATTTAGGACTTCCTTAACGACGAGCGAAGTATGACCCCAGAACATGACTGCTGCTGGAAAGGAACTCCAGTCCCAGTCAGCACTAGGAAAAGGGCTTTCAGGGAAAGCAATCATTTCAACGCTCTTCTGATGTCTTCTAGTGCTCATGCTGAGGTGCCTTAGCTTGGGGGTGATTGAATGAATCTGAAACTATCCATAGAAGGCAACCACTGCCGTGCTGAGAGCAAAAGAATGAAGCTGAAGAACACAGGAGTGGGGCCTGATCGTTTCTGAAGATGTTTCTGAAGATATTGCAAAGGCAAAAATAGAACATGATAGCAATAATAATTAGGTCAACCAAAAACGTGTCCGACTGATTCATGAGATATGAGTTCTTTGTAAATTCCAGCAAAACTCATCAGCTATTTTAACTCATGTTTAATGTGTTGATCTTGGTTTTGTTGTATTGTTATTGTTGCTCCTGTCTTCCACTTCAATTTCCATTTGTCATTTGGGTTGGAATTAATAAACCATTTTTGAGAACACTGGTTAGGCATTTTAAGGAAGATAAAAAAACTAAACACTAAAGAATTATATTTGTATGGCTATTTCTAAGTCCATATAGAAAAATGATTATCTGTGTAAGATTTCATAGAGTAAATGTGAAGCGACGAAAAGAAAACAGACCTAACAAAAGCAGCAAGAGCTGGTACTTCTAAGAATTTACTGTGTCCCAGGCACACTCTAAGCACTAATACATTTAATCCCATGACATTGTGGGATGTAGTTACTATGGGTCTTCCCACTTTAAAGATGAGGAACATGGATCACAGAGAGTTTAATAACTTTCCCCAAATCACCCACCTCTTCTGGGGAGGACTCCTATCGCTTTAGCTCAGGTTCTCAACCTGTGTGTCGTGACCCTTTTGGGGGTCGAACGATCCTTTCACAGGGGTCACCTGATTCATAACAGTAGCAAAATTACAGTTATGGAGTACCAACAAAAATAATGTTATGGTTTGGGGGTCACCACACCATGAGGAACTGTCTGAAAGGGTCACAGCATTAGGAAGGTTGAGAACCACTGCCTCTTTTCTCAGGAAATTAATTTAAGACATAAACTTTATTCTCTTTAATTTTCAGATGCAGAACTCGGAACGGATGTAATGGGCTCTGAGACCAGGTCATGAAGGAAGCTTATACTTTGAGGAATTGTTAATCAAATATAGAGGGGGAAAAATGGACTCTGGGACATTCCTAAACTCGCTCAGCTCCTTTGTTTTTAAGACAGAATTAGAATACGACTTTTTAAAGTCCCCGAAGGAGTGCTCTTTTCTGCTGCGTCATGGTAATTCTCATGATGAAGAACTAATACATATGGTCCTAACTTGGTAATACCAGAGGGGACCAGCCAGTAGGGTCAATACTACCCTCTCGCAGGTTGACATTCAAAGTGAGGCACTATATTAAAAACAAAGCAATGTTGTGGAATGTACTACATGCTGGATGCCTTGGGGGAAAGGAGGGGACTGGGTATGAGGCAAAGCACCCCCAAAGGACCCCCTAAGGCATCGCATTCAGTCTCCTAGGCTTTAGGAATGGCTTTCAAGGATTTCAAGAGGCTGAGAGAAAGGACGACTGGGGAAAGTGGGAGGGCAGAAGCCACAGAGAGGAGAGGGACAAAATTCTAACCCATTCACACTTCTACATGCCAGTTTACCTGTAGATTCCAATGTCGATCCATTTTTCTAGTCCAGTGACTTTATTGGCTTATCCACAGAGGGGAATGGTATCCAATTCTTCCAGAGAAGAAGGGGAACTCTCCTTGCCCACGGTCCATCTGCTATCCGTTGAGGTGACATCCATTGTTTTTCCAACTCAGTTCCCCACACCTGAACACAACACTTTTCTTCCCACCCGTTTCCCATTCTTCTCCTGTTCCCAGTCTACGTGGTTGGAGAAGGGCTGTAATTAATGTCTAGGTCTAGGGCAGCTTGATGAGTTTATACTGAAAATAAGGTCTCGTGTTACTAAACACTATAATTATTTTCAGGAAGGTCAACAAGAAATTATATATATTTATAATAATTTATAATTGATTATATCTAGATAATTGATTATATATATAATCAATTGTGCCCCAAACCAACCATACAGCTTGATTTGAAACCTTTAGTTAATTACCTTATTTTCTTAAACTAATTCAACTTGGTTATTTGTTATTTACAATCCAGTGAATACTGATTGTCTATTGTTGAATCCTTGGTGCTAAGGGGTGATTCGAAGCAAGTACTCCTTAAAGAAATCTTATCTCTTCCCAATCCTCACCATCACCAAAAAATGAGTCTTTGGAAGCACACCAGCCTGTCTGACCACGAGGTGCAGAGGGACCAGTTATCAGATATCAAAGAACTAAAAATCAGAACAGTGGGTGCCCACCTTCCTGATACAATCACTGAAAACAAAGGTATGCATAAGCAAAGGTGGTGAAGAAAGCTGATGGTGCCTGGCTATCAAAAGATATAACATCTAGGGTCTTAAAGGCTGGAAGATAAATAAGTGGCCAACTAGCTCAGAAGCAACAAAGCCCACATGGAAGAAGCACACCAGTATTTGTGACCACAAGCTGTCGAAGGGATCGGGTGTCAGGCATCAAGGAACAAGAAATCATGTCATTGTAAAGGTGGGTGAGTGCAGAGTGGAGACTCAGAGTCCATCGGTTGGCCACAGAACACCCCCCTGCTGAGGGGTCTTGGGGAGGAGACGAGCTAATCAGGGTGCAG
>NW_022103899.1:43179069-43180447 GCF_000313985.2 Echinops telfairi | reverse complement strand
GAGGGAGACGTCGGACAGTGTAACTTATGACAAAACTATAATAATTTATGAATTATGAAGGGTTCAGGAGGGAGGGGGAAGGGGAAGGGAGGGAGAAAAAGCAAACTATATTGAGGGCTAAAGTAGAGGGCTAATGTTTTGAGATTGATGAGGGCAACAGGTGTACATATGTGCTTGACTCAATGGATGTATGTATGGACTGTGATAAGAATTGTACGAGCCCTCAATAAAATAATTTTTAAAAAATGAGTCTTTGCTATTATTTCAAATTAAAGGATTTCCAAAGAAGAATATTTCCAAGATTATCAAAACTGGATACTAGGAAGTGTGTTTGGATGAAGAGATTATATGTTGGTCCAGCAGCCAGGGAACTTCTGCATAGAAAATAGTAAGTTTAACATATTTTAGAAAATAAATGCAATTTCTCTAGATTTTCACATATAATATTGGGTCAGGCAGGGTGTGTGCATGAGAAAGACAAATGGAACATTCTCTTGTTTGGTGTTAACATGGGAAGAGTTTTGAACTATGTCTTCAGGGCAGGGAGGGACACTGTGATAAATGGCAGGGTGGAGGCCCATGAAGAAATAGACTCCGAGGACAGGCTAAGCAAAGCATGGTATATTTTCTGAGCTAGACCCTGGGGGTCTAGGATTCCCTTTACCACTAAGCCTAACTCTCACAATTCAAAATTGCCTACTTTCTTTAGGAGAAACACACATACACACACACACACACCGGCAAACTTGAACTTATACTGCTATCAGTACACTTAAGGATTTGAGACACAGCAGGGAAGCCAATTGACAATAACCAAGTCAGCCCAAGCCGTCTCTGCTGCCTCTTGGTCCGAAGAGCGTGGCGTTTTTCTGGAGCCCCTCTGAACATGTGTTGGGGGAGCGGGATGTGCTTGGACGCCCGTAATGAAGACAAATTCTAAACTCAAAAGAATACAGGGCACACCCTCAGTGGCTGAGAAATGATGAATTCTAAGGACTTGAAAGTCCTCTTCGGAGCCCAGATTTCATTCTGAATCCTTCTTCCTAGAGAAGGAAGGGTCCAAGGGTGTCTGTAGCCCTCCACTCTCTTCGTGCTTAACATACAGCCTTCAAGGGGAGTTGTAATCCAGAGGCTGCTTTTATCCTGTCTGATCAAGAGGGTGGCTGATGCAGCAAATCCACAGCGTCTTCCCTCTGCTGAGAGGATTTTTTAAAAAATCATTTCATTAGGGGCTCATACACTCTTACCACATTCCATACATACATCAACTGTGTAAAGCACATTTGTACATTCATTGCCCTCATCATTCTCAAAACATTTCCTCTCCACTTAAGCCTCCGTCATTAGGTCCTCATTTTCCCCTCCCTCCCCGCTCCCC
>NW_022103899.1:43167213-43178011 GCF_000313985.2 Echinops telfairi | reverse complement strand
TTCAGCGGTTGTGTCGGGAAGATGAGCATCATAGCTAACCCATCCTGCTGAGAGGATTTTCTGTGCCCATTGAAACGACTTGGTCGCCACACTGTCCACCCAGAAACAACTGCATCTGCACCCGGGAGAAATCACCCAAACCACAAGCAGACTTCCTGGTCCATTTACCCGTGTCGAGATACAAATCTGCTCAGCAGTAAGAACAGCTCCTTGATCCCACAGTGCAGGTCTCCCTCACCTGCCACGTGGACACTGTATGCTAGCTGTAGAGAGTTTGTTTGGACATGAAGTCCACTCAACAAGTCAACTACTGTCAACCAAACTTCTAACGGAATGCATGTAACGTTTCACTTTTAGCTGAATTTTTTATACACGCATTTTTGGCCTTATGTATACTTAACAATAATTCAGTCCTCTCCTCCCTCTTTCGTCATCGTTTCCACCTATCCTAATGATCCTACATAATTCAAGATGGATTGGTATAGTGTAGTTATACTGTTAAAACTTTCAGATGGAAATTCCCCTTTGACCATGTGTACAGCGGAATAGATAAAGTGAGTGTGGAAGATAGGAAAAATGATAGACCATTTCATAAACAGCATGGAAGATAATGGATTATTCAGAGAAAAGTGCATAATTTCTGTATGTAACATTATCTAATTCGAAGGAGGGATGTAAGATTTTTACAATCCAAAGACTGGTAAATGCGACCATATAAAAATGTTCATGTTTAGAAGTTAAAATAATATATCCACAAAGTTAAAAGGTAAGTCACAAACTGGGAAGAACGTTTGCAAGAAAAGGTTGCAAATACATGACAAGAAAGGATTTCCATTCTTAAACATACAGAGCTCTGATAAATCCTTAAGAAAAAAATCCAAGAAATTTGGGCAAGGAACACAGTTCATTCATAAGAGATCAAATAAAAGTTGCCAATAAACATTTGGAGGAAATGTTCAACCCCACAAATCACAAAAGAGCAAATTAAAATAACAATGAGATATTGTTTCATACCATAAGAGGTACCCCCTTATAGCAAATGATGGAGTCTTTGAGTGGTGTAACTGGTTAATACGTTTAGCTGCTGACCAGTTGAAGTTTTGAGTCCACCCAGAGGTGCCAGGGAGATTTACCTCCAACATGTCAGCCATTGAAAACACCACGAAGCACAGTTCTGTACTGCACAGGGATCATCGTGAGTCAGAATCTACTTGATAGCAACTGCTGTACAAGATCATGAGAGTACAAATTGGAATCCGTTTTCTGGAAGTGGATTTAATAAATGTTTCAAGTTGATTCAGAATGTGAATGCACTTGACCTAGAAAAGCTGTGTGACGAAACATTGCATTGCTACTAGATAAGGAAGTCACTAACCTGAGGTGAGGTTACAGGAGAGAGAGAGAGAGACTGTTAGTCGATGAGATACCCTTGTACCTCATGCCCCTGCAGCACATATTTCATGCCTGTAACTTCAGCCTTCTCAAACCCAGATGGATGAGCCTTAATACTTTTCCAATTGAAGGCCCAAAATGGTCTCGCTTACAATGTTTAAGATGTGGCTTGTAGAAGCAACGGGGAAGCCTAGAAACTTCCCGTTCCACCCTCCCATTTGATGTAAGGACAAGCCCCAGGGGCTGTGGATCCATCGCAGAATCAGGGTTAGTGTCCCAGCCTTCTAACACCCAACACTGGCCACTATATAACCTTGCCTGTTCCATGGGTCCTTGTCATTAAATAACCTTGCATGCTCCATTCCAGTTAGTCATTCCTCTAATGATGTGGTTTCTCCTGCATCATCTGTCTTTCATTAATGGCTAGCTAGTTTGTTGTTTTGTAATGACCTGTCATAATGCCCAGAGCTCTGTTTTGCCTCAATCATTTCTGGGGAGATAAAGCAAACAGCACCCAGACAAGCTGTCGTCATGGAGTCACCAACACCGGTGTGTGCGTTTGAGCGGGTCTTCTCCCTAGCCCAGGTACTGTTTTTTTCAACTCCAGAAACGGGAAGGTTAAAGTAAACACTTGTGATATTCTCTTCGAATCTAATTTTCTAAATTGAGTATTATTTGCATCAAGTGTGCATATGGGTATCACAGAATAGAAAATAATGCGATGAATGAACTAACACTCAAAGAAATTAACAGACAAGTGCAGATTAGGCACTAGCACAAAGAATAGGTTCTGGAGGGTAGTGGATGGTCTTCAGTGGGAAGGAGTTTCACTGACAACCCCCTACTGCAGGCATAGCTGACCTATTTTGGTGGGCCCAAGAATTGGTCACGAAGTAGAGGCAACGCTATAACTTAGACCTACACTAGCCAATAAAAAATAACCCGAGTCACCTTTGTCATTTCCGATGGCCTAGTAGCTATATGAAAAAGGAAAAGAAACAGATGAAATTCATTTTAACAGTATATTTTATTCAACCCAATAGACCGAAAATGTTATCATTTCAGCACATAACCAATATAATGAATTGTTCGTATTTTACATTATTAAAAAAATAATAATAATCTTCAAAAACCCAGTGTATATTTTACACTAAGAGAACAATTTAAATGTGAAAAGTTTTATAAATAATCTGCAAATAAATTTAATAAATTTTACCATTAAAACATGGTCTGGAGCCTTGAATGTACTTAGAAGTATGGAGTATTATAAGAGCCCCCAATAAAATGATTTTTTTTAAAGTATATCTAAAATAACTTGCAAAAATTAATATAAAGTAAAATATGTAATACAAAATTAAGTTAAAGTATTTTATAGTAGAGTAAAATAAAGTATTAAATTAAATATTAATATAACAAAATACATTATATTATTTATTGTATTAGTATTTTTAAATGTATTATATTATATATTACATGTATTTACATTTATGTGCATATGAGATGAATATATTTAATTCTCAATAAAGTACATCATTAAATATAAATTTTTAATAACTAAAATAATTTACATATAGAATACTAAATTAAATTTAAATATAAAATTGTATATATGAAGTAAATAATTTATTTTTAAATGTGTTTTGTAATTTAGTTACCACATGTTACTTCTTTTTATTATTTACACTTAGTTTATTATATCTTATTTCTTATCTGTATTAAATCTTTTTATTTTTATTTACAATTTTCTGTTTGGTTGTAAGTTTTAACTGCTTGATTAAAGACGCAACTCAAAATAAATAATAAAAGTATTGAAAGTACTGAAACTGAGAACAGAATTTCTTGATTTAAAATGTGTGGACGTTTGTCTGTTAAAATTAATGAAGCTAAAAAATTCTCTTGTTGGTTCCATTAGCCATTCACGTTCTCACTAGCCACCTTGGCCGGTTTTGCTGTTGGTCTTCATCCCGTTGGCCTCCAAGTCAGGCAGCTCCACATACAGCAAAGCAAGATGCTGCCAGGTGGGTTGCAGCTCGGCTCATTGTGATTTGGGGATTTTCACGGTCTGATCAGGGAGACCTAGACTGTCAGGTCTTTCTTCCTGTCCAGGATTATAGCAACACACAAGCCTCCACTGAGAGACCAGTAGTGACTGTGAATTGTGAGCGCTGGCCAGTCATTGAACCCAGGTCTTCTGCATGGGGGTGAGAATTCTATGACTGGACCATCAAGCCCTATCACATGTGCCTTATGCCTGATGACGGCCTCTGAGTTTCTTACCAACTCACCTTCCTCCCTGAGGAAAGTGCTGAAATTTTCAACTCAGATCACAAGATTAATCTACGTCAATAAATTGATGCTTATGGAAAGGCCATCAGAGTAAGAAAGAATGATTTGTTAAAAGATGAGTTAAAAGGCGTTTCCTTCCTTGGGATGGGAGCTGGGAGGGGGAGGAGCCTGCTAAAGAAGGGACTGATAGGACCACATGATCAGAGAGAAAGGAAAGGCCATTTCTTTGCCTTGGGCCCTAAGAAAGCGCTGGTGACATTTTCAAAACAAATAGAGATACAAAATATTTAAGAAATATAGAATTCCTGAAGTGTCTGCTTCTATGACTAATCTTTAACAGTAGGCAATATGCATCCACATCATATGCCTCTATTTCTAAGAAAATATTGTGTAATAAAACCTGAGCTTTAAAAATAAAGATATTTAAATAAATAAATAAATGAAATGATTTTATAACTCTAAGAAGACTGCAATGAGATCAACTCCATGATTTCTTTAAATATCCATTCGCTGTTATTTATAGACTATAATTAAATTAATGAGAAAAAATATTGACACTCAACTTTAGAAGGGCACACCTACTGTGGAAAACAGAGGGCATCTGTGGCTGATCTTATCTCTAAATCTTAATTTCTTAAGGTGTTTTCACAGCCAAGGCATTACTTACAGAGCAACCCCACCATATGCTTTTGAAGATGAAGGTGGAGGGAGTGACTGAGTGTGGACAAGCACCTGAATTCTCTTTGCTGTGGATCTACTTCAATATCTGAAAGCATCTATTCTGTCATAGGAATAATTTTACTTCCCAAAATATTCATATTAAGCTGTGTTGGCTTCTATGGATGTTAAACTTTTAAATCCTATAGATTTTTTTGTAAAACCTGTACACAATAAAACAACAATTTCTATGTGTAAGGTTTGTGACATTGGTTAAAATTGTCATGTATGACCTCCTTCTCACCATCTCTGACTGCATTACTGCATCACCATAAACTTGGGCTCACAGACTGCTAAGTTTCTCACTAATGGCCTACAGTTATTGCTATCAATCTGATCTCATATGAAGAATTATTTGAAAGTGCTTTATGTTCAAAGAAGATGTTCTTTACTAATTGGGTTAAACTGTGTTCAGTCTAACTTTGGCTTCAGGGACAGTTTATATTCAAAGTTTAATAATTATCTCAGGCAATAAATTTGGGGTTTCTCTCCATCTCCATGAGCTCAGCAAGTCTGGTTTTACAAGAATTTGAAATAATGTTTCCCAATGTTCTCCTTTTGGAACAATATCCATCTATTGATTTCTTGATCAGAACATTCAGTAATGGTAGCTGGACACCATCCAGTTCTTCTGGTCTTCTGACAAAAGGGGTAGTAATTCATGGAGACACTTAGATATGAAGTCTTTCTTTTTATAACTGTTGAGTCTCTTTGTTATGCTGCTCCAGGAAAATAGAAATCAGTTGTTATATCTTGTATAATCCTATAGGTTTGGGTGTTTGAATTTTAAAGGTCTAACGTTCGAACATTTCCTTCACAATCCTATACATATAGATTGCTCATTGAGGTGAATCCCAGAAAGGGATTCATATCCATTTAGCTCACTGCATGCCTGGACTTCCATTCCCTGTCAACAGGGATCTAAGAAAGGCATCTTTATGGGATGAGAGAGTTGGGGGGAAAGTGACTAGAAGGGGGCATGGCACAATAACAGAACGTCAAAAACATTCATCAAAGACGTTGAATAAAGGAACTAAGTGAAAGGTATATGAATCCAAAGGACAATATTTGGGAGAGCAAGATGGAGAGAAGCAGGCTAATCTATATCACATACTTGGTTGTCTTCCAGGTAATTAGCTCCCTCTCAGATCAGCCAATGATCACCAGCAGAGCTGGGAGTGGTGGACAAGGTAGAGGGACCGGTAGGAAAGAAGATGAAAGATAAAACTGAGTTCCTCAGTTGCATTGGCCAAATTTCAAATACTCAATTGCCACATACAATACACCTGTAGATAGACTTATCTGATGACCTTTGAGTCATTGGACTACCATCTTCACTCTTTAAGAGAAGAGTCAACTCTAATTCAAAACACCAGAATGTTTTCGCATCTGTTACCTGAGGTCAATCATAAAAAGCAAATAATTCAGAAAGTGAGTGGGCAAACTATTTCCATACATAGACATTAAGAATTATCACAATACCCACAATGTAATCTGGAAAGGCTGACACAGTTCCTGTAAGGGGTCTGAAACTCAGCTAAGCTCATACAAAGTGGTCAATCAGCTTGCAGCAGGTGGGGATGGAGGAGTCCTGGTGTGGTAGTGGTTATGCATTGGGCAGCTAACTGGAAGGTCAGCAGTTTGAAACCACCAGCTCCTCCTTGGGAGAAAGACCAGGCTTTCTACTCCTCTGAAGAGTTACCGTGTTGAAACCCACAGGAGCAGTTCTGCGGCTATGATTGGGGATCAATTGCATGGAGATGAGTTTGGTTTGGGTTTAGGAGGTGGGACGGTAGGTTGATCTTGAAGAGATGCTCACGGCCGTCTGTCAGTGTGGGAAGCTATACAACAGGAAGTGTTATTCATCATCACATGAAGAAAGGGGGTTTGGACTAGGAGCTGGAGAAAGAGAAAGACCGTTTCCCGAGAAGGGAGAGTGCTGGCTGTGTTGATTAGCTGCGGGGCTTTTAGAAATCATTTCCTCTCTGAACTATGGTGGTCTCATCTCTAAAGTACAATTGCTTTAGTAAGGCAGCGTCTCATTTTTAAATCATGGGGTGGAATTTCAGGAATAATTGATTTTGCTTGTGAATGGGGAACATAGCACTTACAATTGAAGCACCATTCTAGGCATTTTGCAAATAATAACTCAGCTAACACGCACAACAACTTTATGAGGTAGACAGTAATAGTATCCTCATGTTACAAATAAGAAAGCTAAAGCAGAGGGAGGATTCAAAACTTGCCGGACATTCAGCTACTAAGTGGTTGAGTCAGAAGCCAAGCCGCAGCAATGCGGCTACACAGTGCTTCACCCAGCCTGCTTCTCAAGACGAGGGTTAGGTTGCTCAAGGACACTCAAGCTGCTGAGGTTTCCATGAAGGTCCAGCACAGGAACCACTTCTGACTGCCAACTGCTCCAAGGAAGAAAGTTCTTAGGGGATTTTTGAAAGCGGAGGTCAAGGGACAGGGTGTAGAATTTCTCCAAGAATTGTCCATGGGCCATATTCATCTGAATTATCTGCAGAATTCCTTTAAAAGGCAGAGTCCTGGGCATAGCCTCATCCTGTTGAAATACACTCTCTGGGGTGGGGCTCAATATTCTTCATTTTAACAGCCCCTTCTTCCCCATGATTTTGATGTTCACCTGAGTAGGAACGCCACCAGTCTAATTAAGGAGGAATCCTGGCAGCAAAGTGGTCATACATTGGGCTGTTGACCACCAGGTCAGCAGTTTGAGACTACCAGCTGCTCTGTAGGAGAGAGAGGAGGCTTTAACTCCTGTGAAGAGTCACAGTCTTGGAAGCTCACAGGATCGGTTCTACCCTGTCCTAGAGTTGCTGTGAGTCAGAATGGACTTCATGGAAGTGAGTTGAGCTGAGCTGTGGAGTTGAGTCCATGAGAAGAGCGCCATTTCACCAGAATTCAAAGAGTGAACTCAAGGTCTTAGTCCTTCCCAGATGCCCAGAGGAAATAGTTGAACTTTGAACTTGACCACAGCAACAGAATCAAAAGGGCACAACAAGGTTGGTGTCAGGGAGGAGCCTACAGTACCTACAGATGGGCACTGAAAAAGGGAGGCAGTTATTTTGGCAAACACCTGGTTTAAATCACTGTTCTGGTGATGTAATGGTTATGCATTGAGCTGCTAACAACAGGTCAGCGGTTTGAAGCCACCAGCCACTCTATGGAAGGAAGATGTGGGTTTTTACTCCCATAAAGTGTTGTAGTCTTGAAAATCCACAAGGTTAGTCCTACCCTGTCGTATGGGGTCGCTATGAATTGGAATCCGCTCAATGGTGGTGGGCTTGGTTTATCTTTTGAGTGGGACACATGCATAACTCACTTCTGCTGCATCACAAAGGGAACTGAGGATACAAAGTAGTTGTGAAGTTCATAGTGGCCATGTGAGTGTAAAATATCCACCAGTAGGCATGGCTCAGTGTAAAATCCGTGCAAGAAGTGAAAGCATGCTGATGGAAAGTCCAAGGATCTTAATCTCCAGAAAACATGTTTTCTCCTGACCTAGACTATTTCCACTCTTCCCATGAATTACTAGTTGGCATTTATTCAAAGAAAGCAGCAACTGAGTCTGAAGTCTGACCTGCTTGGGTCATTTCTCTGCAGCCTGACTCCCCATCACACACAATGAGGATGAGGCTGCTTTCTCACGTTGATGAGTGAATGGGAGCTTTCATCTTCCCCTAGAACAGAGCTCTTAGTGCTGCCCTCAGTTTGAACAATGGTTGTAGGACCCCAGCCAATCACTTCACCATTCTCGAGCACTGGCTACCATACAGAAAACTGAAATCATGGAAGGTGGTGCGAAGTTTGCTTTCCTCCTGTAAACCATGTAAGTCTAAGTGGAAGAAAACTCCAGCAGGAACCAAGCAGCTTCCCAGATAGGATGGATTCCATTCAACTGATAGTTCCCGAGCCCTTGCTCTAGCGAAACTACTTAAAATAGTAGACTTACAGGTGATCCTCTGGGATGTAAGCCCTCCATTCTTTTCTTAGGACTTTCAGATGTTTTCTTCTATGTTTCAGTATGCTCACTTCCAGGACTTTGGGCAAATGGAATGGGACTAATGAAAATCACTTTCATACTATTTGGGGTAGAAATAAAGTTGGGTTGTTATAAGCCCTAGGCACCTAGAAAAGAGGTTCTCTGGGATTCTCGCCGCCATACACAGGTACTTCTTGGAACAGGTCAAGGTCCTGATAAGAGTTTCCAAGTCATGTATTAGTGTTTGGGTAAAGTGGGAAGTGTTGGGTCAGGGCCCAAGAAATCGAAAACAAAACATTGTGGAAAATCACATCATCTATCATTAAACTTCTTAGTCACACATGGCAGTGGTCAAGGAGAAGCAAGTTGTACAAATGAAGAAAAACAAAGCAGCTATCATATGGGAAAATGACAGTCTGAGAGATACCTTCCCTGTTTCCGGCTTTCCTATCTGAAAGAGCAAATGCCTTCATTTTATGAGCAGCTTGAGACACGCTAAGGCAGGGATGCCAACTCCCATGTCTCCTCAGATGTCACAGACCTCATGGACCCACAAAGCATTCCATCCCTTCAGCTTTGGGGCTTAAAAGGAAGAGCCAGAGGGGATCCTTGCTTTGAGCCATCGTGTCGTGTGAAGCTGTGTCTCTGAAACGTCTTCAGTTCCACTCTTTGAGATATTTCTCCATTGCTAAGTAGATAAAGTGGTAGAGAAACAGCTTCACGGATCACTTCTATTGTCCAACTTTGTGCTCTTCCTTTAACGCTAGACGTGTGTGTGCGCACGTGCGCGTGCGCCTGTGAAGGTAACATATGAAATATAAATAATGCAATTTGGCAGCTCGAGAGCCTCAGAACTTCTTCCAATGTTCCCTCTTACCTTGTTAAGTATCCCCACATCGCCTCAATCCTCGAACCCATTCACAAGGCCTGGAGTGATCTCAGTGAGATGCTTTTTTGCCTTCTCGTTCTTTCGTCAAGGGCGAGAAGAGTAAATCTGCTTATAGTCGAAGATTCCAACTTCCCAGCCCCTCTCCTTGAAATCATAGCCAGATCCCATTCCCTCCACTATTGTGAATTCAGGTTAACTCTTGAGAGTTCTCTGCAGTGGGATCTACATCACCAGAGAGTCCTAACTGATCAAAAGATAAAGGCTCAAGAAATGGGTGTAGAACTCTGCTGGGGACTTTTAGAGGGGTGAGGATACAAAATCCTTTCTCCAAAGCAGACTAAGAATAGCCAGGGAAGACCAGTCTAGTTCTGGGAAGTGAGAATATAGGAACACAGGGTGGAAAAAGGCAAATTAAATAAGAGTCATTTTCTGAAATATGTTCAGGTCAAGGAAAACATATGGGTTTGATCCTTCTGTTCATTTAAGTCACTGGTGAAAGGAGACTGAATTTCACATGTCTGTGTTCAGGGAAATCTGTCCACAGCACAACAAAATTAGGCAACCCCCAAATAACTGAGCCAACCTGTATGTATTCTTTAAGCAAAACCAAAACAAAGCTTTATAGTATCTAGAGAAGTCCCACTCTCATCAGGTTGACTCTGACTCACAGATAGGTAGACAGCTTAAATAAATGGCTAAATAAGTTAATATTGTTCCACAAACACTAAATTTATAACCGAACCACCGGAGTATCAATTATGCATAAGTAAACATTTTCATTTTGGGGTAGACACCATCATAGACTTGCATCGCCTGGCAGGTTGCCTCCACTCCTAGCATCTGATGATAGTCAAAGATTTCAGAAATTAGCCACCTATCACTGGACCACCACTGGGAACCTCTCTGAATCCCATTGGTTCTCCTGATCAGATCTGACTCTTCAGCAGTCCTGGCTGGGCCCCCAAAAGGCTCTCTTCTATGCCCGAAGAGAGCGCAGTGTTTTTTTCACCAAGTCATGGCAGCAATTGTCACTCTGTGTCAGTTCCTGAGAAATAGAATAGAAGCGCTAAGTGGAAGAAGTGGAGAAATGAGAATAAAAGCAGACACCATTGAGCAAAGCACGGAGATGCTTAAATGAGATGCTTCGATGGAGAGTCTCTCCAAAGAAAGACTCCTCCTACAGACAAGTATGACCCCTGTCTGGAAGTGGAAAAGTGGGTAGCTGCTCTTCCCAGGTCCCTTATTCTGAGATTTTAGCTTTCGGATACATTTTCCACAAGAAAGGTGATCAGGGAAAAGAAACGGGAAGCATGCAGAAAGAAGGGCGTTAGAGACAGTGAAAAGGAAAAAGAAAAGGCATAAAATCATTCCTGAAGCTCCAAGAGTGTTGGGGTGTGGTGGGGAAAGAGAGAAGCTGTCATCTGAGTGGTGAGCAAAGGTCCGAGGTCATTTCTGGATTCATCCAAACAACTTCTGCACTTGCTGGCACATGGCGGAGTTGGCCCTTC
>NW_022103899.1:43148346-43165656 GCF_000313985.2 Echinops telfairi | reverse complement strand
AGAGAAAATGTTTTGAGAAACAATGTACAAATGCGCTTTACACAATTGATGTGTGTATGGATTGGGATAACAGTTGTATGAGCCCCTAATAAAATGTTTTTAAAATTTTTTTAAATTAAATAAATAAAAAATAAAAACACCTAAAAAGAAAAAAAGAAAAGTACTACCTGGGGAAACCGACGGCGCCACTGTACTCTGTTCACTGTGAGTCCAATTTGACTGGAGACCACCTACAAACAGCAGGGTTTGTGAGAAAATTAAAGAAATCAGGATTTGAAAGGCAGCATGAAGTGCTTTTCAAGCTGACTCGGACAGCACAGCTATTTCTTGTTTGGTTTGGTTTTCTAAAGCCCAACACAAGCTATAAACATGTCCAAGGAAGCATGGTGGAAGCAGCGGGCAGTGGGGAAAATCCACTCTTCTCCCTGGACCCACGTGGGCTCTGAAACACTTGCTGGCCCCTGGGACACCGCTGGTCAAGGTCTGGAAACCACTGGTGTAGGAGAAAAGTCAGAGTGAGGTTAGACAAAGCAGGGTTTCGGTGCCAACTGTGCCACCCGTGGGCTAACCACCTAGCTCTGCCTCTCCATCTACCGAGTTCCCCATCTGTCAAGCATGGCAGGCAATGCCTACGTCTCTTACAAATCTCCTCCATGACAGGTGCTCACAACGGACAATTAATTTTCTCCGTAGTTTCTAGAAAAGTAGTCGTATTTTCAATGAAGTGCCAACAGCTCTGACTCTAGGAAGCGAACATTCAATGTAAGTATTTCCTTTCTTTCTTTTATTTTTAAAATCATTTTCTTAGGGGCTCTCATACAATTCTTATCACAAGGTGGGGGAGAAGGGGCGAATCAATCACAAGGATCAAACTAGAACCCCCTCCCAGGGGGATGAATAATGGAAAAGCGGGTGAGGGGTGATGGACGATGATGTAAGATACCAAAATAATAATCTATACATTATCAAGGGTTCATGAGGTAGGGCGGGCAGGGGAGGGAGGGGGAAGAAATGGGGAGCTGATAGCAGGGGCTCAAGTGGGAAGAGAATGCTTTGAAAGTGATGATGGCGGCATATGTGCTTGACACACTGGATGAATGCATGGATTGTGATAAAAGATGTAAGCCCTCAATAACAGTATTTTGAAAGAAAAAAAAAAAGGAAGAAAGAAACCTGTCCAGCATGGGTGACTCTGTACCGTTGAAAGTACTTGGGGCATAGCTTGCAGCATCAGAACTCCCTGGGTAATGCAAATGGGCAAGTGCCTGATTACTAGCCAAAAGCTTGGAAGTTCAGATTCACGGAGAGACGCTTTCTAAAGCTGCCCTGAGAGTCTGCTCCTGAAAGGTCACAACCTTGAAAAACCTACCGCGCAGTTCTAGTCTGCAGACACTTGGTTACCAGGAGTCAGGGTCAAGTTCATGGCCTCTAACCACAAACGTACCCCATCAGCTTAAGGTGCAAGCCATCACAGTCCAGCAAGCTGGCAGATGAGTGGTGGTGCCACACCGCCACACCAAGAGTGTCCTGCTGGCGCGATGGCATTCTTCAAGGAAGCGTGCCCTGAACTGAAATCCCCTACAGTGCAACGGCACTGCTGTGCTGGATTCTGCACGTGGCTCTATTCCCTCCTGGACGTGTGTTCTGAGCTGCTCTGCGGTCAAGGAGTTGACGCTGAACTGATTCACCCACACCTTACTTCCCCTTCCCCACAGAGACCGTCCCAGCATGCCATCTGCGTTACAAAACGTCTGGCCGGAGTTAAAGTGTGGGCTGTGGCCATGGAACAGAGTGGTGCTGACTGACCACACACAGGGCCTGAGTCTCTGACCGAATCCTCTTAGCTCTGCCTGCAAACCAACTGAGCTAAATGAAAGCTTCCTCCCAGCCTTGTGCACGTCAGTTGGGTTCCAAAGGAAGGTTCTCACTACGTACTCCCAAGCTGCGGCGGCGGAAAGAATGCTTCCTTTCTTGCGCAGGGTTTTGCTTGAAGAGAGCAGCCAAATGAACCGCAGCCTGATGTACTGCTAAGGGCATCCTGGGCCTTCAGAGCGGCATACATGACTAGGATGGTGACAGAACCTCCATCGAGCAACAGGGTCAAATAGAAGCCAAGTGACCCACGAACGAAAATTATTCCGTCCACTTAAGTCACTGGCTGGGTGTTCTCTGCTACCTGGCCAGCTGTATCCCAGGTCTCTTTAGTTTTTCCATGGAGCAGCAATGGATAATCCATGAAACTGTCTCCAGCATTAGCAGCTCCTGCTGCCATATGTCCCCCCTGTTGACCACCCTCTGTCCAGGGGTGCGAGAATCAGTACACGTTGAGTCTATGCATCAATAGGTTCCTATCCAAGTTCTGGGTGATCTGGGGGAATCTACTTAAACTCTATTGTCCTTCATTTTCTCCACTGTTGTAATATCTGCCTTAAGATTGTATTGTAGGGAAAAGCTAGCAAAGAAAAGCCCTTTGCACACCACTTGACACATAGGCAATGCTCACAGATTAGTTACTATCATCCTTATTGCAGGAGCCCTGGGGGTGTAGTGGTCACAAGTTGGGCTGCGATCCAAAAGGTCAGCAATTCGAAACCACCAGCAGCTCGGAAGGAGGAAGACTGGGCTTTTTACTCCTTCAGACAGTTACCGTTTCTGAAACCCACATGGGTCACTTGAGGTCAGTGATTTGTGATCATTATTATCATGGCCATGAACAGTATGTTTAGTTGGTGTTTCTAGCTGCTCTCTCGCTGACCTGGATTCCTGGTGACCCCATGCACAATGGAAGAAGCAAAATGCCACCAGTCCTCCTCTCTCCCGAAGATGGGCCGTGGATTGGGCTGTTAAGATCCAGAGGGTTTCCATTGACTGGTTTCCAGAGGGCTTTTCTGCCATGTCTGGCTGAGTCTCAGAGCTCCACTGAAACCTTCCCAGCCTCCTAGCAATACCCATGAAGCTCCACTGATAGCGGAGGGGTAAGCGTACCTGAGGTCCATCGGCTGAGAGTCAGATCTTTCTACTATTGAACCACTATAGCCCCCTGATATGTAGTGGTGATACATTATTTCTTTGTGCTTTTATGCTCAAAGGAGAGCCCGTTTCTCAAAATGCAATTGTCAAGGTAGCAGACATACCAGGGAGAGGATCCTGACAAGAGGCCAGGGTGGCCTGAGTCCAAAGCAAAATGTAGGGCAGTAAAGAACATGCGAATGTAATGAAGATCATGAGGAGCCGGGCAGGGAAGGCAGCCGTGCCGTGCATGATCACCAACGAGCTGCAGGGAGAACACGTGATGCGACCCAGGATGCTTAAATCCAGGAGATGAACGTTGACACCTGGGGGAAGGTGTGGGCAGGTACAGAGACAGAGTGTCTGTGGGATCACTGTGAGAGGAGGAAATAGGGGGCAAGATGGTGAGAAGCCCTCAAAATGGAAGCAGATGGAAATCTCAAAGGAAAAGAGAGCTGAGGCTCAGTGTTTGCAAAGTGGCTGATCCAGATGGTGAAGGCTGGGGAGCAGCGATGATGGGAGAAGCAAGGACAGGCCAAGGGCAGCCAGCATCACCAGCTTAACAGGATCCCTTGTTGGGCTTCTTGACTGTTTTGGAGCCAAGAGAGAGTTAATAGATCCAAGATTGCTTACAATTAAAATTTAAAGTATACCAGATACATCACTTTAAACACAAACCTCACTACCATTGGATTGATTCTGACTCAGAAGGACCCTATAGAACAGAGTAGAACTGGCCCTGTGGGTTTCAGAGATGAGACTCTAACTATTTATGGAAGTAGTCTCATCGTTCTCCTAAGGAACAGCGGGGGGTTTCGAACTGCTGACCTTGTGGTTAGAAGCCCAACTCATAACCACTACTTCACCCCAAATAGTCCCCAACTTAATCCAAAGCCAAGAAAGTGGATTCTGAGGCCAACTGAGAATGCAACAACAACTTTACTCTAAATCCACAACAGGTGAAAGCGAGGGTAATGAGAAGATGAGTCCAGTTAGGGTTGACAAAGAGCACGTTGGCTGAAAGCATAAGGATGCCAGCTAGTTCAAGGTGTATTTTATATGAATTCTCAATGGGGTGCAGGATGGGTTTCACTTTTACCAGAGATCAATTAAAAAGTAGAAGAAGAAGAAGAACTTGGGTGATAGATCACAACCATACATATTCTAATCCCCCAAATTTCCAAATCTCAATAATCAGTGTAAGTAGAACACAAAGAAAATATTGGGGGTGGGATGGGGAAAGGGCCAGGGATGCATGTTATTTCATCATACGGTGGGGAGACAGTGATGCTGATAGAGAGCTTAGCAAGTGTCAGAAAGAGCATTTTCATCATTACTCCCATGGCTACATCTGAACTATTTAGCCCCAGGTATAGACTAAAATAGAGAAATGCTTGTTCAACCGGGTGACGTAATTTCTGTGTTTCATTACCAATTTGACATGATTTGCCCTGATATGTTTTCAAAGGAATCAAAATGTGGCTTGAAGACCAAGTATTGCCTTCTCTAAAGATCTTGACAATGGCCATTCCAAATAGAGTCTCATACACTACTTCCTGGAAATGGGAAAATGGGAAGATGACTTTGGGAGGGTCTCTCCTGGTCACCTGTCCGGTGGCCATGAAAGGTGTTGCAGCTCTCTGGAAAACAAGGTTTTATTTCAGCTACAAGTAGACGCGATGAGCAAGGTGGATACACCACAACAGTAAGAGATTTCATTGCAAAAGAACAGGTTTGGGAACGCTCCGCATATCCTGAGCTTCCACCCTCTTCCACAGCCTACCGCTCATTAACATTGATACCAGTGGTTGATGAGAGTTTATGCTTTTCATGCATATTTGAGGAATGCGGGGAGCCTTTTTTTTTGCTGTGTTCCTTGGCAGTAGACAGACTCTCTCTCAACAGTGTAACAGGACATCGCGTCCCACTTCGCTCTGTTCCCCTCAGTTCTCCCTTCCATCTTCATGGTGCCAAACACACATGATCTGGCAGATGGCGTGTTGGCTGCAAGAACGAATCAGTGATGTTACTTTATAGCTATTCCATTCTTCCTCTACACTGCCACATGCCCTTGAATTCATGAGTCCATTTTATTTTTTAGGTTCTCAGGACTCTCCATCTCCCACCACCTAAGCATCATCACCCCAAGTGGGGGCAGCCCTCTCCTGGCTCATTGGTAACATCTTCCCTATGTCGATGGACTTGACTTAAGTAGCATGGCTAATTCATTAATACAGACTAGAAGTAATGCAATGCTACAGAGGCGGGCGCAATCAGGGGCACACACGAGAAAAGCAGCAGCAGGGCAGGGAGGGAAGGGGGAAAGAAGGGAAGGAGGGAGGATGTGAGGTAAGAGAATAGGAAAGAGAGGAAAGTAAGAAAAGGAAAAGTAAGTTAATGAACGGCAAAGAAGGAAAAGTGAATCAAAAGTGAGGAGTGTAATATCAATGACAGGCTGGTCCTCATGCATTCACTCCACCATTCATTCAACAGGTATTTAGAATGCCGAGGCACCTTGTCTCATTAAGTTCGTATAACACCCCAGGAGCTACACGTGATTCCCCTCTCATAAATGATTCAGTCTCGGAGTTTACAAAGTGGGCCTGTTTACTCAGCTAAAAGCAAGGAAGCAGGACTTGGCTTTCAGATCTGAGGCCCTTGGCCTTGGCAACACAGCACTTTTATGCCTGTCATCTATTTCAAAACGCCATTAAATATCACGATGTAGAATTCAAAACCTACCATTTGGGATTAACAGTCCTATCGGACAAATTGTATCCCTCTTCACTCTTGATCCCTGTGCCAGAGGGGAAGTCACTTAGATTCTAATTAATAAGACCCTTGCTTTCATGGCCGCACACTTCGTGCTTGAAAATTCTGTTAGTCACAGGAGGTAGGGCTTCCTGGCCCATGAATCCAGTCCCAAGAGTTACTTGTGGGAGCAGGTGTCCATCACGGAACTTCCCTGTCACCTAGGCCTTTAACATGTCTGGGTTGTTGACCATCCTTCACTGACTAGACCTGGAAGAACCTCTTTCTTTTCTTCCTCTCTTCTCTCACCTTTCCTTCCCCCTCAACCCAAGACCCACTCCCATTTTTCTTACACCGCCCCCTGGTCCCCATCTTTGTTCCCCAAACATGACAAAGACGCAGCCACACTGTACAGCCGACCATCACACCAAAGGATTCACCAAAGGCAAGATCATTACGAGCGAGCAATTTTTGAGTGCCTACCTCATGCCTAGACCATTTCCGACTTGACGTGGGACATTTTCCTTTAGTCTGTACAGGATAATGGAAGTAGCAGTAACCCCATTTTTCAGATGGGCAAACTGAGGGATGAAATGAATTTACTAAGGGCACACACCTTGTGACTCAGAGAGTGGGGCTAGAAGTCCAGGTGGTCTGATTGTCACTTGTCTTCTCTACGATGAAGCCAGACTGTCTCCAGAAGGTAAGGGTGAAGGAGATGGCTGGTGGGGGCGATAATGTAGACTCCATGAAGATTACAGTCATTGTAGAAAGAGGCAGCAAGGAGCAAGCTGTCATTCAAGACTTGATAAGGTTCTGGGAAGCCTTTTCATGACAAAGTGCAGCTACCCCCACCTCCCGGGAGCTGGAGTATGGCAGTCTGTCCTTTCAATGGCTTGACAAGTCCTAAAGGAGAGACTGCCTTTCTGCAAGTCTCCGGCCAATTTCCATCAACAGTTAGAGTTCAACTTGTGAAAAGAACAACCTTTTAGAGAGCAAAAACCAAGGGGAGAGTTCAAGGGAGCAGGAGAAAGAGAAAGGGTGTGTGTGTTTTCCCTGAGGCTGGGAACGCGCCCAAGGAGCCTGGAGATGTAATGGGATACGGCGCAGATTACAACAGCTCGGCCCCAGCTGTAATAGCCTTTCACAAAGGCCTGGCCCTCCGGAGAGCAGTATTTCATCTCCGCTCTCCTCACCACCGAAGACAGAGGGCGAGGGAGCTGGAAGAAAGATTGGAAACTCATTCTGGAGCTGAGCAAACACTGACACCTCCGTGACACTCCCATCAAAACCAAGTGAAATGGGCCCAAATTTTCTTGTCATAACAGGCCTTGGATGACATCCCTGTCATTTGATTATTTATCTTTTTTTTTCCTTCACACTCTCTCTTTTGGAAATGCATTGCCTAGCAACGTGCTGTCTTATTCTAAACAACTGTGCACACAACGATCCCCACGCACTTGGAGACCCTGGGATCATATCTGAGCGTCTCAGAAGGCCTCACAAGGACCCCCAGATCCAAAGGACTTGGAAGAGTGAGTTCCTGGAACTGGGGTTAGGCAGAGTTGCATCCCAGGCCCTTCCGGGGACTGTTTTTCAGCCCTTTGGGAGACAAAAGGCAAGTCTCTGCACCATGGCCAGTGAGTAGAGACAGCCCAGAGGGATGCATGGGCAGAAGGCAGGAACCAGATATCTCTGTTGAAGAAACATGAGTTCCTTCATGCAGATAAGCTTCCGGCTCTGTGGTCCTCCAGCTCCCTGACAGAGGTGGTTCTGCAGAGCTGTGATGAACTTCAGACAGACCAGGAGAAAACAAGCTGGGGTCATTTTCCCCTTCAAAGGGCTGAAGGGCAAACATTATTTCCCTTTGGGGTTGTCAAGTTATCAACAGGCCACTTCCTTGATTTCGGATAAAGAGACGGCTGCCCCCACCAAAGACACTTGTACATCTTTATGTCACCCGGGAAGGAACACATGGTCCTAGATCGACATCCTAGAAGATACACTTTGCTAACCTCTAGGAAATTGGCCAATTGATTCTAACATTTTGATGCCAATCGTTGACACTCTTGATGACTAACTTTTAGGTTGGAGGTTCAAGCCTGCCGAGAGGAGACTCAGAAGAAAAACCTAGGGGTCTCGGTCTGAAAAATTGGCCACTGAGAAGTCAAGGGTACAGAGTTCTACTGGGACACACAAACAGGGTCACCATGTGACAGAAAGGGCCCAGCAGTACAATAGGATATTGGTTATTCTAACTTAAGACACAGGAAAAGTAGAAAGAACAAATGTATGGTTTCAAAAATCATTACAAGGTGTACTCTATTGTGGTTACCCCTGGGATAAAGACTAGGCATGCCTCCCCCACCCCCCTACCCCATGGTGTCTCCTCTCAAACTCGAGCGCTTCTTTCTTGCACATAGTGCCCACTCTCCTAACTTGTTCCATCCTCACTTATTTGCATGTCTCTGTAGAGAGGCATCCCCTGATAACATGGTTTCGATGGGCTCCTTCTTCAAACTGGGATGTCTTTTTCATCTCGTTTCATCTATGGTTTCCCCCTTCATCCTTTTCAATTCCTGATCATTAAACTGATGAAGCATAGGAAGCATCTGAGCAGAGGGGTTGAAAGTGGGCTATTAAAAAAAAAAGACAGACATAAAGAAATGAATAGGCTGGTTTCTCCTTAGGCTTCCCTCAGAGTTTGTGTTGCAGAGGACCTGGGGGCTGGGGCAGAGGAGACTTGGATGAATAGAGTAGGGTAGGTAGTGGTAGGGCCAAGGGGCATTGTTTTTAAAGCATAGGACAATGCTTTCCAGGCTCTGGACCCTACGCCCCCTCCTTTTCCCCTCTGTACTAACAGGTGTGGCCAAGGGTCACTGGCTCAGCCCCGCACTGTCGCAGCTCGGCTTCAGCCTGGCGTATAGATGCGAAGGCTGCTCCAAGCGCCTGAGCTCAAAAGCCCAGAGGTTTGGGTTTTGTCCAGAGCCATTTTGACAAGACAAAGGGAGCCTGGTAATCTGAGAGGCCAGTGGGGAGTTCAGACACCTGCCTCCCCTTCCGGCTCCATCCTTGGTTTGCTTAGCCTGGAAGCTTTGCTTCTCCACTCTGGACCTCAGTTTCCCCTTGGCAGCGTGCAGAAGAGAATATCCATCTTAGGGAAACACGTGGTCACACTTATTTGCAGAGACCCAGCTTCCCTGGGGAGGGAAGGCACCTGTCCAAACAGAGCGGCGAGTGTGTTAGATAGATGCTAAGCGACACGCCAGGCCAGGGCTGCAGCTGATGCTGCAGGGAACAATGCAGGCTCTGTTGACCCAGCTGCAGCACTCACCCACTCACCTTGCCTCGCTGCGCCATCCTCAGCTGGTGGGGCCTAAGCCAGGGGCTAGGTCCAGATCAGAAAGCAGACCATTTCTCAGAAAGTTTCCCACTGCTGTAGAATTCAGGTGGAGGGAAAAAAACCTTCAAAACGACACAGCGAGATTTCTTAAAATTTCCTGAATCGCATGATCGTCTTTGTCCTGTGTTTTTCTTTGAAGAGGGAGAGAGTTTGGAGACAATATTGATGCACTAGCTCAGTCATGCTTAAAAATAAATTAGTGACCATAACACTTCTTTTCCACTGCATAGCCATCAAGAGATTGTGCGAATAGAAAGAATTTATTCGTGCTCATGTTTAACTGATATAAATACTCGTGTGCATCCGGAACAGAGAGAGAACAGCAATGGCCCATCACTTGACCCAGTAAACTAAAGGTTTGAGAGAAGGAGGTGTAGTTCTTTAAATCCTTGCTTTGGCCAAGATGGTTAACTTTTTTCATTTTTTTAAATCATTTTATTAGGGGATCATACAACTCTTATCACAATCCATACATACATCAATTGTGTAAAGCACATTTTTACATACATTGCCCTCATCATTCTCAAAACATTTGCTCTCCACCTAAGCCCCTCGCATCAGCTCCTCGCTTTTCCCCTCCCTCCCTACTCCCCCCTCCCTCAAGAACGCTTGATAATTTATAAATTATTATTTTGTCATATCTTTTCCTGTCCAACATCTCCCTTCACCCATTTTCCTGTTGTCTGTCCCCCAGGGAGGAGGTCACATGTAGATCCTTGTAATCGGTTCCCTCTTTCCAGCCCACCTTCCCTTTACCCTCCCAGTATCACCACTCACATCACTGGTCCTGAAGGGATCATCTGCCCTGGATTCCCTGTGTTTCCAGTTCCTGCATGTACCAGTGTACATCCTCTGGTCTAGCCAGATTTGTAAGGTAGAATTGGGATCATGGTAATAGGGGGGGGAGGAAGCATTTAGGAACTAGAGGAAAGTTGTATGTTTCTTCATTGTTACCTCGCACCCGGACTGGCTCGTCTCCTCCCCGAGACCCTTCTGTAAAGGGATGTCCAGTGGCCTACAAATGGGCTTTGGGTCTCCACTCCACACTCCTCCCCTCATTCACTATGGTAAGATTTTTTGTTCTGATGATGCCTCATTCCTGATCCCTTCGACAGTACGTGATCGCACAGGCTGGTGTGCTTCTTCCATGTGGGCTTTGGTGCTTCTGAGCTAGATGGCTGCTTGTTTACCTTCAAGCCTTTAAGACCCCAGACACTATATCTTTTGATAGCCGGGCATAAGATGGTTTATTTTTTTGCTCAGTGTGGCCCCAAACTAAGCTTGATCCCCCATATCTCAATCAGCTCACCAGATAAGTTTTACTCTGTGTTTCATAGAAGCACTTAAAGTAACTGGCCTGTAAAGTGCCATCTTCCAGGGACTCTTCTGATCAGCAGAGGAAAGGAGAGAGGGTGGAACACATCCAGCCCACCAAGCTCTGAGGATGACATTCCGGCTCACAGCAGCCAATGCACAGAAAGGACCACAGGGCCAGCCCCACCAGGAAATATGATGTCCCTCACTGGCCCATAGCGCTATGGGAGACAGCAGTGGGGACCCGGTGGGGGAGACGTGCCCAATCCAACCCCAACCCAGCAGGGCAAAACACTAAGGATGTGCAGCAGAGCAGCAGAGGGAGCAAAGCCAAGAAGTCCCCGAGGAATGGGAAAGGTGGACTTGGGGGCTGGGACATGGCACCCCAGCGGACTAGCCTAGAAACTCCTCATAAAGGTCAATAGACAGATCTGCAACTGTTCAAGGGCTTTTCTTTTTTTTTTGCTGTTGTTCTGTTTTGTTTTTTGTTTCCTTTGGTTGTTATATTTTGCTTTGCTTTGTTTTTGTGCATATTATTTTCTCAGCATGTCTATCTGGACAAGATAGGCGGGATGAATAATCCAGAGGAGACAACAATGAGACCAACAGTTCTGGGGGGACACGAGAGAGGGGGGGAAATAGAAAGGGGGTTGCCAACAAACCCAGGAACAAGGGAAGAACAAGTGATCTCAAATAGATGGCAAGGAGGGCATAGAATGCATGTGGGGGCTTGATTGAGGGTAATGTAGCCAAGAGGAATTACCAAAACCTGAATGAAGGCCAAACATGATAGTGGGACAAGATGAAAGTAAAAGGAAATAGAAGAAAGAACTGGGAGGCAAAGGATATTTATAGAGGTCTAAATACAGGCATGTATATATGTAAATGCATTTATATATAATGAAAGGGGAATAGATCTATATACATATATTTATTTATAAAGTATTATGGCAGCAGATGGACATTCAGCCTCTACTTCAGTACACAAGAACACTTTGTGCTAACAACCCGGCATTCTGTGATGCTCACCTTGACACAATCACTGAAGACAAAATGGGTGCATACGTAAATGTGGTGAAGAAAGCTGATGGTGCCTAGCTATCAAAAGATACAGCGTCTGAGGTCATAAATCCTTGAAGATAAACAGCGGCCATCTAGCTGAAAAGCAACAAAGCCCACATGAAAGAAGCACACCAGATTGTGTGATCATGAGGTGTCGATGAGATCAGGTATCAGGCATCAAAGACACAAAACAAAACAAAAAAATCATATCAGTGTGAAAGAGGGGGAGGACAGAGTGGAGACTCAAAGCCCATAAACAGTCAATTGGACATCCCTTGTCAGAAGGGCCACAAGGAAGAGACAACGAGCCAGTCAGGGTACAGTACAGCACTGATGAAACACAACTTTCCTCTGGTTCTTTAATGCTTCCTCCCCACCACCCCCCTTTCACTAACATGACCCCAATTCTACCTTACAAATTCTGGCTAGACCAGAACATGCTCACTGGTACAGATAAGAGCTTGAAACACAGGGAATCCAGGACAGAAAAACCTCTCAGGACCAATAATGGGAATAGCGATACTAGGAGGGTAAGGGAAAGGGTGTGTGTGTGTGTGTGTGTGTGTGTGTGTGTGTGTGTGTGTGTGTGTAAGGGGAACCTATCACAATGATCGACGTATGGCCCCCTCCCAGGGGGTCGAACAACAGAAAAGTGGGTGAAGGGAGACAGCAGGTGGTGTAAGACATGAAAAATAAATTGATAAATTATCAAGGGTTCATGGGGGAGGGAGGGAGGGGTAGAGAGGGGGAAAATGAGGAGCTGATACCAAGGGCTCAAGTAGAAAGAAAATGTTTTCAAAATGATGATGGTAACATATGTACAGATGTGCTTGACACGATGGTTACATGTATGGATTGTGATAAGAGCTGTAAAAAACCCCAATTAAACAAAAATAGTCAAGGGGGGCGGGGGGGAGCATGATCTTCCTATGCCATTTTTAAGAATAATCTTGATTACATACTGTTTAGCCTCGCTGCCATCAAGGCATTACACATTGGGCTGCTAACCACAAGGTCAGCCATTCAAAACCACCAGCCTCTCTGTGGGAGAAAGATGAGGCTTTCTCCCGTTGGAAAGCATTGTAGTTCGGAAACCCACAAGCTCAGTCCTTCCCTGTCCTATAGGGTAACAGTGAGTCTGTTAACTCTACCTAAAGTCAATGCTTGCACTGATCAGGTGACCCGTGACTAGATGTATTCATCACTGGCTGACTTCTTTTGTTGAAACTGAGGGCATCCAGTCATTTCTAAGGGAGATGTGGACTACCTGAGTAGTCTACTTGATCAGAATGCAGGGCAGGAGGAAGGCTCCGTATTTTGGGGGTCATGGAGGAGAGCAGGCCTCTGGGTCCCTGGAAAGGAGGAGAGAGATGCTGCAAAAGGGAAGCGAGCAAAGAAACAGCCTTCAAGTTCTCACTCTTGTCCTGCGTTCCCCAGCTCAGCTTTCCCTCGGGGGAACCCTAAAAGGTCTTCAAGCCGCTCTAGTCCAGACAATTTGAGGAAGCCTGCCATTTTCTGGGTGCTCAGGGGAAGCAAGAGGACTGGTAACCTGAACATCACTCTTTGGGAAACAAATGAAAACTAACAATGAAGCATAGCACCTGTCCCAGGGACATGATGACAACAGTCCAGGGTTCAGTGGACCAGATGATGACGATGTTTTAGATCATGTTCACTGGGTCACTTCCAGGAATTCAGCAGGTTCACTGGGGAGGTTCCCTGGGGCAATAGCCTATGTAAACAAGTTAACCAAGTACTACAGCCTCAACTAGATCCCCACTGAGTAGCCACTCCCTAGCCCTGCTTGTCTGACCTCTTTCGTGCTCCAAGTGCCTTTCTTACCAATCTCTCATACACTCAAAACACAGCCATGCATGCATACACACACATGCACACACACTTTGCGGGGAGGGGGTTAATTTGTTGTTGTTGTTGTTGTTGTTATCACACACAGACCAAGACTGTGTGCTTAGGCTTCCGTGGGTCTTTTCATCTCTGTTCCACTTTCTCTGCTGTTGCTCTTGGCTCAGGCCAGGGCTGACATTTCTGGTGATGATGTCCCGGCATTTTCCAGTGTTTCTCCTGGGGTGCCATTTTCCCCTCCAGCCCTCAACCCTTTCCACATCACCTCTTTCTCATCTTGAGCCCCATCGACATGCAGTGAAAGCCTCTTGGGCAATGGAGAAGCAACCATGGGTGAGGGTGTCAGCCCCCACAGCACCTGCTCAGCTCCTCTCAGCTGGCAACTTAGGGACTGGTCCTAGTCTCTGTGTTGGCGATGTGACAGTCCACCACCCTCAGGGAGTCCATGCCCATCCATAGCAACTCTCAGTGGGGTTTCTGAGATGGTCGGTCTTTATAAGCGCAGAGACCTGTATCTTTCTCCCCAGGAAGGGCTGGTGGGTTTGAACCAGAACTTTATGACTTGTGGTTCAAGCCTAAGCCACAACAGTGATAGTCCACAGAGGGCCTTGCATTGTGCTTAGCCACTTTCTGCAGATGGTCTTCTGCCTGTACTTGTGTCAGTATCTGAGTTCAACTGAGACAGCATTCTACTCTGGGTTGACCCCTTCTTGACTGCCTTTCATTAAATAGTCATTTGTAGAAGTTGTGTGATTGTTGCCTTTGAGGGCAGTGTTTTATTTTTGTTTCACATAAATGTAGAAGCCCATTTGGAGAGAAGCCTGCCTTGGCTAGCAGGACTTTGGCAGTCCCTACAACTTTGCATATCTCTCAAATGAGTTACGAGTGGATGGGGACAAGGGACGGGGCTTCAGCCAGCCTCTCCCCTGAGCCCTGTGGTCCTCCCCAATAAACTGACCTATCATTCTCCCAGATTCCCTTTCTTTTCCAGGAATGGAACAACCACGTTGCCCAGAGCTCGGAGAGAAAGAATCCCCCTAGGCTCCCAGCCTCAGAAGACCGTTTCAGAATCATGGAGAGTTTTCAAGCTGATGTTGTTAGTCCATCTGCAGATGGCTGGAAGCCTCTGGCACGGCCTCGTTCGGGCTACTGGTTCCTGGTTAGGAAAGAGGGGCTGCCAGATGCATGGTGGGAAATGTCCCTAGGAGGTGAGAGAGACTCCACGGGTGAAAGAAGTGGCGATGGCCAAGCAGACACCTGAACTAGCAGAGTGGGCCTGGCCAGCAGAGACCCGGGACCCAGCCTCGAGCCTTTGATGGACTCTTCGTGCTCCCCCACAGAAGCACTCTGCTGTGCACTTTCCCAAGCACCTAAGAGATGGCTTTTCCTATGAGCAATAAGCAGGACCAGAAAACACTAGACTCCTGCTCTTCCCAGAAGAGCAGGGCTGGGAAGAACCTGAGGTCTCTCGTGGCCAGTGGTCTCCACAGCAGGGTGTGTGCTTCAGAAATTGAGCAAGACCATCCACTGGAGTGTGGGAAGAAACCACTGAACCTCCCAGCTGCATTTGTTTTCCTTCTTAAAAAAATGAAATAGAACTTTATTCACTGTTAACACAAATGTTGAAAGTAGTAAATATATAAAAGTTATAAATACGAGGCGCCTCAAAAAAGTTCTAAAAATGACATTGACTATTAATTCCATTTTTCTATAAAATGTAAAAATTCCCCCATTGTATGCATTTATGAATGCACTGGTGGTACAGTGAGTTGTATGTGGAACTGCAAACCAAAAATTCACCACTTCAAACCCCTCAGCTACTTCTTGAGGGGAAAATGAGGCTTTCTGCTTTCCAGAAGGCAGCTCGACCCTCTCCTACAGGGTCACTATGAATCATAATTGGTTCCATGGCAGTGAGTTTTGTTTTGTTTTTTAATGTGCATATTGGGTAAAAGTCTCTGAAAAATATATTTGAACCCAGCTCAATAAAAGATACAGAGATCCCTGACTCCACAACAACGAATTTGATTTTGGGTTGTTTTTGGTTCCAATCCAGGGGCTTTAAAATAATGTGCTTGAGTTTGGGAGACGGAAAGGGAGAAGGGAGTCTTGGGAAAATGAGCATCCTACCCACTCCCTTCTGGGCTTCTTCAGACAATACAGCTTCTGCTTCTATCTGCTCTGCCTCCTGTACTTCTATATTATGAGTTGTTTGACCAGAGGGCTCTACTTTAAAAAAAGAAAAAATCTGACCAAAATGACGGAATGAATTCAGCTCCATTATTTTTCAGATGAGAAAACTAAGACCCGGAGTATAAGCGGTTAACCTAAGCCACAGAAATAAAAGGATTCAAGTCAAGACTAAAACGCCTTTCTCTTAGTTTTCTAAGCAAACTGTGCATTCTACAAAGCTTGCTGGGACTGGGATGACCTCACATAGCCAAACCAAACCAGAATCGAGGGAGTGGCCAGGGAAGGTGGGCTTGACCTCCAAGAATGGACAGACATCCCACGAGGGAGCTCATCACTGCTAAACAGCCCTCTCCCTTTCTTTCTCCCAGGCCCAGACACATCTTCACCACTGTCATGGATTACATTCCCCAAAAAGTTACCCCGAAGATCTAACCCCTCTGCCCCTGACTGTATCTAGATGAGGACATTAGCTTTTTCCTATCAGGTCACACTGGAGTAGTAGTGTATGTCGTCGTCTAATCTCTTCTGAGGGATGTCTTATAAAAAGGGCAGAGCAGACAGACAGGAGACGATCGATGATCGATATAGTGCGAAGATAAAGAACAGCAAGCAGCCCTGTTGTGGTGGTTCCATCCAGTCAGTTTCCACCTTATGTGTCATGGAATGAAATACTGCCCAGGGCTCACAGTGGTGGCTATGTGGAAGCCCTTTGCTGTAATCTCTGTGTCAATCCACCTCATTGAAGGGCCTCCTCTTTTTCATCAACTCTCTACCAAATGTGATGTCATTTTCCAAGGACTGATCTTTCCTGAGAACATGTGTAAAGTATGTAAGAGGAAATCTCACCAACCTCTCTTGTAAGGCGCATTCTGTCTAAAGACTTCTTTCAATGGCAATCCCTGGTGTTTTCAGTAATTTTTCAGAAGTCATAATTCGATGCACCAGTTCTTCAGCTGTCTTTCTTATGTATTGTCCATTTGTAACATCCCAGTTCTCAACCTGTGGGTCACGACCCTTTTGGGGGATCAAACGACCCTTTCACAGGGGTCGCCTAAGACCATCGGAAAACACACATTTCCCATGGTCTTAGGAACCAAGCAACCGTTCCTCTATCCATCTCCAGACGGGTCTGCCCACATGCAGATATGCCCACACACGAGTACCCAGTGTGAGGTCTGTTTGTTACCCATGCTACACCTTGCTTCAAGACAAAATTTCTTTATTTGTAATTAGAAAGCAATATTTTGCAAAATATAATTACATATTGTTTTGTGATTAATCCCTATGCTTTAATTATGTTCAATTTGTAACAATGAGATTACATCCTGCCTGTCAGATATTTACATTATGATTCATGATAGTGGCAAAATTATAGTTATGAAGTAGCAATGAACATAATTTTATGGTTGGGGGATGCTACAAGATGAGGAACTGTATTAAAGGGTCGCGGCATTAGAAATGTTGAGAACCACTGAGTAGTAACATATATTTGAGGCAATTGAAAATACCATCGCTTGAATCAAGCACGTTTTAGTCTTCAAAGTTACACCCTTGTTCTTCAATACTTTAAAGAAATGTTATGAAAAACTTTTCCAATGCAATATATTTCTTGACTTATCCTGTATTAACACTGATTGTGAATCCATGAAAAATAAAATATTCAACTTTCTTCTATTAAGTTGGCATTCTATGATGCTCACCTTCCCGACACAACC
>NW_022103899.1:43143328-43147306 GCF_000313985.2 Echinops telfairi | reverse complement strand
TGGATTGTGATAAGAGTTGTATGAGCCCCTAACAAAATGATTTAAAAAAAAGAAACACATAATATTCAATAGCTTTAATCTTTTCTGTGTTGATTGTGATGTTGTCTCTTGGTCCAGGTGTGGGGATTCTTGCCTTCTTTACCTGGAGTTGCAATCCATACTGAATGCTGCAGTCTTGGATTTTCATCAGCAAGTGCTTCGCATCCTCTCAATCTCAGAGAGTTAGGTTATATCAGCTGCATGTTGCAGGTTCTCAATGAGCCTTCCCCAAATGCTGATGCCGGAGTCTTTCATCGACTCCAGCTTCTCAGGTTATCTGCTTCCCATACAGATGGAACAAACATGGTGCGAGGACACGTCCTGACACACACACCTTTACTGATTCAAAGCAGGCAGTGCTCCCCTTATTCTGTTAGTAGGAATGTCTCTTGGTCTGAAAGTGTTCTGGAATTCTCTTTTTTCACAATGTTATTCATACTATATTTTGCCTTTGGAATCCTTCAAAATGTCCACTCAAGGCTTGAGTTTTTTCTTTCAGTTCTTTCAGCTTGAAATATGTTGAATGTATTCTTCATTTTTGGCTTTCTAACTTCAAGTCTTTTTACATTTGTTTACAATGCTTTACTTTTTCTTCTCAAACTGGCTTTTGAAAATTTTTGTTCATATCTTTTATTTCATCATTTCTTCTATTTGCTTTAGCTAGTCTTTGTTCAGAGCTACTTAAGAGTCTTTTCTGACCTTCAATTTTGTCTACTCTTTCTTTCCTGTCATTTTAATGCCCCTTTGCTTTCTTCACATCTATTTTTGATGTCATTTGCCAACTTTTAGGTCTGAAATAATTAGTATTCAATCTGTTAAGTCTGTTCTTAAATTCAGCCTTTCAACTGTGCTCTCTAAATTCAGTGAGGTCTACTCATGGTGGGATTTTGGCTCTCATGGAGTTCTCATGTTCTTCACCTTCAGTCTGAACTTGCATCTGAGTAACTGATGGTCTGTTCCACAGTTGACCCTTGGCCTTGTTTGGGCTCATATTGAGCTTCTTTATGCTCTCTTCCCAGGTATATAGTCAATTTGATTCCTGTTTCCCATCTGGTAAAGTTCATGTGCATAGTCACTGTTTATATTATTGAAAAAAAAACATTTGCAATGAATAAGCTGTTAGTCTTAGAAAATTCTATCATGGGATCTCCGGCTTCATTTCTATCTCCAAGGCTATATTTCCAACTGCTCATCCTTCTTCATTTCCAGCTATCATAGTCTAGTCACCGGTAATTATCATGCATCATCATTGAATGCTTGATCAATGTCAGACTGAAGAAATTGGTAGAATTCAATTTCATCATCAGTAGCTTTAGTTGGTTGGTGAACAAACTTGAATAATAGTCCTATTGACTGGCCTTCTTGCAATTACATAGATATTATCCTGTCACCGACAGCATTGTACTTCAAGAAAAATCTCGAAATATTCTAACAATGAATGTGATGTCATTCCTTTTGAATTTGTCATTCCTGATATCATTGTCCAACAAAATAGTCAATACCAGTCTGTTTCAGCTCACTTTTGCCTAGAATATCAATCTTTGTTTGTTCCACTTAATTTTTGAGGACTTCCAATTTTCCTAGATTCATTCATTCCACATCCCTGTCTTTAATGGATGTTTGCTGATGTTTTTTCCTCATTTTGAATTCTGCCCCTTCAGTAAATGAAGATCCTGAAAGCTTTGCTCCATCCAGGTCATTAAGATCAACTTTACTTTCAAGTAGCTCTTCCCCAGTTATATTCTGAGTGCTTTCCAATCTTGGGGCCATATCTTAAGACACTATCTCAATATTCTGCTGCTATCCAGAAAATGTTCAGTGGCTAATCCCTCAGAGATTGACTGTCTATTCCATCTGCCTAGTCTTTGATTAATTTGGATGGTCTGCTAAAACCTAGTCACCATGGTGACCCTGAGGTTATTTGAAATACTGGTGGTACAGTTTTAAGCATCTCAAGATTACACAAACCACCACAGTAAAACAAACTGAATCCAACAGGAGTTTAGCATTCTTCTTTCACACTCACACTTTCTGAACATTAGGGATATGTCTTAAAGTAATATGTCTAGGACTTGGTAAATAGTAGGTATGTCATACATTTTTCAATAGGTTACTATTAATTCAGAAATATATAATGAATAAAAACAACACAAATAAATTATCAAATAAATGAGCATAGAGGTATATTAATTTCCTAAACTGCCGTGATGGGGACACCTGGCGGAGTAGTTATGTATTGGGCTGCAACCCACATGGTTGGCATTTGGAAACCACCAGAAGCTCCTTAAAGAGAAAGAGTGGGCTTTCTACTCCCATAAACAGTTCCAGTCTCAGAAACCCAGCTGGAGGGGGTGGGTGGTCACTATGAATCAACATTGATTTGATAGCAGTGAGTTTGGTTTGGGGTTAAGCTTCCATGATGCATTACCAGAAAATGGGTGGTTTAAAAAACAAACAATCAAACAAACATGTTGTCTCCCACCTCTAGAGGCTTAAGTTTGAATTCAGAGTATCAGCAGGGTCATGCCCAGGTTAAAGACACTAGAGAAATATCTTTTACTGCCTGTGTTAGTCTGGGTATACTAGAAAAACAAATTCATTATACATGTATAAGAGAGAGAGTTTTATCTAAAGGGTAATTGTACATTAAGAAAGCATCCCAACCCAGTCCAGAGCAAGTCCATAAGGCCAATGTTAGCCCATATGTCCAATACCAATCTATAAAGTCCTCTTTATACTCACGAAACACCTGCAATGATGCCAAATGCAGGATGAACACAGGCCAGTGGACAGAAAGTCTTTGGATCCAATGGCATTATAAGCATCTCAGTGCTGGCAGGGGTCACTGTGTGGCTTCTCCAGTTCCCAGGGCATGGAGTCTATCAGCATAGTGCCATGTATCTTGTCCTCAGGGATATCTCGCAGGAAGGGAGTTTTGTCAGTAGAGAGTCTCCAAGGATTAAGAAAGAGAGAACTGTCTCCTGCCCCCAAGGAGGGAAATACTGGATTTCCCACAATTCTCAGGAGAAGGCCCTGCCCACACAGAGGCCTCATTGGCTATGACCTGATTGACAGACTAGACTCCACCCCTTCACTCTTAATCCTCTTAAGTTGCATATTGACACTTAAGTTGCATATGTAACTACCACACTGCATCACACCTCAAGCATTCCTAGACTTACCGTTGCAGCATAACTTTGTCTTTGCTTTGTCCTCACACTGCGGTCTTCCTTCGGTGTCTCTGTTTCTCTGTATCTTCTCCTCTTTCTACGGACAGCTCTCATCTTTAATTAGGACAGACTACACTCCAGAATGACCTCGTGTTAGCTTTGCAGATAACATTCTAACGCTTCATCCAAGCAAATGCTCAGCCAGCAGCACCAAGGGCTAAGGCTCACACGTATCTTTTGGAGGACACAGTTCAATCCGAAACAAGAGTGACCCAGAAAAATGGCATTGTACAGGAGGACCTTGAAAAATATCTAGAATAAAATTTTTAAAAGGAGGCAACGGGTTTCAGACAGTGTAAAGCTATTGAAGTAGAAGGGTATGGAACCAGTGAACTCCTCTGCTGTTGGGGTGGTAGCAGGTTTAAAAATGACATAATGGGGTCAGCTTTCTAGGCTGAAATACAAAACTAGGGAGCATATATGCTTATACAAACATGGGTGAGTTTCTAGATGTTGTTAAACAAAGAAATATGTAATGAAATCAGTTTTTTTTAAGATAGTGAGTTCAGGGTGCCTGATGGGTGGGTTTGAGAGAGGAGGAAAGGATGACCGCTGACCCTTTGCTCCCTGATGGTCAGCCTGACACCAGCCTAAGACTCCAGACAAACTCAGAAGAGCCGTCTGACAACCTGAGAAAGACCATCTTCCTTTTCTCTGTTAAGTTTTCTGTGTGCTGCAGTATGTTGTAGTGCAGGGGTCCTCAAACTAC
>NW_022103899.1:43131433-43143144 GCF_000313985.2 Echinops telfairi | reverse complement strand
GGTCTGAGGGACAGTGAACTGGCCCCCTGATTTAAAAGTTTGAGGACCCCTGTAGAATGTAGTGGCTATACCCACCTATTGAAACTGGTCAATTCAATTCTTTAAATGCCCCCACCGCCCCCCCAGAAAAAAAACCTCTTCTCCCCAACTAACTTGCCTTATTATTGAATCAACTCTAACAAGGACAGCAGCTCGTCTTCTGCCAGCAATCACACATCCCTCTGAGGATTCCTTTTGGATCTGTCAAAAAAATCCTTGTCCAGAAATATGAATTATAGTTACTATTTTCTCAAGACCTTTGAGCAATTTCAGCTCAACCCAAGTCCTAAAAATACCCCATTTCTTCCAAGCAATGGTCTATGAAGGCATATATACCCACCAGAAGGAATATCTCTTGAGAAATCTATTTAACTTGGCTACTCTGCCCCATATCTTTCATCTATTTTTGTTAATAATGACAGATATTTCTTTTCCTTTTTGCCCATCAGGAGTGCTGAGCCAACAACATCATCTAAAAATCATATGTTTACAGCAATATTTATTTCTATGTGGAGTCTTTGGAAATCAACTATAATCATTTCTGCTGAGAGTCAAGCAGATACATTAAACTACCTTTCTTTATTTGGGAGGTCACCTTATACGTAGATACACCAACATACAGAAGGAAGGGGCTGTGTTGTAGCAATCCTTGTAGTACAAGTGCTTGGCTTTATGTAATGGCTCAGTAAATGTTTACTAAATGAATGGATTGACTAAAGATGCAGCCCACATAACTCTGGTTGTTTTCACTATTCTAGGCCTTTCCCAGTTTAATGTATGTCACTCTTGCCCAATGCTTATGTCTGCACCTTCGTGTCAAGGTGCCTTTCTGTATATCTTTGTTTTGAGATTCTGTGCATTCTTCTCTTCTGAGCCCTCATCACATCACTGACACACACACACACACACACCCTGCCCTTCTCCCCACTCCCACCACACACACACACACACTGTATGACAGGTTAAAGATGGTCACAAATTATTCATCACTCTTTCCATCAGGTGCTGCAATGCACTGAATTTTTCAATATGAGTCTTTTAACCACACCCTTTGTTACTCCCACCAAACAACTTTGTTTTCCTAATGGGTCTAGATAAGAAGGTGGAGAAAATCCTAAATGGATTGTATAATTCAACTGCAAAGGACTCTTAACAAAGTTATACCCATCTACTGGGTATAAAATGAGACACGTCCAAAGCAGAAAGTGGGAGATTTTACTACCAGGAAGAGAGAAGGATGCGGAACAGAACCATCCTTTAGACCTCAAGGTATCAGCACGTTAAACCTCCTTGACCCAGGAGAAGCTTTGACACCAGAGTGGTGGCAGAGAAGTCTAACCAGCAGAACCGAGAGTTAGAGCATGACACAAAGAAGCAGGTTTCCCAGCTCACAGAGCAAGTCCAGCTGAGTGCTTTGGGTCAAGAGACTGGCTTGTGGAGTGGCGGACCTCTGGGCATTTAATTGGAGGAGCTGGATTTGCTGAAACTGGGTTCCTTCAGTTGAGGCTTCTAGCAAAGTATGTTACATTTGGGGCATTCATTGGAAGTCCTAGAAGAGCTTTGGAACATTGTCCAAGCAAGACATAGACCAACCCAAAAGGCAGAGGGCCAGAAGTTTCCTAGCCGAATAGTTGTATCCAGAGCATTTCTCACCTGGATGGTCACTTGTTAACTCCACTGATACACCCAGAATCTTGATCACTGTGATTTCCAGATGGCCATTGCAATCCATTATAAAACCCAGCTACAGAAGTGGAATGCCCTGGGAAGGAGGACTGCTGACAGACTAGGGTAAAAAGGATGGAGGGTGGAGTCATGTCTGACCTCTGCATTGAATCAATTAGCCTTGGAAGCTGGAGGAGGTCAGAAGTGGCCCCCACTCCATTTCCACTGGTGATGAGATTTTTCTCTCCCCTTAAACCAAGGATGACCAGTGATGAATTTGGCACATGGAGTAGAACAGAAGCGATACAATCACTTCAAGGATAGTCTGTAAAAGGATTCATAGCTCCTGCTTTCGTGTCTTTGAGCCCTTACGTGGCATGTTAAAGGTCTGACTACCATACTAGAGTGACCACGTAAAGAAGCCCTGAGACAACAATGAAATTGAGGGGAATCCAGAGGAGCACAGCCTTCCAGCCGTCTCCTTCAAGGTGCTAGGGACGTGTGTGAAGCCAGTCTGGATTTCCCAGATAGCACAGCCACTGAGCATGAAAAGCTTAAGCAACATGGCAAGACTTTCTGCAGGGAGCTTATTGCTTAGTCCATATGGGTTCTCAGGCTACTACAACAAAGTACTGCAACCTGGGTGGCTTACAACCCCATTGCCATCAAGTCGGTTCCAACCCATAGTGATCCAGAGGATAGAATAGAACTGTCCCATAGGATTCACTCTGCCAACACCTTGTCTTCCAAGTACTGGCTTCCAGAACTATAAAATGTCCATAGAAACGTATTGCTTCACAGTTCTGGGGGCTAGGAAGCTGAATTCAAGGTAGTGATAGGGGCATGTTCTACCTGAAGCCTCGGGGGAAAGATACTGTCTTATCTCTCAAGGCTTCCAGTAGCGCCAGACTTTCCTTGGCTTGCAGCTGCTGCAGAATGCCTTCATCACATGTCAAACTGCCCTCTGTCTCTGGGCCCTTCTCCTTCTATGAGGACATCGCTCAATTTAGGAGCTATGTTACTCTCTTCTTGGAACCTCAAGGGAGTCACTATGACTCCATGGCAGTGAGTTAACTTTACTCTGACCTCATGTTACCTTCACTGAAAAAAGCTCCAAAAATCCCCATTTCCAAACAGGTCATATCCGCAGGCACCAGGGGTTAGAACTTCACTATGTCTTTTTGGATGAGCGAATTCACTTCATAACAGCCCAGATAACATTCAGCCACAACTGTGAGCCATTCGAGTGAACCATTTCAGATGACCGGTGACAAGAGGCTTCAAATAAAAGTAGCTTCTCCTTGCACCTTGTGAGAGAGCCCGTGTGATAACTGCCGAGAGGAGGCAGTCAGCACATAGAGCTGTGTGCAACGATAATAAATTATTGTCATGTCACCAAGTTTTGAAGTGGTTTGTTATACAGCTATAGATAACCAGAGCATACTTCTTTGTGAACAGGTCTTGAATTGAAGGGCAAAACCAGATGTACTCTCTCATTCTGTATTTTCTAACAGGTCTTGTAGAAGGTTTTGCCCACAGTTGAGGGAGTACAGAGATTCCCACTTTACAGCCAGACCAAAAAATCATAGTCACCTCCTTTCTAGGGGGCTATGAATAACTCCACATAAGCATGGATGGCATGTTTCAGCCACCAGGCTTCAAGATCTACGACTGGAAGAGACTGTAGATAGCTGTGTGCCTCCTCCCTGTGCCTCTCCAGACAACTGCTTCTTAAAATAAATCCTCTCAGAGAACTCTCTGTCATGTGTTTTTGCTTTTGCTTTTTCTTCCCAAGAAAAGAAGACCTTTGACAGTGCATTCCAGCAGTTCATAAATCTTGGAAAACTCTTACAGGTGTCTGATCTCCATGCTTCCAAATGCAGTTTAAGGCCTTTGGTGCTTTCTTCTTCATCTGGCTTAATGCCTTGTGTGTTAGTCTGGGTAGACTAGAGAAGCAAATCCATAGAAACTCATATGTGTACAAGAGAGAGTTTTTCATAAAGGGTAATTGTACATTAAGAAAACATCCCAACCCAGTCCAGTCCAGTCCAAGCCCACAAGTCCGATATTATCCCATATGTCCAATACCAATCTATAAAGTCCTCTTTATACTCACGAAACACCTGCAATGATGCCAAATGCAGGATGAACACAGGCCAGTGGACAGAAAGTCTTTGGATCCAATGGCATTATAAGCATCTCAGTGCTGGCAGGGTTCACTGCGTGGCTTCTCCAGTTCCCAGGGCATGGAGTCTATCAGCATAGTGCCATGTATCTTGTCCTCAGGGATATCTCGCAGGAAGGGAGTCTTGTCAGTAGAGAGTCTCCAAGGATTAAGAAAGAGAGAACTGTCTCCTGCCTCTAAGGAGGGAAATACTGGATTTCCCACAATTCTCAGGAGAAGGCCCTGCCCACACAGAGGCCTCATTGGCTATGACCCGATTGACAGACTAGACTCCACCCCTTCACTCTTAATCCTCTTAAATTCCAAATTGACACCAGATTATGTAACTACCACACCTTTGTTTTCCTAAATTTTGAGAACAGAAATGAAATCACACTCAAACCCTCCTGTATTCTTCTTCCCTCCATATGAACATCTGCATTACTCCATTCCTTAAACCTAAGCATGTCATTCAACACCACTTTTTTTCTAATCTGAAAAATGCAGCATAAAAGCACCTACTGTACTTACTTTAACAGGTTCATGAGAATACCAAAATTAGAGTGTCTAAGACTGTTACTTGAGTTTTAAAGTACACTAGCAATGCACAGCATCCTACATTGAATTGGTTGTTGGATTAATAATAAATATCAGAATAAATTAGTGGTTTCCTAGGGCTGGAGGTCATGAAAGGAGTAGATGTGATGGCTAAGGGGTGTGGGTTTCTTTTTGTGATCATGAAAATTTTGATGATATGATACACAACTCTATATACCAAACATCACTAACATGTATACTTGAAATGGATGAATTGTTTGCAATATGCATTATATCTCAATAAACCTGTTTTAAAAAGAAAGAACTCTGGAGGTTTCCATGTCTTTCCCATATTTACACTAGGTCTTACTGGGTTCTTTGATTGGTTGTCATTCTTGAGCCCCATCAGAAATGCACCCTCATTAAAACTGAGTGCTTTGTCTCCCATCTCGAATACTTATACCATCTATTATTGGATCCTTCTATTAAGAAGTCATCATTTTCCAAGAGCAATGAACAAGAGAATAAATGTACTAAGGACAAGGTAACAACAAACATGTTGTTGTTGTTAGGTACTGTGTGAGTCCAGGTAGACTAGAGAAAAAAATCCAGAGAGACTCATATGTGGATAGGAAAGAGGTTTATATACAAAAACAGTTGAATATTGAGAAAACTCCCCAGCCCAGTCCAGATCAAGTCCATAAGTCCGATGTTAGTCCATATGTCTGATACCAATTTATAAAGTCCTCTTCAGACTTATGAAACACATGCAATGATGCAGAATGCAGAAAGATCACAGGCCAGTGGGTTGGAAGTCTTATGGATCCAGTGGCAATGTAAGCATCTCAGTGCTAGCAAGGGGTCTCTATATGGCTTCTCTGGCTCCAGAGGTCTGGTTGCATTAGGGTAGGTCCATGTGGCTTCTCCAGCTCCCAGGGTGTAGGGTCTTGTGTCTTGTCAATCGAGCATCTCCAAGGGAGGGAGTGAGCAGAGAGAAAGAGTCTCTCCAACCTCCAAGGAGGAATTACCAGAGTTTTCCCAGAATCCTCAGGGGGAGACTATGCCCACAGAGACGTCATTGGCTGTGACCCAACTGACAGACTAGACTCCACCTCTTCACTCTTAATCCTCTCAAGTTCCAAATTGACATCAGATTAGGTCACTACCATAGGTACCATTGAGTCATACGACAGAAAGAAACATTGTGCACTCCTGCACCATCCTCACCACTCCGATGTTTGAACCATTGTTGCAGCTGTTGTGTCAGTTCATTGCTTTGAGGGTCTTCCTCTTCTTCTCTGCCCCTCTACTTTACCAAGCATGGTGTCTTTTCCCTGGGCCTCGTCTCTCCTGATAACATGTCCAAAACACGTGAGACAAATCTCATCCTCTTTGCTTTTAAGGAGTATCCTAGCTCTACTTTGTCTGGTAACAAACATAGATAAGACAAAAATATACCGGTGAGGGTCTGCGATATGACACTACGGGGTGCGAGGTAGACTGGAAAATACAAAGAAGCCTAAAAAGATACTTAGTTAAGAGAATCTTGCAGCTTTTACAACTAGATTGTGGGGCTTAGAAATGAGATAATTAGTTTGTCTTTATCTTTACTTTAAAGGAATGTTCATTTTCCCCTCTCCTCTTTGCCTCCTTGCCAAGCCTTGGCAATGAGAGAGAACAAGGAGGGAGATTTGAGAACAAAGTTCAAAGCTTGAGTAGCTTTTCCCTGCCAGCTTTCCCAGGTTTGTCATGTTTATAGAGAACCTTCTCCGATGCCTTCCCATCCCAGCTACTGCTAGGGGAGATGTGTGAGAGAGCAAGTTTAGGAGAATAATAAGCCTCCAGGAGCCAAAGGAACCCCAGGATCACTAATGAACTTTGGCCAAAAAACTGCCCCCCCCCCCAATCCTTCTTGTCCGATGCTTTCCAAGGCCATGACAGAGATGGAGGGCTCTTTAGGGAGGAGTCCAGAATGGCTCCTTGCCCAGTGGACTGAAATTGACCTGCTCCTTTCAGGAGTCTCAAGCTTTCTCAGAACACAGTCTGGCTCTGAAACCTATAAAAATAAAAAATATCACTTTTGGGGACCACATGTAGGGTCTATCACTCAAAAGGGCACATAGCAACCAATGGCCTGAAGCTCCTCTCTCACCAGAGCCCCTTCTCACCTACTGTCTCTCTCTCTCTCTCTCTCTCTCTCTCTCTCTCTCTCTCATTCCAGCCAGACCCTCATTTTGCCAGCACAAGATCAAGAAAATTGGTTTTCGGAACCGTATCATCGCTCACTCCCTGTCTCTGATCCCCGCAGGGCCTGCTCTATGCCTCCCCCTCGTACACTCTCGGGGGCTTTCACTCCATTTATTCCTCTCCTGGCACCAACAGCGAGTTTCCACCATCCTTTCTGGCCTTGATCCAACTCACCTCCCCAAGGGGTTTTCACTCCCCACTTCATCTGTCTCCTTCTTGCTCCTTCTCTTGGAACTGGATCGTCCAGCTCTATTTCTGGATTTTTTCCATTGCCCTCTGTGTTGGCTAGGCAGCTGTGTCTTCAACCGGCCCTGCATCCTTCTGGCTCTAAGAAGTGCCCTTAAAGACCTCCCATGGCAGGTGTGTAAGTACAATCAGCAATTACGCTGTTTTCTTCCAACTGATCCCTTGACAACCTCTCTCCCATTATCCAAACACAGTATGGGTGAACTGCGGCCATTGTTACCATCTCCCATGCTTGCAAGAAGCTCTTGGATCCTTCTGCGATGCTAACATTCATCTGCAAAAGGGAATATATTTTCTTTGCTGGCCAGAACTTTGACATCGCAGCATCCACAACCACTTCAACAACTTTCCATTGCCTACTCTTTTCCTCTGCTGAAACTCAGGACAAAAGCACCATTTCTATTACTATAGTTGATATTCACAGATAATCTCACTAACACTTCCTGCAGGGGCTTGCACCTGACGGCTATTGACTCCTTTCTCCCATACGTGCCTCTTTAGCCTGAGGCAGAGCCCTCTTTTCCCAAGCCTGGGCATGCCAAGTCTTCCATCTTCCACCCCTAATGCTCTGCTGGCCTCTTTGCCCTCCTGCCACATTCTTTCTGACAGGGAAGGGCTCCGTCTTGTCTGCACCTGGCCCTTCAATCTCTCACCTCCCTCCTCTAAGCATGCTGAAAAGCATCTTTTCTCACAACATTCCTTCATATAAAACCAAAATATTTTTGCATTCTAAAAATGACTTTAATTGGCTCTCTTTTCACTTTCAAAAATACTGAACATCCTACAATTATAATTGTGTGTGTGTCTTGTCTCTCTCCTCCCAACTCTCACATCCCACTTCTTTTCCTAAGCTTGTGATAGAAAATTTTTACACAGACACACACACACACACACAAAATCTTTTAAGAACATGAATGAGCCACCTCTTTCCCCATCTCAGCTCTTCTCAAAAGAGTCTCAGTTATTTGAGTTGGAGTCATGTACTGATAATCATATACCATTATACATTTTTAGAGGAGATAACATGATTCATTGTGAGTACATTGGTAGTATTCTCTCCTCCCATGCAGAAAAAAACAGGTTCAACTCTCAGCCAGTGCACTTCAAGTGGATTCACCGACCATTTGTCGTTGAAGGTTTGTGTGCTATTATGAAACTGAACAGATTTCATTTGGATTTTCAGAATAGGAAGAAAGGCTTGGTGATCGACTTCAAAAAAAATTTGCTCGGTTTCATTTTGTCATCGTTGGCTTTAATGTTTTGTTGTTGTTGTTAATTTCTGTATGGTTTTCTGCCTGTGAAATCCAGGATAAATAAATCTATGGAGACAATAACTGGATGAGTAATTACCTAGGAGCATGACAGGAGATGCTGGGGGGAAATGGAGAGCTGGCAACATGAGCACAAGAAATAAGAAAATATTTTTAAATTGATTGTGGCACAACTCTTAGTATTGTTGAACTATTAAATTGTGTGCTATGTGAATTATAGGTTAATCAACTATTGAAAAAAATTTAAGCAGTCAGTGAAAACGCTACCTGTAACCATATCCAATCTACGACCCATCGTGGGATGGTGCAGCCTAGGACAGCATTTCCTTTTGCTGTGCACAGTATCCCTATCAGCCAGGTACTGACTCCACAGCAAATAACAACAAAGCCATCAAAATCCTTTGGTGCATATCTAATGATTGATGAATTATAAAATGTAAAGAATCACAGATCTTTCACTAATTATTAAAAGGAAAACACTCATCCTAAAGATTAAAAACTTGGGTTCTAATCTCAGTCCCTCTCCAAAGAAATTGTATAGTACTGATAAAACGCTATCAACTCCTGAGATTCATTTCCTGGATCTATAAATTTAGTCATACCACTCTTCTATCAGCTTGTCACACTGTGATGACTTACATGTTGCTGCAATGCTCACAACGATGCCACTAATATTTCATATGCCATCAGGGTGATTCATGGTGGACAGGTGTTAGCACAACTTCCAGACTAAAACAGACTAGGAAAAATAAAGAGCTGGCCCACTTCTGAAAAATAGTCATTGAAAAGCTTATGAAGAGCAGCAAAATATTGTTTGAAAATAGATAAAGAGATAAGCCCATCAGGTTTGAATGCACTCAAATTACGACCTGGGGAAGAGCTGCTGCTTCAAAGTAGAGTTGATCTTAATGGCATGGATAGAGCAAGGCTTATGGGGCATTCTTTTGCAGATAGGCTAAAAATCAAAATGAGAAGAAACAGCTGTGAACATACATTAATAGTCAGAATGTAGATAGTATTAAGTATGATTGTAGGAAAAAAGCTGAAGGCATCAGAAGTTTGAAAGAATGAATTGAAAATTGTGCACTGACCTTTGTGAGCTGGAATGGACACCCTTAATGGTTTACACTGCCATAAATGATAAATTTAAGAGGAATGACATGACTTCATTATTAAAAATAACTCTTCAAGATCTATCTTAAAGCATAATGCTGTCAGTGCTAGGGTAATATCCATATACTTACAAGAAAGACTGGTTAATGTACTATTATTCTAATTTGTGCACCAATCAGTAATGCCAAACATGAGAAAATTGAAAAAATTTTTAAATCAATTTTTGCAGTCTGAAATTGATTGGACATGCAATGATAATGACTGGTGATTGAAATGAAAAAGTTGGAGACACAGAAGAAAACGTAGGCCAAGGCTAGAGGTCAACTGGAAAACAGATCATCAATTGCTTATGCAAATTCAAGTTGAAGTTGAAGCACATTAAAACATGTCAACCAGCGCTAAAAAGAGAACATGAGAATATTCCACCTGAATTTAGAGACCACCTCAAGAATGGATTCAATATGTTCAGTGTAAATGATTGGAGACCAGATGAGTTGTGGATTGTCATCCAGACATCGTATATGAAAAACCTAAAGGCCATTTAGGTGGCAGGAAAACCCGAAGAAGCTCAAAAACAAATGTCAGAAGAAATTCTGAAACTTGCTTTTTAGCCAAAGGAACCGGAAGAAATGATGAAGTAAAAGAGCTGAAGAGAAGCTTCAAAGGGCAGCGCTCAAGAAGATGAAGCAAAGTATTACAATAAAAATGTGAAAAGACTTGGAGTTATAAAACTAAAAGAGAATGCTCTCAAGCTGAAAAAACTGAAGGAAAAAAATCTAGAACTCAAGTTGCAATATTGAAGGAATTGATGGCAAAATATCTAATAACAGGAAGCGTCAAAAGAAGATAGCAGGAATATATAGTCACTGGAAGAACTGGTCCACATCCAACCATTTCAAGAGGCAGCATATGATAAAGTACCAATGGGGTTCGAACTTCAATATGACTTTTTAGTGGAATACAATTCAGTCAATAACAGTGTCCTTTCCAAAATCAGGGTTTTCGCAGGATTAGATCCATTCAGGCTGATGTGTGCTCCTGCCCCTTTCCAAGACTAAATATTAAAGGACTTGAGATTACTGTATTTCTTTTCACATAATGTGCCTGTGTAAATAATGCTCACATATGTGCAACATTCATAACATGCATAGGAAACTAACAGGATAAGTGGTTGCATGGTTTGTAAAAAATAACAAACCAAATGTGTACATTATTTGTGTAAAATTAGAGTATCCATTTTTCACACTTATTCTCCATATTTTCTATGGACAGCTGTAAGCTGACAATGTGTGTATAATGAAAATATGCTTAGATGCATAGGTTACTCTGAATCCTTTAAGGATATACAAGTAACTCTTGGAAATCAATAAGAAAAATACAGAATATCTAATAGAAAATGGGGTTTTAAAATGTGAATAGTCAACACAGAAGAAGAAACTTAAATTAATTAAAAATAGTATGTAAAGACAAACATGTTGAATAGGTAAACGAAAAAAATAGCTTGTCGCTTTATACTCATCAGATTGGCAAACATTAGAAAGTTGGATAACACTAGGTGAAAGTGAGAGAGTGGCAACAAAAACACCCTAGGACACCCTGGTAAGAAAACAGATTAATTATAATTAACACTTTGGTGGTGCTTAATCAAGTCAATGTTTACATACACTCTCTATACCAGAAATTATGCTCCTTGGTAATATCTTAAAGAAAGTATCCATAGACCTCTACTGAAAACTCATGTAATGGTTTCACTTGGTCATCATTTGTGATAGTAAGAGTTGGAAACAATACAGGTGTCCAATATCGTTGGAAGCAATAGTCAGAATAATAGTCCATTCTGACGATTAAGTATGTTTGCAGCTATTTCTTCTCATTTTGAATTGTAGCCCATCTGCAAATGAATGTCCCATAGCTTTGCTCTACCCATGTCATTAAGACCAACTCTACTTTGAGATGTCCTGGATACAACCAGAGAATGAAATATAGCCCAGAAGAATCACAGTAGAGTGACCACATGTGCTTTTTGTACCCATTCTCACTCACCCTGGGTTGTGAAAAATAATTCATTTCTCTTATTACAAAGACCATGCATGCTTGCTGAAGATAGCTTTTCAAAAATGCACTTAGAGAAAACAAATGTCATTTGTAATCCTACCTCCCAGACAGAGCTACAAGTTTTGGTTAACAAGCATGCTTGTTAAAGAAGGAACATCTGCCTTGGAGTTAGACGACAGTACATGGGAAAATATCTGGTCTGAAATATTGATGCATTTCAATAGATACAAAATTAAAATTGGGAAAATCCAACAATTAATGTAATTAAACCAGAAAAGGTTTTCTTCACTAAAAACATTGTAAACTAGACTTAAAAGCATTCAAGCCATGGTATTTTTTATTGCCTCATAAGCATGTGAAAGTTGGATATTGAG
>NW_022103899.1:43121216-43128671 GCF_000313985.2 Echinops telfairi | reverse complement strand
CCAGATCTGATGATAGGCTATTGAGGTCATGGGGCTGTAAAAGCTGCCAAATCCCGAAATCTGCAGGTGAGATGACAGGCTGCTAGGTCAAGTCCCAGAAACCAGAGGTAGGATGATGTTGGGCTGCATGCAGGATGTGGAATGTAACTTTTATAGAGAAATTGGCTGCTAGGGTTCAGATTACTAAAGCAAGTGCTCTTGAGGAATGAAATACTCTTTTGTTTCCTGATCTGACTTAGTTTAGAGAAAGCCTGGGATGGCCTAGGGGACAGGATAAGATGGTTTCCAAGGTATGCAATGTTCCAAGTCTCTGTCCTCTCAATGAAAATCTAACAGCTTGGGTCTACATCAGACCCAGGTAGACTAAATTGAAATATTCTGGCTAAAGAAATTCTTTTTGCCAGATACCCAAGAATAATTGCTTCACCAGGAAGGAAAAAGAATAGTCGAGGGGAAAAACAGTGGAATTAGATGAAGGGAGGGATTAAACGTCTCTTCCCACCCAGATGCACCTGGCCAAGTTTTGACCCTCCGGGTGCCCCTCCTTCCCTGGCTTGATGGTGGTTTCCACCCCCCAGTCTGGCTGTGCGGGAGGATCTCTGCAGCTCTGTTTTGATAAAACTCCAATCCTTTCCCTGCCCCTTTAGTCCCCTTGACCCCTTTCCCTTTAGCCTGAGATTTTATGTGCATGCATGTTTCGAGAAGGGAAGAAACATGGGGTGGGGAACAAGAGCATTTCATAACCAGTAGAAACTGGTCTCTGGTTTTGTGGTGGTGGGAGGCAGATTAATGCAGCCAAATGGCTGCTTGGTTCAGCTACTGACAACAGGTAGAGGCTGTGGAGTTCGGGCTCTGAGGCTGGCTTTTGCCCTGCTAGAAATATAACACCAGAAGGGGACGAGAAGTGGAGACTGCTGTTCATGCATCCACATTTTTTCTCTATATGTAAATAGACACTTCGCTTTCCTCCTGCTGCTCTTCTTGAGCCTGCCAGATAAAACCAGGAGCTAAATTTGTACTCCAGATAAGTGACAAATGTGGCCAGGAATATATTTGTACAAAAATAATTAGGTATTTGTTGTGTATCTGAAATTCTAATTTAACTTGGAGTCCTGTTATCTCATTTGTTAAGTCTAGCAAACTTTATATATGTGTAAATTCATTGCTCTGGTATATTCCATAGATAGAGACATATTTATTCATTTCCCTCTTCTTCAAAAAGCTTTTAAAATAGAAATATTAACAATATTTCATATGTATTAAACACTTATTAGGCCTGGTGGTATATATATATATTTAAACTCACAATGCATAAGGTCTAAGCTCTTTTTCTGCATTTTACAGCTAAGGGGAAAAGACACCAAAAAAACTCACAAACCTCATTAAATCAATCCCGATCCAAAGCGACCCTATAAGACAGATTAGAACCACTCCTGTGGGTTTCTGAGACTGTAACTCTTTACTGGAGTAGACAGCCACACCTTTCTCCCAACTGATATGGAAAGTATGACTTTCATTCATTAATTAAAAGTGTACATGAGCCCAACTGAGTGGTAGAGCCAAGCTGGGCTCCCATGAAGCCCACATTCATGATCGACCTCAGCTCCCTAAGATCCCTGCCAAACCCAACTCCTCTTCCCGATACTTCTGGCCTCACAAACTCCTGTGGGTCCAGCCTCAGTCCTCCCCACCGCATTTCTCCCTTTGATGATCAGTGATGTGTGCTAAGAAGATTCCCAACTATGAAGAAGGGAAGTTTACAAGACACAAAACTGGCAGCAACTCACAGCAGAAGAAACTCTTGCTGCCTATCCCTGCTCCCACCCTTTTGAAAATTCCACAAAATCATTCACTCATCTAGCTTGTGAAAGCCTACGGCGGGTAGAGGCTTTGTACAGGGGCATCCCACAGATTGAAGCGCCCGCTGTCAAGCAGCGGATCCTGACTAGGGAGGGGTGTGTGTCAGAATGGAATTGTGCTCCATGAAAATGACAGGCTTTCCAATGGCTGAGTTTTAGGGGTTTTTGAAGCAGATCGCCAGATTTCTCTTTCAAGGTACGCCTGAGTGGACTGGAACCACCAACCGATGAGTAACCCCTAACTTAGGAGACAATTAACCATCTGTCCCACTCAGGGACTCTGTCCAAAAGATAAATAAATAAAACCAAATCTTTTGGCACTGTTCTCGTCTAACTTTTTAGGCGAGCTTCTGGTAAGTGCTCAACTGATAACCAGCTACTAATGGAAAGGTTGATGGGGGAAGTCCCGCCGCTCTATGAGAGGAAGACTACAGGCCTGAAAATCCTCTGGAGCAGTTCCAGGCTGTCCTACAGGGACAGGAGGAGTCAGAATTGCTTCAATCGCAACGAGTTCGGTTTGGGGCTTGTGGGCTAGAACTATACTAAGGAAGTGATGATTCTTTCTTATAGCTGACTGCAAGACTAAGAGAAAAGTTGTAATTACTCCTCTTTGCAGCAGCTGAACCACTGTGCTGCACCTAGAAATAGCCATTGAATGTGGAGCAGTCGGTGGAAACCTTGACTGGCCAACTCCATGAGGACCAAAGGGAATCCTGGGTTATCAGCTCTGATGAGACAATGGCATAACAATGCTTAGCAAAAACCAAGAACTCTTTTCCCCCAAGAAGTGTAGATTGAAATACAATTTCTCAGAGTTCGCTTAAGTCCACAGGTAAGGAGTTCAGATAATACAGCACAGACAACACAGCTGTGAGACTCACCCAGTTTGGTGACTTGTGTAAGCTCAGATAGGAAGTTCATGTTCAAACAGACCATGTTAGCCATTCTGGTTGTCCCTGGGCTCTGCATGGACAACAAAAAGTCAACATCCCATATCCTGGCTCTATATGTTGTTTCCCAAATAAAACAAAATTGCCACCTATGAATACTTTTTTAAAGAGGGAGTGATGGTGACCAAGAAGGATGCCCATATGTCAAAGCACCCTGAATTGTCAGACAAGAGTGTGTCCAACCTTCAAGTCAAGTCCATGCAGTTTCCCAAGTCACAAGGCTACATAAATGGAACAACATGCCTACAGACATTTCTACTAGAACCTTAGTAATGCAGGTATCTAGTACCTCCATGATTACCAACACCTACACCCATGAGATTGTGATTGTTCCTCCAAGCTACAGACATCCGGAGTTGGGCAGGCAATGACCCAAAGATCTGGCAGGTGAAGAAGGACCTGTAAGACTGACTTAAGGGGAGACCAAACAAGACACACACAGATGTCTCCGGTGCCAATAAAAACGTCAGTACTGGGGCTGAGTCAGCCACTGAATTGCACGGGCTGATTTGCTCTGCTATGATCAGCCACCTCCGCAAAACTGGAGTAGATTGTTTTGTGTTGAATAAACTAGTAGCAAAAAAATAAGTGTGTCTCCCAAGAAGCTCTCTTCCTCCGTACCAACAACTACATGATTTACTGTGGTAGGAATAACAAAGTCAAGAGAAATGGCATCGCATTCATCATGAAAAGGAACATTTCAAGATCTTTCTAGACATATAATGCTGTGATAGGATAATATCTATCTATTTACCTAAAATAAAGTTCAGTTAATACAACTAACAATATTCAAGCTAATACAACTAAGTTCAGTTAATACAACTAACAATATTCAGCTATTACAACTAACAATATTCAAGGGTATGCATCAATCACTAAATCCAATGATGAAGAAATGGAAGAATTCTAACACTTCTTCAGTCTTTTTGACTGACGCCTTGATAATTGCTGATGATTGGAATGTGAAAGTTGGAAGCAAAGGGAGGCATTAGTAGTAGGAAAATATTACTTTGGTGGTAGAAACAACTCCAGACAGAACATGATAGCATTTTGAAAGAGCAATGACTTCTTCATTGCAAATAATTTTTTCAGCATAAACAATAATTTCACACATGAACTTCACAAATGAAATGCATAGGAATCTAACTGAGTATATCTGTGGGAAGAGATGATGGAGAAGCTCAATAATATCAAACAAAGCCAAGAACTGCTTGTGAAACAGACCACCAATTGCTCATTTGGAAGTTCAGGTTGAAGCTGGAGAAAATTTTTAAAAATACACAAGAGCCAAAACAGAAACATGAGTGTATCTTACCTGAGTTTAGAGATTCTCTCAAGAACAGATATGAGTCATGGAACACTAATTATGGGCTATCAGATGAATTGTGGGATGACATCAAGAAAAAACATAATGAACTAAACGAAGGATCGTTACAAAGACAGGAAGAAAGGAGAAAATGAATGTGGAGGTCAAGAAGAGACTGAAATTTGCTCTTCAATGCTGAGAAGCTAAAGCAGCTAGAAGAAATCATGAATTAAAAGAGCTGAACAAAAAAATTTCTAAAGGGCAGCTCAAGAAGACAGCATAGAGTATTATAATGAAATGTACAAAGATCTCTAGCTAGAAAGTTAAAAAGGAAGGACTTGCTTGGGATTTCTCAAGCTGTAAGAAATGAAGAAAAAAAGGTCAAGTCTTGAATTGCAATGTTAAAGGGGTCTTTGGGAAAAATATTGAATGATGCTGTAAGCATCAATAGGAGGTGGGGGGAAATACACAGTTTATTTGATTAGAATTGGTTGATTTTCGGCACTTTAAGAGGTAGCAGGTGATCAAGAACCATGGTATTGAAGGAAGGAATTCAATCTGCACTAAAGGTATTAGCAAAAAAAATGATGCTCAAAGAATTAATTAAGTACCAACTAAAATGTTTCAATAAAGGGAGCATTCCTGGAAGTACTCACCATTATATGCCAAGCAACGTGAAAGACAGCTACCTGGATCCTCAACTGGAATATATCCCTTTTTGTGCATGTTCCAAAGAAAAGAGAGCCAAATAGAATGTGGAAATTATCAACAATATAATTACTATTGCATAGAAGTAAAATTTTGCTGACAATAATTTTTTTAAATAGTAGCAGCAGTGCCTAGGACAAGTAGTTTCCAAAAATTCAAAGTAGATTCAGAAAAAGATGTGGAGTGAAGGATAGTATTACTAATGTCAAATAGATCTTGGCTGAAAGCAGAGAATATCAAAAAAAATGATTATCTGTGTTTTATTGACTTTTCAAAGGCATCAATAGTGTGCATCATAACTAATTATGGATAAAATTTTGAAGAATAATTCCAGAACATTACATTTTTCCCATGTGGTGCTTGTCCATAGACCAAGAGGCAGTCATTCAAACAGAACAAGGGCGCACCACGTGATTTAAAATTGGGAAAGGTGTGTGCTATATCAGGGTTGTATCCTTTCATCATACTTATACAATCTGTATGCTGAGCAAGTAATCTGAGGAGCTGGACTAATTAAATAACTTGACCTCTCTATTGGAGGAAGGCCCGTTAACAACCTGTGATATGCAGATGATACACCCTTGCTTGTCGAACGGAGGCTGTCTAGAGGCACTTGCTGATGAAGATCAATGACTACACCCTTCAGTATAGATTGAGCTCAATGTAAAGTACATGAACGTCTCATACATGAACTAATAGACAGCCTCATGATAATTGGAAAAAGAATTGGATGTTGCCAAGGAGGTCATTTTATTTGAAGCCACAATCAATGCCCATGGAAGTACCAGCAAGAAATAAAATCTTTTTTTTAATTGGGCAAATCTGCTGCCCATAAGATCTTTAAAGTGTTGAAGAACAAGGATGTCGATTTGAAGACTTGGGTGCCCTCAGCTCAAGCCATGGTGTGTTCAATCACCTCATATGCATGTGAAAGCTGGTCAGAGAATAGGAAGGCTGCCGAAGAGTTGATACATTTGATACATTTGGGGGTTGGCAGAGAATGTTAGAAAGTGTCATGGGCTGCCAGAGAACAAACAGGTCGGTTTTGGAAGATGTACCGTCATAACGGTCCTTAGAAGGGAAGATTGTGAGACTCTGTCTCATGGAATTTGGAAAGGTTATCAGGAGAGACTGATCCTGGCAAAGGTCATAGTGTTTGGTAACGTAGAGGGGCAGCGACACAGAGGAAGGTCCTCAGTGAGATGGATTGGAACAGTGGACTCCAACATAGCACAGTCACGATGATGGTGCAGCACCGGACAGTGCCACCTTCTATTGGACCGAGAGTCTCTGTTAGTCAGAACTGAATTGTTGGCCCCTAACAATAACATGGTACCATAAGCTAGTACCTCAAGGTGGGAGGCTTGAAATGTCAGAAATGTATCGTCTCACCCTCCTAGAGATTACAATTTGGGGGGTTCAAGCAGTTTCATGTTCTGTTTGAAGGCTTCAAGATGAAGATGCTTTGTAGTCTGTCCATGTTTTTGATAGCCCCAGGCATTCCTGGACGTGCAGCTACAAGATAGCTTCATAACCCCTCAGGCTTCGGGTGGCCATCTTCCCTTTGTAGCTGCGTCTGGTCTGTGTTTCTTCTCTTTCTCTTTATAGAAGGACACCACTTATATTGGCTTTCGATCCACCCCGCACCAATATGACTTCAGGTTAAATGATCTGAAGGTATTCTCAGATGGCCTCAAGTCTTTTTGACTCGTTTCTATGATAAATGTAGAAAGCAGTCCTTCTCCACAGGAGTTCTTAGCTGTAATCTTTATGGAAACAGGTCGCCTGTTCTTTCTCCTGGGGAGCGACTCGGTAGATGAAACCATCAAATGGTCATCTACCAGCACACATACACTGAGGATGCCTCCGGAACAGGTCAGAGAATGAATGACGTTGCCAATGTTTGTGGCCTCTTTTGCCAACCGCAAAGTTGGGAGAATCCTTTTTGAGGTCTTAGTCCTGGGCACCCAGCCCGTCACTCTTCCAGGCTCCATACAAGTTCCAAGAGTCATCATGAGTGCCACAGAATGCTCATCATTACAAGATGAACATATTTATGGACACAAAGGATGGTCAAGATGAGCGGTAGGCAAGCTTTTGAGACAGAAGAACCAATCCTGTCCCTCACAACAATTTAAAAATTATTCAGAGTCCATAAATCTATATTGACAAACAAATGAAATCATCATTCGCTGGATCGTAGTTTCATTTTCATTTCAGGTTTACTTCAGAGGCACAGGTATGTACCAAAAGAACCACGTGTGGCTTGAAAGCCAGTTTGCCAACCTCTGGTCTAGACCAGTAGTTCTCAACCCGTGGGTCGCCATGACCCCTTTGGGGGTCAAATGACCCTTTCACAGGGGTCACCCTGTTCATAACTGTAGCAAAATTACAGTGATGAAGTAGCAACAAAAATAATTTTATGGTTGGGGGGGTCACCACAACATGAGGAACTATATGAAAGGGTCGTGGCATTAGGAAGGGTGAGAACCACTCTAAACTAAAAAATAAATCTTGTCAGAAATCTCTCTGCCACCCTGATTCCCATCATCCAATCCCCTTTCTAAACTTTCTGCCTCACCACATCCACTGACATTTATTTGTTTTCTTCTGTTTTTACTTTTTGTTGAAA
>NW_022103899.1:43107161-43120319 GCF_000313985.2 Echinops telfairi | reverse complement strand
GATGGATGGATGGATGGATTGTGATAAGAATTGCACAAGCCCCCAATAAAATGATTTAAAAAGAAAAACAAAAAAACTTTTTCTTCCATCTTGAATTCCTTGATATCCATTTCCCTTTACCTGCCCCGGCCCCCCTCCCACCATCACCAAATGTCCCCTACAGTGACTTTTTTCTTATTAAAAGTTATTTTCTTTAAAATGTTCTTGCCCTGAAGCAGTGTAGGGTCTGCTTGTGCTTCTTGTTCCACAACTAAAAGAGGTACCCTAACCAGGGAAAATAATAATACTTCAGAGCGAGGGTCAGCGCTGGCTCCCATTGTGAGAGTGCCGCTCAACCAAGATCGAAGAGGACAGAGGTGAGGAACACCTGTGGCCACGGGTGGCTATGAGTGAGGCTCTGGCCTCTCCATCTGTCAGGGGAGGCTGCTTAGCTCTGTGTCCTGAGCAAGGGATTTTCATTTCAGGGGGAAAAACAAGTTCATCTCTTATTTGTTCCTTCCTGTGCTGCCTCTTTTTTCCCTTATTCTCTCTCCTGACTCTAACCACCCCTGGCAATGATCACTTACTATGTCTGGCTGTGAGATCATAGGAGTTTCAAGTCTATGTGTGGGTGACGTTTGGCAGGGGACCACCCAAGGCCTTTAGGGATGACAGGACAGACCGAAGAAAAAACACTGCTTGCTAAGACCATCCCCTTTCCAGCCCACCCTCATTCCCACCATGGTCAGCACCTGACCCCTTCGGGTCCATCTGGCTGACCCCTCAGGATGCATCGCAGGGTGATTCTGTGATCCTCTGTGGGCTCTTCTACTGCCTCCAAACTTGGGAGATTCCTTCTGTAGGCATCAGCCCTGGGTATATGATCGCTCACTCGTGACCCCACCGTGGGTGCTTATAATAAGATGCTGAGTCTTTTCAGTCCCTAGCAGATAGAGAGGATGGATGTGCGTTCGGGGATGGCAGAAAGAAAGAACGCCAGTGAAGTGCGGGTGGGAAGGGGAAAGAGAAATCAACTGAAAGCAACAAAGGGGACTTTTGCAAGAAACCTCTCCCATCAGCCTTCATTCTTTGAGGACTTCCTACTTAGTCAAAACCGGAATTTGGTTTTAAGAGAGGCCAGGAAGTTTGGTTTATCAAAGGGGAAGAAAAAGAAGAAAAGAATCTTTCTTTTTTAGTGTGTGTGAGCCAAGTGAGTTTTATGAAAGATATTAGAAGTTTCAGGTTTACACAGGCAACTTCAGGGCCCTTCACCCCACCCCTACACCCACCTGCCGAAAAGCTGAGAGAGAGAGAGAGAAAGAGAGAGAGAGAGAGAGAGAGAGAGAAGAGAAGAGAGAGGGAGAGAGAGAGAGAGAGGAGAATCTTTCTTATATCTCTCTTTCCCATTTCTCTTTCTCACCACTGCTAGATAAAAGATCAAGGATTTTTGAGGATAAACCAGGCTGGTGGCCCCTGTGAATATCCATTGCTTCCAAAGGAGCCTCTCTGCCTCTGTGATGCCCTTAGTACTGAGGATCAAGGTCATGCTACTTAGATGAGAATAAGCGGGGTCACTGGAGTCCTCAGTGCCTGGCCACCATGTATTCATTGCACCCAGTGGAGAGCAGTTGTGGGAACCTAGGAGGGCCCTAGGTTAGGCAGGAGGGTGTAGCTGAAGATAGAAGGTTTACCAGACTGTGCAACTTTCTCCCATAGAAGGAGGCTGTGTAAAAGGAAAAGTCAAACCTTTTGAGTCATTCACACAAGCCACAAACCTCGCCTCTAAGCAAGGGACAGCTCCTCTGAGCTCTCCATTTCTTTAACTGGGAAATGGGGATAATCACCCTACATTGCAGGGTGCTGTTAGTTCTAGCTCTGGTTAAAGCTAGCCGCTTGAATGCACATGTTTGGACTCAGAACCTCAGTAAAGTGAGACTAAACAAGAGATGACCACAGAAAGAAGATGAGAGACATCAAGAAGATCTGAGTAGATGGAAAACCAAATAGAAGCAAAAAATTAACTCAACAGAAGATATCTACAAAGCAGGGTACCATGAGTAATGAGAAGCAAATACATTTGGACCCCAGGAAATCTAAAATATGAGCATCCTGGATACAAAAGGCAAAGATGACACTTGGAACTGAAAACACAGCATTGCGTGAATGTCTTGAAGAATCTAATAAACCCCAGGACCTAGCCTTCAAGCACACCGCAAGGCCAAAGAGCAGAGATGGAGCAGAATCCAGCATGCCATCCTCCAGTCTTCTAGCTCCACCAGGCCCAATTTCCCTAGGGCTCTAGATTGCTGGGAATCAGGTATTCCCCTCCTAGGCACAAAGTTGGAGAATGCTCTGGAAACCTGAGTAGTCTCAGACAAGAAGCCTACAGTGGTTGGTACATGGGGGTGGTGTGGGCCCCAGTGAAAAGTCCAGCTTATAGCCTAATTACTATAAACTCGAGGGCATAGAATAAAACCAAGAGCCAAAAGACCCTTCTCCAAAATGACTTTCAATCTGTTTTCCTTTCATTGTAAGGAATAATAGAAATGTAAAGTGTGTGTATAAAGTACAATGACAAGAATTATATTAAAAACATACGGCACCTCCCTCTCAACTCAGAAAATGGAACCTCGCCCATAACTTTGAACCGGGTATGTGTTCTTCCCTATTGAATCTCTCTCTCTCCATCTCAAAGTAACCACCAGGCTGAAAGTTATTTTAATTTTTTGTTTTTCTTTGTAATTTTACTATTTACACATGTATTTCTAAACAATATCTTGTTTAGTTTTGCATTTTTGAACTTTACATAAATGGTATCATCCTTTATTTATTCTACAACTTGCTTTGTTCATTCAATGTTATGCTTTTGAGCTTCCTCCATATTGAAATTTGTATGAAAGTTCGTTATTTTCATTAATGTAAAACTTAGCCCACTAATGTATAGTTTAACCCAGCATCTTGGATGATTTGAACAGGAGCAGCAACATGAACCTTCAGCCACCAGAAGAAAATAAATAATAAAGATTTGAGCAGAAATAAAAGAATCAGAAAATGGAAAACAATAGAAAGAATCAAGGTGAAGGACCAACCTCTAAGGGGGTGGGGGAATGACAAACAATACTTTTAAAGACCCTAAAAGGGAGGGAAGGGGTTGCCTGGAAATATGTACCTAATAAGGCATATTCACCTGAGTTTCTGTATACCCCCTGGGGACTCAGGCCAAGTGCCATAGAGCACTGGGTCATTGAATCTTGGCTCTTCAAGGTGCACAACATGCTCCAAAGACCCTACCAGGGGGATCCATTGTGGAAACTCCACTAGGTGAACTAGACTCTACCGCAAACACACCTGTCACTTAAGATTGAAATTAGATGTTGTGTGAAGAGACAGTAAACAGCCATACCAAGAGTGGTAAACTGTTGTCTTGCATGCCAACATTGGCTTAGTACATCATTGCCCTCCTTGCTGTGCCAAGACATGTTTATTCTGGCAGACCTGTGATTGACATTGCCAGTGAATATTACTGTAAATTTTGCCTGACAACCAACTCCAATTGTTTGTGTAAATAGTGCCCAAACACATAAGGATTTATTCTGTACAAGTGAATGATTTGGCTATTGCAATATGTTCAATCTCCTTCTCGCAACAGTGATTTAAAAATGAGTACCGGCGCTAATCAATGCCACTATTAACATGCTTAGGGATCTCCCTAATAAGATGCTTAGGGAAATGAACAGTAAGATTCTCTACCATAAATTAAAAGGGTGTCTTTTAGGGGAGCTAGAAGCATATAAAAATCATAGGTCCAGGAATGGGTTTGGGGCTTGCATTTAATCCTAGCTCCACCTAAGAACAATTAGTTCTTACAATGTGGCCCTGCCCAATACTGGCCCTCATGAAAGAAGCACACCAACATCTGTGAACCAAGAATTATAAATTATATAATCCAAAACTGAAGGGGGAAATAGTACCAGAGCTTACATCTTGAGATTCTGGTTTGCAGAGGCTATGGATGACAGTGGAAGCCTGAAATACATTGGCGGGATCTACACAGGAAATAAGCTTCAGTGATTTCCCTCTAACTATTATTGAGGGATGGGAATAAACTGGTTTCCAAAGAGAGAGTATTGGTGAGATGACTAGAGTAGATCAAAATGATAAACCTGACTTGAACAGTTAAAACTCTGTCACTTGATCTCCCCTCTGATATACTTTGGGCTAGATCTGGTTTTCAATAGTTTCTGTGGCTTGGTTTTTGTTTTGTTTTTTTCACATTGGGGCTTGTCTCTGATGTATTTTGTCATTGTGGGTAGCCTTCTTGACTCTTTGGTATGATTTTGTCTGTGTTTGGTGTATGAAACCAAGGATTGATGAATCTAGAGAGAAAACAGCTCGAATAAGTGTTCCTGGGGGGCATAGGAGAAGCTGATATCAAGTAGTTAAAGAAGAAAATGTTTTGAAAATGATTGTGGTAGTAATCGTACAATACTGCTTGATGTGATTGACTATTAAATGATATGATGTCTGGATTAGCTCCTCGTAAAATGATTTAGAGAAGGAACAAAACAACAGAAAGAATCAACAAGAAGTTGTTTCTTTGACAAGATTAACAAAATTGACAAACCACTGGCAAACTTTACAAGGGAACAGAAGATGTAAATATCATGAGTAAGAAACAAAGTGGATGGCATCAGAACGGGACCAACTGATTTTTTTAAAGGTAAAAGCACAATACAATGAAAGACTGTACTCTAACAATTAATTTGAAAACTTGGAAGCTTTGGTGGCATAGTGTTTACATGTTGGGCTACTAACTGCAAGTTCAGTAATTCAAAATCACCAGCTGCTCCTCTGGTGAAAGATGGGGCTTAGAGTCTCAGAAACTCCAGAAATTCCCAGGCACAGTTCTCCCCTGTCCTGTGTACATCAGCATCCATTTGATGTCAGTGAGCAGAGACAATATAGACAAATTCCTAGAAACATTTCACTTACCTGAATTCATGCAGAATGATCTAGAAAACCTCAACAGACTCGTGACAAAATAAGAAACAAGAAATAAATCAGGTCATTGAAAAACTCCCAAGGAATTCTACCAAGCATTCAGAGAAGTGTTGAAACCAATTGTACTCAAACTATTCCAGAAGATAATAAAGGATGGCAAACTCCCAAAGTCATTTTAGGGTGCAAACATAACTCTAATATCAAGATCAGGTAAAGAAATCACCAAAATACAAAATTACAAATCCATATCCCTTATGATCATAAATGCAAAAACTCTCAACAAAATCCTAGCCAACAGAATCCAGCAACAAAAATTACATCATGATTAAGTAGGATTCATAGCAGGTATGCAAAGATGACTCAACATTAGAAAAAGGTGATCTGTCCTACAAATAAAAGAAAGTAAAAGAACTACATGAGCATATCAATTAATGTAGAAAAGACATTTGACAATATCCAACATCCATTCCTGATAAAAGTCCCCAACACAATAGAAATAAAAGAGAAATTCTTAACATAATAAAGGCTATATATGCAAAAACCAATGGCCCACGTCTGAAACGATGGGGCAAACCTAAAAACACTTCCCTTGCAAACAAGAACCAGATAAAGATGCCCTTTTCCTCCACTCATTCAATATTATGCTGAAAATCCTAGAGCTATTAGACAACAGAAAGAAATCAAAGGCACCCAAACTAGCAGGCAAAAAGTAAATTTCTCTGTTTGCAGATTATATGACTCTATACATAGAAAGCCCCAAATACTTGACAAGAAAATTGTTGGAAATAATGGAAAGAGTCAGCAAAATGGCAGGGTGCTTTATCAACATACAAAAATCAACCAGATTCCTGTATACTGACAAGGATCGCTCGGAAAAGGAAAAATCAAGAAAGTAAAACCATTGGCAAATACTTAAGAATAAATATAACACAAAATAAGACAACATATGCCCAAAAGACTGTCAACAGAATAAAAAGAGAACCCACAGTCTGGGGGTAAAAATTGACAATGAGATATTAGGCAAGAGGCTAATCTCTAAAATCTATAGAAAACAACAACACCGCAACAAGAAAAAGATAAATAATCTAATTAAACATGGGCAGAGGACATGAGCAGACATTTCATCAAAGAAGACAACCAGAAGGTCAACCAACATATGAAGAAATGCTTACAATCACTAGCCATTCCAGAGATGCAAGTCCAACAGCAATAAGCTACCACCTTGCCACAGGATTGGTAGCAGTTTTTTTATTTGTAATCATTTTATTGGGGGTTCTTACAGCTCTTATAAAAATCCATCCATCCATAGTGTCAAGCACATTTGTATATATGTTGCCATCATCATTTTCAAAAATATTTTCTATTTGAGCCCTTGGTATCAGCTCCTTATTTTTCCCTCCCTCCCCCACCTTCCCACTCATAAATCCTTGATAATTTATAATTTTTTTCATGCCTTACACCAATCGCTGACTCCCTTCACCCACTTTTCTGTTGTCCGTCCCCCTGAGTGAGGGGTGTTTAATACGTAGATCATTGTGATTGGTTCTCCCTTTCTCCTCCTATATTCCCCCTACCTTCCTGGTATCGCTACTTTCATTATTGGTCCTGAGGGGTTTATCTGTCCTGGATTCCCTGTGGTTTAGAGCTCTTATCTGTACCAGGGTACATGCTCTGTTCTAGCCGGATTTGTAAGGTAGAATTGTGGTCATAGTAGTGGGGGTTGGGGGAGGAAGCATTAAAAAACTAGAGGAAAGTTTATGGTTTTTCAGTACTATACTACACTCTGACTAGCTCCTATCTTCCTTGTGATGGTGTACAATTTTCTACAGATAGGCTTTGGGTATCCATTCCAACCCGCCCCCCTTGTTCACATCCATATCATTGTTTATTCTGGGTCTTTGATACGTGATACCTGATCCCAATCGACACCTTATGATCGCACAAGCTGGTGTGCTTCTTCCGTGTGAACTTTGTTGCTTCTTAGCTAGATGACCACTTGTTTATCTTCAATCATTTAAAACCCCAGATGCTTTCCCTTTTTATAGCCAGGCACCCTCAGCTTTCTTCACCACATTTGCCTATGCATCCATTTTGACTTCAGTAATTGTGTTAGGAAGGTATCACAGAATGCTAGACTATCAGAACAAAGTGTTCTTCCATTGAGGGAGTACTTGAGCAGAGACCCAATGTCCATCTGCTACCATAATACTTAATATATAAATATATGTACATAGATCTATTTCCCTATCATTATTTAGAAATATATTTACATATGTACATGCCTGTATTTATACCTCTGTAAATGTCATTTGCCTCCTAGTTCTTTCCTCTATTTCCTTTTACTTTCCTCAATCCTGAGGAGAAAACAATGGGACCGATGGTACCAGAGGGGACACAGGAGATGGGGGAGGCGGGGGAAAGGACCGGGTAGCCAACAAACCCAGGGACATGGGAACAACAAGTGATCTAAAATCGATGGAGAGGAAGGTGTAGGATGGCTGCTCGGGCTTGATCAAGTGTAATGTAGCCAAGATGAATTAATGAAAGCCGAATGAAGGTTTAACATGATAATGGTAGCAAAGTTTTAAAGAAAGAAAAATGCTGGAGAGACTATAAAGAGATTGGAAAACTCAAACCCAGGTAGGAAGATTCTAAAATGACATACACTGTGGAAAGTGGTATGGCTCTTCCTCAAATACCTGGGACTAGAAATGTCATATGACTCAACAATCCTTCAACTTGGTATATACCCTAAAGAAATAAAGAACTTAGCAAGAGCACATAGATGTACATTCATGTTCATGGCAGCACTATTCACAATAGCAAGGTGGAAACAACCTGACTGCCCCTCAGTGGAAGAATGGATCGATAAACATCGGTACACATACAATAGAAAACAACATAATGCTAAAGAATCGTGATGAAACTGGGAAACACTTCCCGACATTGATGGATTTGGAGGACGTTATGCTGAGTGAAGTAGTCGATCGCAAAGGACAAATGTGGTGTGAGACTTACAAAGAATAAAATCAAGATAAAATGTTTTCATACCAAAAGAAACAGACTTTGATGGTTATCAGGGGTGGGAGAGAAACAGAAGAAAGGAAGCAATAGGCAAGGGGGTAGCTAGGTGTTACCTAAGTGAGGGGGAAGATAATATCCTATGAGAGAAACAAGGAAGAAAAATGGGAGGGGGGAATAAGGAAAGTTTTTGAGAGGTTAGATAGGTTGTTGAATACCAAAAAAAAAAAAAAAAAAGATCTGAAATGTAACCCCCTAGCTAATTCACAATGAAAAGAGACAAAATGTGAAGCTATTGTTTCTCACTATATTTTCCATCTAGATCGTTACACTTCTGAGGGCAATATTTCATCTCTCTAACCCTTTCTTGATGGTGTAGTGATTATGCATTGGACTGCGATCTGCCAAATCAGCAGTTCAGAAGCCCCAGCCACTCCTTGAGAGAAAGATGGGGCTTTCTACTCCCATAAAGAGTTACAGGGGAGTTTCTACTCTGTCCTGTAGGGTCGCTAAGAGTCAGCATCAACTTGATAGCAATGAATGAACGCTTTCCTGAATCTGCTCTTCCGTTTACACCACGTAAAAATGGCAGATTGGGCTTCCTGGCGAGACTCCAGTCATGTTCATTCTAAATGTTCTCTGAGTCTGAGGAACAACAAAAAAATTCTAAAGAAATAAAATCAGCGTTTTGGGTTGGTGAGTAAGATTTCTCAATGCAAGTTTTATGGGCTAACCCTTGGTACCTAGAATAATGGGCAAATGCGTACATTATCCTGATGGGAAACAAAACATTCTTCAGTGCAACTGTCCTCGTCCTTTCTGCACTAATAGAGTTTTTGATTTTCTGAGACCTTCCTAAGAAGCCCTCATGCACAGCCTGTGTGCTTGGAGAAAATTTATCAAAAATCACCCCTTTGGAATCTTGGAAAACAGTCGCCATAAACTTCTGAACTGACTTGGGCTTTAAATTTAAATGGCCCAATTTTCTTGGCCTAGACAAGTGAGTGCTTACAGTGATTCGTCAGGTTGTTTGAAATTTTCAGCTTGTAACCCATCAGTTACTAGAGCCTTGTTTGGGGCTCGTGCCTGCAGTGCAACTTAGACTTCTTCTACCAAGATCATGGGTCCTTGCTCCTAAGCCTCCTCTTAAAATGGTTGAATGTTGATGACTTTTTGATACGGTGGCTATGATGCTTCCTGCACCATTCAATATTTTGCCCATAGAATTGTTCAAGATTGCAACTCAAATATTTTCTTGAGTTCTTTTAGTTTAAGATATGCTGAGCGTCTCCTCCCTTATTTGATTTTCTAACTCTAGATCTTTGCACATTTCATCATCAAAATTTACTTTGAAATGTTCTGTTCAGCTCTTAGACTTCATCGTTTCTTTCATTTGCCTTAAGCACTCTACAATTAAGAGCACATTTCAGTCTCTTCTGACATCCACTTTGATCTTTTCTTTCTTTCCTGTCTTTTTTTAAATTTAATTTCAAAATATGTCTTTATGTTTTATTGCTTTTTATTTCCTGGTTGGTTGGTTGGTTTTGTTTGGTTTTTACTTTCCTGTCTTTATAATGACCTTTTGGCTTTGAAGATAGAAACAAAACTGGTGATCCATTCAAAGCTTTCTTCATGAATGATGTTCTTGATGTATTCCCATGACTCATCACGTCTTTTGTCATTAGTGGCCAATACGTCAAATCCGTTCTTGAGATGTTCTCAAAATTCAGGTGGTATATATTCAAGGCTGTCTTTTGGCTCCCATGGACTTGTTTTAATTTTCTTCAGCAACTGGAACTTACATATGAGCATCGATGGTCTTTTCCATAGGTGGCCCCTGGTCTCATTTTTTAAAATCATTTTATTATCGGCTCATATAGCTCTTATCACAACCCATACAGCCATCCATTGTGCCAAGCACATATGTACATTTGTTGCCATCATCATTTTGAAAACATTTGCTTTTTACTTGAGCTCTTGGTATTAGCTTCTCATTTTTCCCCTCTCTGCCCACCCCCACTCCCTCATGAACCCTTGATAATTTATAAATTATTATTATTATTATTATTTTGTCATGTCTTATACTAACCAGGGTCTCCCTTCACCCACTTTTCTCTTGGCCATCCCCCTGGGAGGGGTTTATATGTAGTTCATTGTGAGTGATTCCCCATTTCTCCCCACATCTACCCCTTACCCTCCTGGTATGGCTATTCTCAATATTGGTCCTCAGGAGCTTATCTGTCTTGGATTCCATGTGTATAGAGTTCTTATCTGTACCCATGTACATGCTTTGGTCTAGCCAGATTTGTAAGGTAGAATTGGGATCATGATAATAGGGGGGAAGAAGCATTAAGAACTACCTGGCCTCATTTTAGCTCCTGATATTGACCTTCTCTATCACCTCTTCCCTCGGATGTAATCTATTTGATTTCTGTGTGTTCCACCTGGAGAACTCCATGCATTTTGTATTATTGAAAGTGGATTTTGGCAATGAGGAAGTCATTTGTCTCACAAAATTATATTATGGGATCTCCAGTTTTGTTTCTATCTTCAAAGCCATATTTTCCAACTACTATTCCTTCCTCTTTGTTTCCAACTTTGGCATTCCAATAGCCAATAACTATCAATGCATGTTGATTTCATTTGATCAATTTCAGGCTGAAGAATCTGGTAGAACTCAACAATGTCTATATCACTACCTTCAGTGGTTATTGCATAAATTTGAATAATATTTGTATTGATTGGATTTCCTTTATACAAATAGATCATGTCCTATCATAGACAGCACTGTAATTCAAGATAGATCTTGAAATGTTTTTTTGATGATGGGATTCGATTCCAGTTGAATCTATCATTTGGGACACAGTAAATCAGATAGATGACTGATTCGAAATGGCTGATATCAGTCCATTTCAGCTCATAAATGCTGGGGCAATTGGTCTTTACACATTCCGTCTAATTCTTGACTTCTAATTCTTGAAATATGAATTATACTTCGTATATTCCCAGTTCTGACCAGTAACTGGTATTTGCAGCTGGTTGCTACACTTTTGAGTAGTGTCCCCATCAGCAAATAAAGGTCCCAGAGGCTGTACTTCATCCACGTCATTATCTTGGACTCTACTAGGAGAAGGTACCTCTTCCTCTGTCATTGTTTGAGGACTTCTGACCCGAGGGGCTTGTCTTCTATCAGACAATGTTCTGCTACTATTCATAAGGTTTCCAGTGGTTAGTTCCTTCTTCAGAGTCTGTTCTTAGTCTGGAAGCTCTTGTTCACTTTGTCTGGTCACTCTGGGTAACCCAGCTGGGATTTGAAATACCAAGGAGATAGTTCACAGCATCATAGCAGCACAGAAGCCACCACAGTATAGCAAACTGACAGACAAGTGGTGACAACGATGCTGTAGGACAAAGTAAAATTGTCCCATGGCTTTTCTAGGCTGGAATCTTTATGGAAGCATCTCTTTCTCTTCTCCTCTGAAACATTTTTCTTCCATGGAGTGGCTAGTGTGTTCAAACTACCAACTTTTCAGTTATCCGCCCCAAACTTAACCGTTATATTGATATTATATTCAGTCGCCTTTTAATAAATTCTAAGTGTGTGTCCAAAGGTTCTTTGGTGCATTCTGTCCACTGTCCCGGAGTAATATACCTCTTACAAGAGAAGTTCCTTCTTTGGGAATAAAAGAACTACCTGCCAGCTTTACCATTAAATACGAAGAGAGAACCAAGAATCCCCAGACATTTAAAGAACATCTCTAAAATGAAAGGCGTAGGTGTGCTCAAATTTCTAAGTTTTCAGTTAGCAGCCACGCACGTCAAGATTGCATCATCCAGGAACTCCAAGTCCACCAACTATTAAAACGCTGTCACAATCTAAAACATGTTTATTGCTCTCGCTTTGGTTTCCTCAAAATCCAGAAACCGAGACAAGGGCTTACATGTAAGTGGTTTATTCTGGAGAAGTGATTGATTCCAGGAGACAGAAGTAGAGAACCTGGAAGGCAGGCAACAAGGAAAAGCTAATCCCAGGGTGTGTTAGTCAACGTTCTGCCAAAGAGTTCTAACTCCCTCGCACTGAAAACCAGCTGCACGGGCTTGCGTTGGCTTCACCCACTGCAGGGAGCAGCAGAAGGCAGGGGATAAGTGGTGTGACTGGGGTTGTTTTCTGTAGTGAGGGCTGGGGCAGAACTGTGGAATGGATGGAGGTAAGGTAAAGGATAAACGGTGATCAACGTATTTATATTTCAAGTCACTTCTTGGTTACCCTCCAAATAGATACCACATCATTGCCATTGTTAGGTGCTGTTAAGTAGGTGCTGACCCATAGCGACCCTATGTCCAGCAGAACAAAACACTGCCCGGTCCTGCACGATCCTCACAGCTGCTCCTATGGTTAAGCCCATTGTTGCAGCCACCATGTCGATGCATCTTGTTGGGGCTCTTCCTCTTCTTCACTGCCCTTCTACTCTACCAAGTGTGATGTCCTTTTCCAGGGACTGGTCTCCCTGGTCTTCCCAATGCACATGAGGCACACAAGTCTCCCATCCTTGCTTCTAAAGGCCTTCTGGCTTTACTTCCTCCAAGACATATTTGTTGATTTTTTTTTTTTACAATCTACGGTACTTTCAATATTCTTCACCAGCACCATAATTCAAACGCATCAATTCTTTTATGGTCTTCCTTATTTAATGTCCAACTTTCCTGTGCATATGAGGAGACTGAAATACTATGGCTTGGCCCAATCACCTTCTCAAAGAAATATCTTTGTTTTTTAATGCCTTAAAGAGATCTTGTGCAGTAGATGTGCACTTTTTAATGCCTTAAAGAGATCTTGTGCAGTAGATGTACTTGCTACCATATTGTGCTTTAATCAGGCCCTCAAATCCAAAAGGATCCGTAAGCTTGGTGCACATAAATATTTCTATATGTGTCTTATTGGAATTAAGCCCTGCTTTTCACCTATGCCAAATGCTGTCAGGATCAAGTGTACCGTGGGTGGCAAGAACCATATTTGCCTTGCTTTTCTGGTCCAGCATCCACCTTAGCTCCACAGAATGAAAGTCATTCGACAAAATATTTGTGTGGGGCACAGGGAGGTGGTGGTGACCCAGCCTGGCCACTCTGATCCCAAGCAATCCTCAATCTCCCTGCTTC
>NW_022103899.1:43104255-43107061 GCF_000313985.2 Echinops telfairi | reverse complement strand
ATTTGTGTGGGGCACAGGGAGGTGGTGGTGACCCAGCCTGGCCACTCTGATCCCAAGCAATCCTCAATCTCCCTGCTTCATCCATTCAAATGTATTCTGGAGGGACTGATTCACATGAAGGCTTCGGATTGGATAAGTGTGGGGAAGAACTCAGTTGTTGTTAGTTGCCATTGAGGTCAGTTTCAACTTAGACCAATCCTGTATACAAAAAAAATGTGTGAAAAGTGAACAGGATTCTCCCTGCATCTTTTTCAATCAATCATCTCCAAAAAAGTGCTGAGAGGTAGGAAACTTACTACCATCGGTGGGTCTTAATTTTTTAGACTCTTTCCAACTCCCACACCACAAATATAAGATATGACTGTACCAAGGGCTGGATTAGAACCAAAGCTCTTCCACAATGCAGAAGTTTTCAGGGAGGCATTAATGGAGAAATTGGGTAGTCCTCCTCCCTCTGTCTTATAGTAAGTTCTGTGTACCCAGAAGGTGTATAAATATTTGATTAGAAACTAAAATAATGAAATCATCATTCTCCTTTCGACTTTCAGGAAAAGTGCTAATCAGATGATAAGCTCTTTAGAGAAGCGCATGGTTAACAGCACTTTAGATGAGGGATGTGAGAGATTGTCTACTCCACTGGTTCTCAGAGTGTAAGACTTGCGACAGCAGCAGCAGCGTAGTGTGGAAACTTTGAGAAATGTGATATCTTGGACTTCACCCAGAGTTTTTGAATCACAAACTCTAGGGGGAAAATCCAGAAATCTGAGTTTTAACAAAACCTCGAAATGATTCCTATTCCCACTAAAGTGTGAGAACTACTAGTTTAAAGTTAAAGGTACCCATTTCATTCCTTCTGCAGATAATGACAGTGAGGCTAAGAACGGACATCATCAGGGTCATACAGCTAAATAGCAGTTGGTTCAGAACTAGAACACTTTTTTTTCCCTCCCAGACGAGTGAATGTTCTGCCTATAATTTCATGCCAACACACTCTCTCCTTCCCCTGTGTTGGCATACGTTCCCAGAACAGCCAGCATGCTAGGAGCTGATGGGCTCAGTTTATGAGTGAAGTAGCTAACACTAAGGTCATGGAGTTGATCTCCAGTTTGGGCCATGTCCTTTTCCATCCCACGAACACGAAATGTACCTCTAGACCAATAATTCATCTCCCATATGCCTTCTTTTGCATGAATCCACAATCCGTTTTCACCAAGTCAAGTTCAACTCTTACCGACTTTATAGAACAAAGCAGAACTGCCCCATAGGGTTTCCAAGACTGTGAATATTTACAGAAGCACGCTGCCTCATCTTTCTTCTGTGGAGCAGCATATGAGTTTGAACCTTTCGTTAGCAGCCCGGTGCTTAACTCGCTGTGTCACCATGTCTTCTTCTTTGAGTCAATAAACTCACTACCCTCAAGTCTATTCTAACTTACAGTGACTTACAGTCCACTTACAGTGGACAAAGTGAAAGGGGCCCCTTGCATTTCTGAGTATCAGAGTCAGAAATTAAAAGTCAGATATTAGAAAGAACATGGCTGGCAAAAGAGAAGTCTACCATTTCCTTTCCCTGACCCCCTTCTTCCTCCCTCACCTCTTCACTCCTTCCTTCTAGTCTTCCCACAATCAGTTACTGCCTGTTTCTCCCGTGCCACAGAAATGATAAAGAAACAAAACCAAATATTTTAAATTCCTGTCCTCTGGAACTTCCATTAGAATGGGAGAAACATGTTCATATGCAGATAAAACCGTAAGTGAATGTGAACCATGAATCACGGAAATCATCTCAGGGTGCTGTCAGAGTCTGGAGGGGGACACCTGAGCCAGGTTGTGCAGAAGCTGTGTTAGGCTAAAAGGAAATTGGTTCCCAAACTCTGATGTACAGATCCATCTCATCCCAGGCTAAAGTTTTCACAGGTCAGAAAAGAAATGAGAAAAAGGAGGACATGTGGATTAATTCACATTTCTTGAAAATGATTGCCTTTTTTCTGAGATTATGTATGCTTACATAAGAATGATGGCATTATGAGGTAGTAATAACAATATGCAGACCTGATAGCATAGTGTTTACACAATGGGCTGATAATTGCAAGGTCAGTAGTTCAAAACCACCAGCTGCTCCGAGGGTGTAAGACAAGTCCTTCTAATCCCATAAAGAATTACAGTCTTGGAAACCCACAGGGCTAGCTCTACCCTGTCCTACAGGGTCCCTATGAGTCAGAATCCATTCAATGGCAGTGAGATTTTCAGTTTTGAGTGAGTAGCAGTAGTAGACATTGTTGTTCTTTCTGTGTGTTTGACTTTATTTGATTGAAGAAAGACAATCACATATCAGTCCTGCAAGATGTTTGGAAATGTTACTGGCCCTTGAAATTCCAGAATTTTGGAACTTCTGATGAATGAACAGGAGGTAGGCTGGCAAAAGGACAGCACTTTTTGACGAAAGACATTGGAACTGGTTTACTGATTTGACACTCTCCCACCAACACCTTCATTTCTGTTTTCCATTACTGACCCAAAACAGGAGTCCTCACTGGTTAAGTACTTGGTTTCTAACTGCAAAGACAATGGTTAGAATCCACCAGCTGTGTCAAGGGAGAAAGGTATGATAATCAGTTCATTAAATAGTTCAGTCTTTGTTTATACCTCTATCCATAGCTTTGCTTCCTAAAAACATGGGGGTTACATATGTAAATAGATTAATTCATAAAAACTAAAGGTATTGGCTTATGGGCATATATTTATATGTCAATACATTGAGATAGTGGACGAACTTCGGGCCTCTGCTCAAGCCCTCCCTCAATGCA
>NW_022103899.1:43005272-43104155 GCF_000313985.2 Echinops telfairi | reverse complement strand
CTTCGGGCCTCTGCTCAAGCCCTCCCTCAATGCACAAACACTTTGTTCTAACAACCTGGCATTCTGTGATGATCACCCTCCCGGCACAATCGTGAAGACAAAATGGATGCACAAGCAAATGTGGTGAAGAAAGCTGATGGTGTTGGGTATCAAAAGACATAGCATCTGGGGTCTTAAAGGCTTGAAGTTAAACAAGTGGCCATCTAGCAGAGAAGCAACAAGCTCACATGGAAGAAGCACACCAGCCTCTGCAATGAGGTATCAACAGGATTAGGTAACAGGCATCAAATGACCCAAAACAAACAAACATATTGTTGAGAAGAAGGGGGTGGTCAGAGCAGAGACCCAAAACCCATCTGTAGACAATGGGACATCCCCTCACAGAAGGATCACAAGGAAGGGATGAGTCAACCACGACACAGTATAGCACTAATGACACACACACTATTCCTCTGTTCCTTGAGGCTTCCTCAACCCTCACTATCATGATCCCAGTCCCGCCTTTCACTTCAGGCTAGACCAGAGCATGTACACTGGTACAGATAAGAGCTCAGGACACACAAAATCCAGGTCAGTTAAAATCCTCAAGAACAGAAATGGGAGTAGCGATACCAAGAGGGTAGTGGGAAGGTGTGAAGAGGAGGGGAGGAAGGGACAACCGATCACAATGATTGACACATAACCACTATCACCCTCCACCAGGAGAATGAGCAACTGAAACCAGGGGGCAAAGGAGACAGCGGTCGGTGTAAGATATGTAAATAATCATAATTTATAATTTATCAAGGGGCCATGAGGATGGGAAGCGGGGAGGAAGTGGGAGAAAGAGGAGCTGACACCAAGGGCTCAAATAGAAAGTAAATATTTAGAAAATGATGATGGCACTATATGTACAAATATGCTGGATACAACTGATGTATGGATTGTTATAAGAGCTGTAAGAGCCCCCCCAATAAAAAGATCTTTAAAAAAAATAGTTCAGTCTTGGAAACCCTATAGGGGCTGTTATACTCTATCCTATAAGATTGCTATGAGTCAGGACTGACTCAATAGACATCAACAAAAGCAGCCCCCAAACAGAAAGGGCTACCTTTAATTCACTAATTCAAACACTATCCACCACAAGTGCAGCTCTGGTTTGGACCCAGACTCAGCAGAAAAGCAAACTCAATGCCGGCTCACAGAGAACCTACAGGACAGAATCGAACTTCTCGTATGAGTCTCTGAGACTGTACGTAGCTCCTTATGAGGGTAGAAAGCCACATTTTTCTGTCAGGGAGCCACTGGTGGTCTCCAACTGCTGACCCTGAGGATCGCAGCCCAATGTATAACTACTACACCACCGGGCCTCCTTGGACCCAGACTATCCCAATCCATCTCCTTGAAGGTCACCCTCTTTATCACTGACCTGCTTAACAAAGCATGATGTCCTTCTCCATAGACTTCTTCCTCCTGATAACATGACCAAAGTACAGAAGACAACATCTCACCCTCCTGGTGTCTAAGGAACCTCTGGCTGTACTTCTTTCCAGACAGACTATTCATTCTTCCGTGAAGTCCGTGGGATGGTCATCATTCTTCATTAGCACTGTAATCCAAATGAATTGAGTCTTCTGCATCCTTTCTTATTTGTTATCCAGCCTCCATGTGGACATGAGGTGATTGGAAACAGCACGGCTTGGACCAGGTACACCTTAGCCCTCAAAGTGACATATTTGCTCTTTAACACTTTATTTTTTAAAAAGCTGTTTTATTGACCTATAATTCACATGCCAGAAAAGGCAGTGGTTTAAATATATATTTTTAAGTATTCATCACCACACTCAAATTTGAACATCGGTTTCATTCCTGTATCCACTATTATTAATCTCCCAGACCCCTACTCTTCCTTGCCATAACCCTACGAAAGTATTAATCTAGTTACTATCTCTGTGTAAAATCATACAAAAATGATCCCAACAACAACAACCAAATAAAACACAGGAAAATTTCAATACCAAATAAAGCAGAAAATCAGAAAAAGGAGAACAAGTTAAAAATGGGTCAAAGGGGGAAACAAATGATCATTTGTTTGCTAAATTTTAAGCTAATCCACTGCAGTAATCCACTTTCCAAAGCTCTCTGTCTGAAGACAAGACTATTCACCTGTTTGGTCGAGAACCAAGGGAAATGCATGGAGGGATTCTGAAAATGGATTTGGATTTTCCACATCATTCATAGAGAGGCCTTTTACAGTAGTTTTCCCTAATCCAGTATGTTGTTTGATTGCTTGCCTGCTCCTTCTCTGGACATTGACTGAGGATTCGGGTAAAATTAAATCCTTAATAACACATCAATCTTTTCTGTTTACAATGATATTACTTCCTGGTCCAGCAATCCACACTAAAGCCTGCAGTCCTTTATCTTCAACAGTAAGTGTTTCAAATCCCCTTTGCTTTCAGCGAACATATTGTAGACTATTAGTGAGTCTTTCTCCAGTCTTGATGCTGCATTCTTCTTCATATAGTCCAGCTCTTTGGACTGTTTGCTCAGCATACAGAGTGAGGAAACATGGTGGAAACATGCAATCCGGTGAGCCAGCTCTCCAAACAAACCCACGCAGCACCCCCTGTGCTGTTTCCACAACGGCCTCTCGGCCCCTGTACATGTTCCCCATGAACACAATTAAGTGTCTACTTTCCCATTTTTTCGTAATAGTGTCCAAATTGTGCCTTTGCATAATCAATAAAACACAGGGAAGCAGCTTTCTACCATTCTCTGGCTTCGGCCAAAACCCATCTGACATCTTGTCTTAATTATGAGGAGTATTAAAAAGGTCTTCTTTATAGTAAGCTTGGAAAAATTAGACTGGTAGGAACAAGAGAGGGAAAGGACGGGATAAAAATGAGCAGAGCCCTTTTGAGTTTAGCACTCTGTCATAGAATGCTTTGAATGATTGGAACATTTGTTCTGTCAAATACAGTAGCCATTCACCTGGTGTGGCTTATGATAAAATAAGATGTAAAATCGAGTTCTTTGGTCAAACTAACCACATTTCACGTGCTCTGTAGGTGCACATTCAACAGCATAGTTCCAGAATGTAGATGATAAGCTGTGTGAGAGCTTAAGATAATTAAAACTCACAGAAGGAGAAAGTGATGGCCCAAATTTGGGATGTGGGTCTATAGTTTTATGATCCAGGCATTTATTTTGTAACAAAGAAATTTTTTAAATTTTTCAATTAAGAAAAACATAAGCCAGAGAGAGAATAAATTAGAACATTAACTGAGGGATTAGGATCGTTAACTCTATTTTCAAGTCCTCAACCTGATGAGTTCGCCGAAGTCACTGATCCTCTTTGACCTTCAATATCTTTAACATTATTATAGATATGTAACACTCCAAACCTGCACTCCCTGTTCTGTTCCTGTAGCTAACCAAGCAACCAACCAATCATCGAGTGGCCAACAAGTTGATTCAGACTCAGGACTGTGAGACGACATACATCCATGCAAACAGTGCCCCATCGGGCCTTCCCGCGGCTGGTGTTTTGGAAATGCCTCTGGAGGACTCCAACCACCAATCTTTTGATGACTAGCCAGTGGTTAATGATCTGTGCCCCACAGAGCCTCTATTCCTACAGCAACGTATGTAAGTAAGCACTGTACTCTTTCACATTGAGCTCAGGTAAGCCTTAGGGTCCTTTTTAATGTAATCCACCAAGCAGCCATCAAACAGATCAGACTAGACTGTCACAGAAAATGAATTGTCTTTGCTACCTCCATTGGAGCTTCTTGTTAAATCAACTTGTGGTTGATTACTCATGGGACCACAAAAGAAGTCAGCAAGTAAATAAATAAGAGAAGACAATAATACTGAAAGGGCCATTATCTGGGCGAATTGTCTCAATGACCCTCCCACAACTTTTCTGAAGCTGCATTGTTCAGAAGATTCTGACCAAACTCTGAGAAGGTAATACTGTCAAGGAAGCTGCGCAGCACACGCACCTATGATCCCATCTGCGCAGCACACGCACCTATGATCCCATAGCGGGTCCTGAACGCAAGACTGAGAGGATGTAAGTGTACATTTCATACAACATGAACGTTGCTGTGTTTGTGAGGTGGAGGACTTTAGGGAATCTCAACCACTTTAGGATTTTTTAGGGCTTTATGATCTACGTAGAGGATTTGCCAATGTCCTTTCTGACCCCCGAGTGTAAGGAAGAAGACGGAATTAATCCACTCTATCAACAAACCCAGAGATGCAAGTCTGCATGTGCCAATGCTCTTGTGTTAAGTTGGTCTTGGTGATTCATGTTCCCTGGGAATAATTATCTGGTTAGTTGCTGTAGTACAAAGAAGACTTCCCCCATACTGAAGCAAGAAAAGTGTCAACACACGTGTGGACCGGGAACGGCAACTTTTAGGGGTCAGCTCATCTCGTTCCTACCCCTCCTCAACCACTCAATGAGCATGTCTTTGGGGAATTGGCTAGTGTATAAGAAAGAAACAGGATTTCGTTTTTACCCAGATCCCGTTTTATTAGAGAAATTTCATATGAAAAACCAGATTCTCAGCTTCTGTTTGCAAAAACAAACAAGCAAAATAACCCCAGAAGTCTAGCACGTTCTATCCATATTGCTGTGTGGCCGTATCAAGCTGGGGCTAAGGAGACAGGCCAGAATTTAACTTAGCTCATCTCCACTCTTTCTGTTACCTTGCATTTGGCCTCCTTTGCTCATCTACTGTGTGTCTTTGCTGTTTGAGGTGGGACACCTGGATCCACACTGATGCGATCTACGAGCTTCTCAAAGGAAGACCATCGCTTGTTCATCTGGCTGGATATCCCACAGTGCAGCGCCAGATCCGCGCGAAGAACCTGAAGGCCTCTCCGCTGTGGGTAAAGCACCGACTCCAACTCACAGGACCGAGCTGCCGTCTCAATTTGGCTTCTCTCCTGGCGAGCAGTGTCAGCACTCTGCCAGCAAGAGCCGGGTGGAGGCAGCTCTCAGGGGAAAAACAACCCAGCCCAGAATGAGAGCCCGGGGTGGGAGCCTCAAGGCCGAGAATGCTGCCTCAGCAATTTTCACTACAGCTTGGGTGTGCCTGGGGCCAGGGGAGGGTGGGTGCCCTGAGCGCTGCTGTTTTTGTTTTCCTTGTTGTTGTTGTTAAGCGCTGCTGACTTTGTTCCTATGCACAACACCCCTCCGTTGGGCAGAACAAAACACCCGTGCCCTCCTCACAATCGTTTCTCTGCTTGAGGCCAGTGTGGCCACCCTTCTCCTGTGGGGGCCTCCTCTTTCTCGCTGACCTTCTACTTTCTAAAGCTGGATGCTCTCCTTCCCGGACTGATCCCGCCTGACAACGGGTCCAATAGGCACGTGCTCTCAGGCATGTTTAGAAGCCTGGTGGTATCATGGGCTCCACCGGGTGCTGCTCACCTCAAGGTCAGCCATTCAAAACCATCCTCCACGCCCAGAAAGGAGAGGCTTTTTCTACACTCTGCAGAGATGGATAGTCTCAGAAACCCACGGGGGCAGTGCTGCTCTGATTTTAGAGTGAGTTACAATGAATCTCAATTGACTTGATGGCTCTGTTGGGGTTTTGAAATTGCGTATACATGGAGAATCACATAGAAGGGGCTGAAAATGCATGACGGACTGTCAGGCCCCAGGCACTAACCCCTTGGTGGGAGGACATGGAGGGAGTCCGCTTAAAAGAAAAGAGGCAGGATCCGCTTGGCAGAAATCGGTGAAAACTTGGACATCCGTCATCTGTCTTTTGTCACGGTTGTTTGCTGCTTTTCCCTTTGCTCTTGGGGAGCGCTTCTTCAGTAGGTTCCAGAAAGGCTGTTAGAGTGATTGCCTTAGCAGAGTCTCCTGCCCCCAAGGGGACTCTTCTCTCACCTTGCCATCTCATCTTGTCTTACAAGACAGTCCCCTCGTCTCTGCCCAGCCATAGTCCACCCTCTTCCCAAAACCAATTTCCTGCCTCCTGGTTCCTTGAAATTCTTTGAGTTGGAAGTGGTCCTTAGTAGGCCTACTATTCAATAGAAAGTGCACTGTCTTCCCAGAGGCTCACAGTGTCCCAAGCTTTGGCCTGTCTTCTCACAGTGTGGTTAGGCAGAGCCCCAAGACACAGTCTGGGTGGAACCAAGTAGAACTTGTATCACCCAGAGCTGCATAGGCCTGGGGGATCACACCCACCACCCCTTCCTTCCCCAGTCTAGCTATTCAAAGCCAAAGATGTAGAAATCACTTCAAAATCACAGAGCCAGAATCAGAATCTAGGTCTTAGCAAATCATGGAGTATTTAGCAAAGCACAGGTCTGGGGTTAGCTGGGCTGTTTGCCAATCCTGCCCCACCAGGAACGAGCTAAACGACTGAACTAAAGACTGTCTCAGCTTCCTCAGCTGTAGAATGTGCATGACAACAGTAACTCCATCCATGTGAAGTTGTGCGGATGGAGGGCACCCCCTGAGGAAACTTTTCACTTTGGGCCAGATGCTGACCTCTCCATTGAGAGAACTGAGCGAAGAGATATATGTAGAATGATTTTGTAAAATACTACCTTTACCTAAAGGCTTATGACTTACTCTTCCCCAGGTCCTCCTCCATGTTCGCCAACCAGACGCACTGCCATAGAATTGATCCCCCCTCACCACGACCCTAGAGGAGACAGCAGAAGTGCCCCTGTGGGTTTCCAAGACTTTCCATCTTCACAGGAGCAGAAAGCCTCATCTTTCGCCCACGGAGCTGCTGGTGATAAATAACCCGCTATGCCACCAGGACTCCTGGAGGATGTTGTAGAGCTACCGATATGACACTCCTTAGCCACATGTGCTTACATAAATTTACTTGAAATGAACTAAAGTTAAGAATCCACTGTCTCAGTCTCATGAGCCACATTTCCACAGCTCAGGCGCTCCATATGACCAGTCACTGCCGTCTTGAACAGCACAGGCACAGACGTTTCCATGGTTGTCGAACACCTGTTCTATTTGGATGCTCTGCAGTAGGGGAGAGAAGGGAGAAGGAAAACCTTGGAGGAGCCTTGAAAAAGTGAAAGCAGCGCATCACTGAGCTCTTGGGACCAATTCATTGTCTTGCCTTTGCTTTTCCTTCAGAGATGTCTCCGGGCCTCGTGATCTGGGTTAGAAACATGCATATTTCTGGGGGAAAGCTGCTGGAGCCTCTTCTGGCTGAAGCCTGCCCTTTTACCACCTGTCCTGGGAAAGCGGGGGCTCAAGGAGGGAGGCAGGCAGGCAGGCAGAGTCAGAAGAGGTTGGAGTACCATTAGTGAGCAGGTCTGAGACCACCAGCTAATCTCCCAAAGAGCCATGGTTCTTTGTGGGGAAAGAAGACCCTCTCAGCCTCTGATTCAGCTGCTCTCCTCTGCCAGGGTCCTAAAAGGAGGTGTTTCCAGAAGAGGACAGGATAGTGAGAAGCACAGACATTGTCACATCCTCTTCTATACAGTAAGGAAGGTGGAGCAGGGGAGGGGGCACTTTCCTGGAGACCTGGACAGAAGCCGGGAGCACTGGAACTCTTGTTTGGAACTCTTCCCACGGAGATTGATTGTTTGGGACCATGAGGCTGGTGTGCCAAGTGCTCAGCACACCAAGGTCAAGGGCGTGAGCTACACACTACACTGGGGTTTTCGTTGTGAGTGGGGCAAGCCTCCTTCAACCCAAGGATCCTTGGCCAGGAATTTCTATTACCAAGAAATGGCAGTTTCTTCCTCGGTTCCCACTGGGGCCTCTTTTAAGGACCCCACCTCTAATCTTTGGCCCCTCCCTCTTTGGGGGGTAACAAGAAACCCTCTTCATTCTTGGAACTCTGCAATGGCGGAAGGGAAACAAGGAATAGGTGTCGCAGCTCCAGATGGAGGAGCTCCTACGTGGTACAAATGGTTAAACACTGGACTGCTAACACGAAGGTCAGCGCTTCGGAAAAACACCTTGCTCTCTGAATGATCACCCAACCACAATAAAAAAAAAAATTTTTTTAAAGAAGAAGAAAGCGTGTTCTACAATGTGATTTAAAAACCCTTTTAAAACCTTACTTCCATTGTGTCATTTTCAACTCCTGGCAGCCCTATAGGCCAGGATAGAGCTGCCCTGGTGGGTTTCTGAGACTAACTCTTTAAGGAAGTAGAAAGCCTCATCTTTCTCCCACAGAGGAGCTGGTGGTATGGAACTATTGACCTTGTGGTCGGTAACCTAGTGCATAACCATGTTTCCACGACTCCTGCAAAGTGATCAGCATTTAAAATGGGGTGGGGGGGTGGGGAGTTCAAACCCACTAGAGGTGCTTCTTCAATGCAGCCTTAAGATCTCAGGAGCAGTGCTTGTATGCACACATGGGGTGGATCACCAGGAGTTGATGGCAACCACCACTAACAACAGTTCAGGGAGGCAGGGGGGTGGAATAGGAAGGGGAAGAAATGAGGGGGTGCTGGACGAGGAAGGAAAGAAGGTGGGTAAATAACAAATGGATAGAAGGAGAGGGGAGGTTTCAGGAAGAGAATGGCCGACATTAACTCTTGGTGATGTCTGCTACCGACTGACCCCATCTCCTCCCAGCTTCACACCATCTGCTGGGCTGTCTCACCCCTAGTGGCAGCTGGTCCATGGGGCCCAGCTTGGACCAGGCGGGAATGCCGGGTGGGAGGTGGGGCTGGGGAATGGGTGGGCAGCTTTCCTTCCTCTCTCAGCCTTTGAATGCTCGTTCCCATCCCTCCTCACCAGAACCTGGGGTGCGGGGAGGCAAAGATTTCTCAGAGGGGAGCAGAATGAACACTGTTGACCTTGTTCTTCCAGCCCCGAACTACTGCTCCCCGCTCATGGAAACCCGACACCAGCATCCAGGAAGCAGGAAAGGAGGTGTGGATAGGGAGGTAGTCAGATAGAGTTGTATGGCCTCTGGAACCCCAGTTTTTTCTGTGGTTCATTTCAATGAAAGGGCAGATCAGAGCCTACTCACCCCAGTCCTCACTGCCCAGGCCTAGTGGTCATCGTGCTGAAGCAGAGCGTTACACAATCTCTGGCAGCTGCCCAGGATCTGCAGTCTTCTTTCCTACCAAGATTTGTGTGTGTCTCCGTAGAGGATCAAATGATCACGTTTCCAACTTCTTTCATCTTTTGTTCTTTTCCAAATCAAAGAGCTAAGTCCCAGAAAAGGACAGGGCCAGCAAGGCCACGAGGCTAAGAGGCCTTGCTATTCGCAGCGCAGCCACGTCCTCCTCTGTTCCTCATGTCGAGAACAAGAGGTGGACAGTCTCACATCTTCAGAGCACCAGCCAACAGAGCCTACGGCCTATGTCACATCGACCTCACTTTCCCTGAGGATCCAGAGCTGGTCTTGCAGGCTGGCCTGAGGAATCATGTCGGATCTCGGTGGGACCATAGCTGCTGTGAGGCTACCAGGAATTTGAAGGTAAAGGTTTGGTGAAGAACCAGCCACAAGCTCTGAGATACACAATCCTGGAAGTGCAAGGCTTCCAGAGACGACCCATGTTTGCCATCATCGACCACCACGGCTGAGCCCTGCCAAGGAAAATCCTGACACAGCACCCTTGCCAGTTCCTGGAAGACACCATTTCCAGTTTCCAAACAAACTCACAGCTCAATTGGGCTGCCTGGATGATTCCAAATTCTGCCTGCTGAGCTTGATTTCCCTCTGCTTTTTTTTTTTTAATTATTAAAAATACAGGCCATCTGCCATCCACGTAGGAGGAAGGAGACAGCCAGAGGGCCATAAACAGAGCCAATGTGGTGCCAGGCCCCATGTGCCCACCTCTGCCAAGCAGCTTCCCCTGATCCAATCCCAGAAAATATCCAGAGGAGTCCATCTCTTTCTTCCCCAGGGGGTTGCTCTTCTCTTCTCAGAAGGAAATTCATTTGGAAGAAGCAATGCAAAGCACCCACAACCAGGGCTCAGGATGCCGGACTGGGAGCGAGGGGAGGCCTTGACGAGGAATCACACCGCAGCTTTTGCCTTGAGAAAGTCTGCAGTTTACATGGTTTCTAGTCCCTGCTCACCCCAAGAAGAAAACTCAGACATTGATTTCCAATAAAGGTATTAGCACTGCCTCTCACAGACACCCATGACATCCTCAATAAAACTATCAATCTAACTTGACATCAGTAGCTCGGGTTTGCAATAACAAAGTTATAATGTAAGCCAGACTCAATCTGACTAATTTGCATGTGAGCCTAGAGGCCCATGGGAGACAAATGGGTGTATCTGGTCATCCTAACCTTACCAGGTAACTGAAGGTAAAGATTACTTGTTAGCGCAGGACTCTGCAAACTCATGAAGGGAGCACTTAGTTTTGTGCAGAAGGTAAGCCACCCTGGTAACGCTGATAATGGGCAGAGAAACCACCTGCTGGTAGCAATAAACAACAGGTTAATGGATGGTGCAGAGGCTATTAGGAGTCCTAGCTTCTTGCCTGGGTCGCGTGGCCTCGAGAATCAACTGCTGGGATTCGAATAGTGGTTCCATCATTTTCCAGAACCATGAAGCAGGGAAGTTGCTACGCCCCTTTGAGCTTCCATGTGCTCATTTATAAAATGGGTAGAACTGCAGTACTTTGATGTGCTTGTTGTTGCTAGCTGCCTCCTTCACGGCTGTTGGTATGTTTCAGTGCATTCTGCTGGCAAGTGTGCCAATCGACCTCACTGAAGATTACCCTCTTTTTCACTCACCCTCTATTTGATCAAACACGGTGGTTAGTTTGGGCTGGGTTCTCTAGAGAAGCAAGACTAGTGAGATTATTCATATATAAAAGAGATGCATATCAAGAAAATGGCTCACACAATTGTAGACATGATTAAGTCCTGTCTGTTGCAAGTCCAAGGGACAGATTATAAACAGATTTTTCCTATCTCATGTATAACTGCCAGAGCCAACAAATCAAGAAGCAGGAAGATGAATCAGGAAGACCACAGGCTACTGGCAGCAGAGGCAGATGAGTCCACCGACATCAAGTCAAGCTCCTGGCTACAGAGTAGGATGAATATAAGGTTAGCAGGAAATATGGCAGGTGACTGGTTCAGCAGGGCAATGAACCAGATGCAGGATCCAGACCAGCAAGAAGAAGTGAGCTTGCTTCCCCACAGTGTCAATGTATAGAAGCGTTGGTCACACCACCAATAAAATGTTCTTTCAATTGTACCAAGGCTTTGATCAGATTAAGAAGGTAGCATCCACTCTATTCTTTCCACAACTGCTTGGCGGCTCACAGATGGTCCGATCACGGAGTTGATTACATTATGTTAGATTACATCCTGGGAGAATCCTATACCAGTGAGGTTGACATAAAACCTAACTATCACAGTGTCCTTTTCTAGCAATTGATCTTTCCTGATAGTATGCTCACAGTACACAAAACAAAGTCTTCCCATCCTGTGTTAGTCTGGGTAGACTAGAGAAACAAATCAACAGAAACTCATATGTGTCTAAGAGAGAGTTTTATATAAAGGATAATTATACAGTAAGAAAGCATCCCAACCCAGTCCAGTCCAAGCCCATAAGTCTGATATTAGCCCATTTTCCTGATACCAATCTGCAAAGTCCTCTTCAGACTCATGAAACACATGCAATGACACAGAATGCAGGATGATCACAGGCCAGTGGGTAGAAAGTCTTTGGATCCAGTGGAGTTGTAAGCATCTCAACACTGGCAGGGATCTCTACGTGGCTTCTCCGGGTTCAGAGGTCTGGTTGTATCAGGGTATGTCCATGTGGCTTCTCCAGCTCAGGGCACTAGCATAGTTTCAAGTGTCTTATCAACTGCAATGTCTCCCAGGGAGTGAACAGAGAGAGAGAAGTGTCTCCCACCTCCAAGGAAGGAAAAGCAGGAGTTCCCAGAATTCTCAGGGGAAGGCCAGGCCCACACAGAGGCCTCTTTGGCTATGACCTGATTGACAGACTAGACTCCACCCCTTCACTCTTAATCCTCTCAAGCCTCAAATTGACACCAGATTATGTAACCACCACACACACCCCACTTCTAATGAGCATTCTTTTGTATTTCTTCTACCACAGGTCTGTTTGTTGTTCACTAACATCTCGACTCACATTAATCAGTTCTTCTGTCTTGCTTTTTAATTAGCCACCTTTCACCGGCATGAGGTGAATGGAAAGATATGAGTTGAGTCAGGCTCATTTCAGTCATCAAAAAAATTTTAAATCTGTGTTTTATAAAACGTTAAAAAGATCTGTTGCTGATTTGCTTAGAATGACGTGTTGTGTGATTTCCTGGCTGCTACTTCCTTGGAAATTGATCTAAGTAGAATACGATATCCACAATTTTAATTTTCTCTTCTTTTATCATCCTTGTGTTTATTGGTCTGTTTGTGAATATTTTTGTTCTAGTCACATTCAACGATTGTTATAAATGTCTAGCAAGTTAATCTAGGCAAAACCTAGTACAAGCATTTCATGGGCTATGAATAAGCTCTCTTCCTAATTGTGCCATTAGAATTTTTAGATATGTTGGACTAGGTACATACCTTTATGTAGTCTTAAATTAGTGCAAGAGAAAGCTCAAAGCCTTTGCAATTCTTTACAACTTCATGTGCAGCTATAAAGTTTGATTCTGGTGATTTGGTGGGGGGGTGGCACACGTAGGAGTTATTTAATTGTTTCAAAATGTGGGCAAATTACATAACAATAAAAGACAAGTAGGAGTTGTTCATTAATCAGATATTCGTAACCCAGGGACTGCCTGTATTGTCCCAAATAAGATGTTTTCAACAATTCAAATCATTTTAGAAACATTCTAAATTCAAGTGGCAATTGTATTCTAACAGTTTAGGGACAAGTTTTAGGAATTGCACAAGTGTGGGTGGCAGCACAACACACACGAATAAAAAGAGAGGAATCCATTTAAACCTAAGGTTAAAATTCCAATTTTGAAGAAAATGGCAGAGCACTAATATGCCACACACTTGTTCCTTGAGATTTTCCTTTGTTCTCACTGTTTCTCACTTATGTATTCCATAAACTCCCACTGTAGTGGAACATATTGTGTCACTCAAAACATACATGCAAGCTCTGACCCTCGGAACCAGTAAATGATAGCTTTGTTGAAAAAAAGAGTTTTTCAGATATAACTAAATTAAGATGCAATCATACTGGAGGGTTAGTCCGGGTAGACAGGAGAAACAAATTCATAGACACTCATATGTGTGTAAGAGACAACTTTATATCAAAGAGCAATTATACATTAAGAAAACATTCCAGCCCCGTCCAGATCAAGTTCATAAGTCTGATGCTACCCCATATGTTGATACAAGTCCATAAATTCCTCATCAGACTCATGCAGCCATGCAATAACGCAAAATGCAGGAAGTTCACAGGCCGGTGGGTGGAAAATCTTGTGGATCCAGTGGTGGTGGGAGCCTCTCAGCACTGGTGTGGGTCTCTAGGTGGCTCCTCCAGCTCCAGGACTTAGGCTCTATCAACATATCTCCATGTGGCTTGTCAACAGGAATGTCTCACAGGGAGTGTCTCTGTGTGTCCCGCCTCCAGTGAGCTATTTCATATCCATAGTGCCTCCAAATGAGGTTATCAAGCTGTGACCGGATTGATAGACTAGACTCTACCCCTTCACAAATTGACAGGAGATTATGTAACTGCCACGCTGGGCTATGGTGGATCGTAAAGTCAATGCCTGGTGTGCATAAGAGGAAGGACAGTGAGATTTGGATACGGAGACACAAGGAAGAAGCTAGAAGGCCACAGAACAGCAGAGCCGCAGACTGGAGGAATGTACCTCTAAATCAAGACATGCTAAGGTTTTCCAGCCACCATCAGAAGCTAGGAAGAGGGAAGGATTTGGCATGCCCATGCCAACACCTTCATTTCAAATTCCAAGGCTCAAGAACTGTGAGAGAATAAATTTCTGTTGTTTGAAGCTACGTGGTAATGTGTTATGGCAGCCATGGGACACTAATATGCTCTCACTGCTCACATATGTGTAAACACACCCTCACAGTAACTGAAGCAGAAAATACCTACCTAAATGGTCAATTCAGGTAATGGTGAATTGGAGCTAAATAAGTCTACCTCCAACTGGCTTTATGCATCATTTTTCCAAATAAGTGCTTGAAAAACAGGATGTGCTTGTATATTTTTCCCTGTGCCCTCTCTGGCTGACTCCCACATTCAGACAGATGCAAAATTACTCTGTACGAAAGAACTATACTGAGTTTGGGAAATGCCAAAGAGGCACAGTCCCGTGATCAGTGGTGGAATGAGCCTGAGATGGGCACTACTGTGCCACAGAATCTTACCATCCAGGAGGGTAGAGTGGTCAAGAGTTCATGTGTGGACCCAGACTTCTCTACTGTTGTGTGTCCATAAGTTGTCTAAGTCTCAGTTTGGGGGGGGGTTGGTCTGTGAAATGGGTATAATCATAGAGCTCCCTGAGAAGTTTGTTGTCAAGAACAAACGAGTGGCTATCATAAAGCATGTGGATTGGCACATAGGCTGTCCTCAATGGAAGTTGGCTGTGGGTTTCACGGGCTGTTATGAAGAAGGCATGTGGCAGGTGAGCATAATGGAAAGTTGTAGGCAAAACAGCTTTGTCTTGGCCAGCGATCCCCTGTCCTCTGTGTGTGTGTCCTGTTTCTCTTGGACACGTGCACAATCACGTAGTCTCCCCCACTCACATAAGTGCCCATCCAGCTCTCCTTTCCTATCCCAAATTGTCTCTCCATCTGCCAGTCTATCTCCATCCTCACACATGTCATGGAAGGTATCTTCTGACGTGCTCTCTCTCTCGAGACCACCTTTGTCGGTCCCAGGCATTATTTATGACTAACTCTGCAGATTTCATTTAATGGAGAAAATCCCAGCCAATCCGTCTTCTCCTGCTTCCTCACATTGAAATTGAGACATCTGGAAAGCAGTTTAATAAAGTGGCTGACAGGCAGCTGGTTCCTGGAGCTCCTCCTGGGGACTCCAGGAAGTCATTTCACAGAGGAAGGAAGCCGGAAGCCAATCAAGTTGATGGACTGCTAGTTTCAAGGAGTTCCTCCGGCCTCCCCCCACATCCCCCATTCACCTGGTCAGCTGCACCAGACAAGGAAAGGGCTATCTCCCACCTGCACTCACAGGAAGGGATATAGGAGTGGTGCTCAGGTCTTGGCTAAGACACTAGGCCTCTCTCTGAGATTCCTCGAGCCAAAATCTGGTTTGGCCAGATGGATTCTCAGACCCTTTCATGCCTTAACATGCTAGTGTCAAGTGTATGTGTGAGGTCAGGGCAGACAAAGCTATTAGAGGCAAGCCACCACGACCACCACCCAACAACAAATGTTGCTATCACGTCTATGCCTACTTACAGCAACCTGGTAGGAGAGTACAGAACGGCCCCTGTGAATTTCCAAGACCATAACTCCTGATGGGAATAGAAAGCCCCGTGTTCCCTCAGAAGAGTGGCTGGTGGTTTCGAACTGCCAACCTTAGAGGTTGCAGCCCAAGGCATAATCAGGATTCCAAGAGGCAGACAAGGTACCAGAAAAAGGCCTGAAACCATTTATTAAACTACTACTTGGTAGAAAACCCTGGGCTTGGAGTGCTATGGGATTCCAAGACAGAGGAATGTATAGATTAGAACAGGAGATCCAACTTGCCAGGGAATGATCTTCCACGCCCCCCCCAACACAGTGCACAGGGCATTTCCCACTGCACCAGTGAGTTCTCCACCTGATGAGAGACAAAACTTGCACCGAGAGAAAGGAGAGACCAGGCAGCACAGAGTCATCACTGTGACTAAGTCTCAGGTCAAGTTGCACAGGAGAGATTAGCCAGAGGGCAGGGACAGTCGCCTGCAGGAAATGGGACTTGAGTGAAGCTTGGAGAGCTTTGTACCCACAGAAAGAAGATAATGGGATTCTGAGAGGGAAAAACAGTGGGAATTACCTGGGCCAAGGGAAAATGAAAGTGCAGGTTTCCTTGCTCACAATTTCCAAGAACTTTAAGATGGCCATGACAGAGCATTCAACCACCATGGGCCCTTCCAAACAGAGGGCCCTGTGCCGTTACAGAGATCGCCATGCCTGAGAAGCGAGCGCTGTCCTAGGGAACCCAGTGGGGTGCTCTTCGCTTTTGTGATTTGCTGCGTCTGTGTGCACGTGTCACCTCTCTGCGCTGGAGATGCCTCACCATCAGATGACGAGAAGCAGGGAGTCCATCATGTGTCTCTGAGAGGGTCTGGCTGACACTATTCCAATCAAGTAGATCAGACTGCTAAAGATTCCTAGGAGCTGGAGGCAGGTGGAGAGTTGAGCAGGGCAGAGTGAGCCCATTCGGCTTCTCTGTCCCATAGTCTCCTTGCCCAAGCGGCAGAAAAGAGTCCACCTGTGAGCATTGCACACTGCTGGACAACATACAGGGAAGGGATTTCCATGCCCACTTGCCCTCTGCCCACAGTTGTGATTATAGATGACTCAAGAAAAGTTAAATCTGGCTTGTTTGCTTTTTGCGTTCTCTCTCCACCCCCCAAACATCAGGACTTTGCATTTGCTTTCTGTGCTATTCTTCAGGGAATACTCATGTGCTTATTTAAGTCGTTTTCCTTTCACATGTCACTCATTCTTTACATGGCATGGGATAGGGAGGCTCAGCAAGCAGTGGCACGCTGGCCATACCCAGGGAGCCACTGGTTTTGCTTGGTGTTGGTTTTTCAAATGACATTTCATTGTCACACAGTCGGACCCATTTGCTTGTGTGTCCATGGCCACGTGTGCACTACCGCAGTCTAGTTCAGCAGTTGTAACCTTATGGCCTACAAAGCAAGAACATACAGCGACTAGATGAAGCTTTGACGCCCTGGAGGCATAGTGGTTATGCTTTGAACTGCTAACTGCAAGGTCAGCAGTCCGAAACCACCAGCCGCTCTACGGGAGAAACACGGGGCTTCTAACCTCAGAGAGTTACACTCTTGGAAATTTGCAGGGACCGTTCTACCCTGTCTTTTAAGGTCACTGTGGCATTGACTTGATGGCAGAGAGAGAGCTGATGCTTTGCCGAAAAGGCTTGTCTATCCCTGTTCCAAGGAGGGGGAGTTGGTGCTGGTGGGGGGTGGGGGTGTATCGTTCACCTTAACTAGAAGAAAGGAGCATTTTGAAAGTAAGATGTTTAAATTCCAGCTAAACCAATTGCTGTCAAGTCATGTCTAATGCGTGGCGGCTTCAGGTGTGGCCAAATGAAACTGCTCTATAGGGTTGTCGATGGATGTGTTCTTTGGAAGTCGACCACCAGGTCTTTCTTCCAAGGATCCTCGAGGTAGATTCACATCTACGACTTTTCCTTTAGCAACTGAGCATATTAACTCCTTTTATAAATGGGGTCAAAATGTGTCTCTCTCCATTCATGGGTTCATTATCTATCTAGTATCTCCTCGAGACAGCCTGCCCAGCAAGGTTCTGGGAACATGAAGGCAGAGACAGTATGACGGTCCCTGTATTCATGGGGTTTACATGCTAGTGGGCTTAGACAAAATGCACTGTCATTGAGTGGGTACCAAATCCCAGCAACCCTATATAAGGGTTCTGAAGCTTGAAATATGAGAGAAGACAGCCCCAAGTTTCTCCCATGAAGCAGCTTGGTGGATTTGAACCACCATACTTGCAGTTTGCAGTGCAATGCTTACCCGAGGGTGCCACCATTGTAGATCAAATAAACATAACAAAACAGACAAACACCAATACTGAGTCCATTCTGACTCATGGTGACTCCACAGGACAGAGCAGACCTGTCTCCATGGATTTCTGACACTAGCTCTTTATGAGAATAGAAAGCCTCATATTTCTCCCACAGAGTGGCTGGTGGTTTCGAACTGCTGACCTTGTGGTTAGCAGATCAACTTGTAATAAGGCCTTCTCAGTGTCCTGATGGATCTTTGATTTCCATTTTAAGCAAAAAATAATAAACAGCAAACATCATACATGATGGGGTGGGAGTCCGACTGAACGTTGAAAGAAGGTCTTTGAGATTGGCAGTCAAGGAGACCTGCATGAGAGACATCTGACAGACTTCAAGCTTCCTTGGTAGAGAAATGGGTTTGAGTGTTTGGTCTGAACAACTGGATGCTCCAAAAGTTGGCAGGAAAAGTCCATGATCTTTTCATTACATTTTTCCATGAACCTTTTGAAGCCTCCTCAGAGATAGCAACCTCTGATGTCAGCACACACTGGCATCTACAGAATTGCTCACTGAGGGTGCACTAGAGAGGACCGCACAGGGGCTGTACTGAAATTTCTGGCATGAATTCTCTGCCGTTGCCATCTTAATGTTCTTGTAGATTTTGAACAAGGGGTCCTGTACTTTCATTTGGCCCTGGGTCCCACTGTTCATCCTTCCCAAAATCCCATTCTCTTTTTTCTATGAGTACAAAGCTTTGGAAACCAAAACCCAAGCAATCAACCAGCCAGGCATGAGTCTGAAGCATCATTCTGAAGTATACCTAGAGGACCCAAGAAGTAGGGTGTCAGAACTGGTGCTCTGGAATCAGATGCTGAGATGGAGTTTGGGGTCTACAATGTTTTTTGGGGGGGATCAACACCTGTGAAAGGAAGCGAGAAGTAGGACTGGGCAAAGAAGGTAGCTGCCCTATAACGCATGCCCAACAGGGCTTCAGCCAACTGGTGGGAAGTTCTGAGGTAAGCGCTGTTACCCAGCCTGTGCCAGAGATGGCCTTTGCCATCTGCTACATCGCGCCCATTAACAGGTTGTAGCCTACCCTGTGAAGGGCAAGACCTCAAACAAGACACACTCTGCAGCCAAGGCCAACCCGCTGGAGACTATCGATAACCACACAACCACAGCTGGACAGCCACTCATCCCTTGAAGGCGAATCTGAGCAGCAGCAAGTCTCTAGGGCATCTGCACAGGGAAAACACCTTTGCAGTTAACACTTCCTCTTAGCATTCTGCTACCCCAACTCCTTATCCCACTACGCCTCTCTCATTCTTCCCCCAGGACTTTTTGTTACCAGCTGCCTAGCAGGGTTAGAAAGTGACCTGAGAAATTAAACACCCCTCAGGAGTCAGCTGGGACAATATAAGGCATGCTTTTGCTATGAGATTTTTTGGAGTCACTGGGACCACTCCCCCCACACCAGGAAGACATTTTTTTTCACTCGCTCTAGGAAGAAAGCGAGTCAGAGTATGGGACATGGTTGTGAAAACCCCAGGGGAAATCTCAGACATTTGAGATGGGAGGCTATGAATGCCATTCAAAGAGAATGGTATTTTTCCCTGAACTTTCTGAAGCCTCTTCATACTGTCGAATGGTCTTTGAAACACAATAAATAAAAGCCATGTCCTGAAGCGATCGGCAAGCCTGACTGGTGTCTGACACCTCGGCTGCATCAGGCAACGTTGGGCCTGCCCGTGGCTGACTAACCCACTACAGTGAGGGGAGAGAGCTACGTTTTACTTACTCATTGGAAACCACAGGACCAGATGAAAGGCCCTCTTTAGCTCAGGGAAAATCTGGAAATTCCCCTGATGGGTCCCTGGGACGCCTGAAAATGGGGGGGGGGGGCAATTGGGTATGGCCATGGTCCTCCTCCTCCCCACACATGGCAACAGTGGAACACCCTCTTCATAGAAAACGGCGTGAGAACCTTTGATTTGGGCCAGTGTGCTCATTTTAAGGAGGAGATTTCAATCAGAGGTGTACAGAAGTGAGGTAACATAGCAGATCCCGCAGCCAGCTCATGCAGGGCCAGAAGAACCCCAGTCTCCAGGGCCCCTCCGTCCCCCTCTTCCTTCTCATTGTCCATTGCAGGGCGGGACTGTCTCCAGGTGTTGGGCCCACTCTGCCCTCAGCTCTCCCTCCGCTCAGCGACCTTCCGCCCATCAGCAGTACCATTCCCTATCATCCACTGCAAAACTACCGCGTCTTCAGCATCGCCTTGTGAACATTCATCAAAGTACTTACGTGAACACAGCTGAGAACCCTCAGCTACCTCTCTCTCCATAGGGGGATTGGCTGGGTCCCACCACTGCCATGAGGAATCCCTGAGGCCTGGGGAAGACCTGACAGCTGAGCCATTTTCTGTCCTTCTCCTCAGGAGGACAGAACCAAGTGTGTGGAAGTGCTGGTTGATGCTGGAAAGGAAAAGGTAAGGCAGGGAGGAAACCGCTGCTGATGTCCCTAGAGCAGTGGTTCTCAATCTTCCTCGTGCCGCAACCCTTTCATATAGCTCCTCATGTTGTGGTGACCCCCCCCAACCATAAAATTATTTTTGTTGCTACTTCATAACTGTCATTTTGCTACTGTTATGAATCGAGCGACCCCTGTGAAAGTGTCGTTCGATCCCCAAAGGGCTCATGACCCACAGGTTGAGAACCGCTGCCCTAGAATTTCTGAGACAGAACTGAAGGGGACATGTTCATGGCTCTTGTTGTCTTGCATGCCCAGGGCGGGCATATTTAGCCTGATTGGGGCGGGGCGTTATATTGGCCTCAGTCTCCCTGCCCCCACCCCACTGACCTTGAGAACTCTATGTTGATCCTTCCAAGAACATCAGAGGTTGCTGTCTGAGGAACCCACTACTAATTACTTCTTCAGCATCCGCCTATATTCCTGAATCCCAAACCAAAATAGAAATTTGACTTATGAATGTAAAGCAGGGAGCTAAGAAGTCTTTGATGGGATTCAGCAAAAACATGGTCCAGATACGGGTGGATCAGATCAGTGGATCAGGAGTCAAACACTCTTGATGGGTTTTTTGTTTGTTTTTTTTTCCCCACAGTGCCTCCTCCATCAGAACCACCTGGATGTATGTTGGAAGTCTAGAGCCCCCCGATCCACTGAATCAGAGCTTGTTAGAAGGCCTTGGGAATGTGGCATTCCTTCTAGCTCTTCAGATGGAGCTGAGCCTGGTGAAGTGGGAGAACCACTGACCAGATGTAGCCTGATTCCATGTCGACCGCATGGGCAAGAAGCGTCTTGGAACCTAATATATCTATTCTTTAAAAGTGGATTAAATGGTTCTTTTCTTTCTGGAGAGTCTACAAGTTCCCAAGGCACCTACCTGCCTACATGTTGCTTCATTTGGCTTTCACGGGCACCTTAAGAGGTGGCCAGGGAGTGGCAGTATGAGAGTAGGCATTGCCAGGGCCTGGGCTAGGTGACTGTCTCCCATGAAGCATCACCCCCTTAAGCAAGGCATCACAGCAAGAGGATGAAAGAGTAAGGAGGTCAGGGGAGCCCCTCTCGGGAAGTCCAGCAGCCACCCAGGGTGACTGAGGGAGGCAGAGTCTAGAGATGCTGGGAGACACAGGAACAAAGAATCATTGAAAAGGTAGGTGGGCTTGTCGGGTGAGAGGAGGGGTGGCAATTAGTGGAGGTGGGTGACGAAGGATAAGAGGCAAGAGAAGGGAAGCGTTCAGAGGGAAGAAGGCCCCATTGGAGTGACTAAAGGTTCTTTTGTCTGGCAATGAAGGGCGAGCTGTGGGAATTGCTCTTCTTTCCAGGGGAGTGGTCACCCCAGGGATGGGTGTGAAGCAGTCACATTTCCTGAAGGGGGCATCTGTCTGGCTGCATCTATTTCCAACCAAGCTGAGCAGGAACCACTTTGGGATGGCTGGCTGTGAGTCCAGGGATCAGAGATGGGAAGTGATGAAAGCATGAATCATTGGAGAGAGAAGACGATGAGTCAGGATTTATTCTTCTTTCAGTCTGCTGCTGCCTCTCTCCTTGTCTGCTCCTTCTATTTGGCAACAAGGGTCCAGGGCCCAAAGGCTGCTTCTCCCCAGACAGAGATTCTTCCTAAGAGCTGTGGCCAGCTTGCCTCAGTCACCATCCAAATGAGGGACCAGCTTGCCTCCAGCCTTGGAGAAGCCACAGGTTGTCATTTAGCTGCAGATCTTGATGCACGAGGATCAAGAAAGGGTTATCACGAGAGTTTCAGGGCAGGACTTCAATATTGCATGTTCAAAAAAATGTTATGCTTATTTTTACAAAACTTATTCTTCTAAAACAAACCAAGTTCACTGCCATTGAGTCAATGCTGACCCATAGTGACCTCCTCCACAGGTTCCCAAGATTGTGACCGTTTATAGGAGTAGAAAGCCCAAGCTTTCTCCCAAGGAGTGGCAGGTGGTTTCAAACTGCTGACCATGCAGATCACAGATGCACTCGCCACCACTATGCCTCCTTATAGATCCTCTTAAAAGAGATGAGCCTTCGGTCTATTCTGACTGTCCCATTTCTCTGTATCCTGTCTTCTCTAAATATGAAGAATACCTAATAATAATTTCCTTTGGCATAATAAAATGTATCTCCTTCAGAGAGCACTCAATTTTATTGTTATTGTAACTTCCTGTTTTGGGTCCCCACTCCAGGCTTCAAGCCTTTCATGCAGCATCTTGGCTCTCAAGTTGGCCAGTTTTCCCAGTAAGGGCAGGAAAGAAGAATGGAAAGGAAAGGACCAAGGATCTGGGTGACTGGGCCAGGTCAGAGGTGCTGAGAGGCAGAACAAGTGAGAGAGTCAGGCCACGGCACTGTTTTACATTGGGCTCTTGGGTCAAGCTCTCAGATATACAACCGAATAGTCAAGGACAACATACATTATGCCTTTGAGTCTGGTGCCACAAAGAAACGCATGTGGGACACCTCCCTTAGCTGGTTTCCCTTTTTGCTACTGCATCTAAGAATTCAGCCAGCATATGCCCGATATCAAGGGGTAGAGAGTGATGTGTATCCATACATCTGCAGAAGACAATGTCTATGCCTTGTCTGTATTACTTCAGCTCGTTCCAATATTCACCTATACACCAGTAGTGTCTTATCTCAGCCACTATGATCTCTCTGCACCAGGGCTTCCTCTGGCCTCAAACAAGTGCTGTGCCCATCTATGCAGCAGGTCAAGAGCTCTGGGAGGTCAGTGCTCCAGGAGTAATAAGGGTTCTCTGGGAGATGTGTGTACACCTCAAAGGACTCTCATCAGGACTAAGACCAGTTGTCCAAAGGGACAACCCACTCATGAACACACGCCTTTATGACTTCTCTTTTTCCGACCTCCATTTTCTCTTTCTCATCATGTTTCCTAGAATCACCGCATAGAGAAACTGTCAGCCAACAGAGGGAAATACTGTTACGTGTACAACCCTCCGATAGTGGTGACCTGTGAGTAGCTGCTTAGATGGACATGCAGACTGAACGGGCATGGGAGGGAGAATATCAGATAGAGAGGAGATTTGACAGAAGATATTTACATGTGTATAGTTACCTTGTTAAATCAAAAGGGCAGCATTTGCCCCCAAACATATAAATGTGGTAGAACATATAGGAGGCAAAATTATGAACCCTATTAGACACGACCAAATTCTGAGGGATGTGTCACTTGATCTGGGAAATCATAGTCTCTGGGGACACTGAGATCAGTTGGCAGAGCATAGTTCACAGCACACCTTGTTCTACATCCTACTTGGGTGAGCAGAGACCAGAGTCTTCATAGCGTATGAGCAGCCACCTAAACGTGCAACCATTGGTCTCTCCTCGTGCAGAGCAAATAAGAGTGGTGAGAAATGAAAGACATCAACCAAATCAGCCCAATGGACTCAGGGCCCATTTAGACATCAGCCTTCATGACTCCGAAGAACTAGATGGTGCCCAGGTACCACTCCCACCTGCTCTGAAAAGGATCGCATTAGAAGGCCCTGGATAGAGTGGGGGAAACATGGGGAAGACATCTCAACATCAGAACAGACACCAGGCCTGCTGGTCGGGTAGAGGCAGGTGGAACCCCCAAGATGATGGCCCTTTGTCGCGCTTCAGGTCTAGAATTGAACTCAGGCCTGTGATAGGATGATCAAGCCTGTGAAATCAAAAGGGCAGCATTTGCCCCCAGAGTTCTGAGGGTCCAGAAAGGAGAACTAGAAGCAGGAGGGGGAACCTCGCTGTCATCAAGTCAATCCTGACTCATGGCCGCCCCGTGGGACAGGGAGACCTGCCCCTGTGAGTCGGAAGCCCTGTCAGCTGGCGGTTTCGAACGGCTGACCAGCACGTAAGCGCAAGGAGAAAATAGGACAAGTGAGGGGGCGTTGAAGAGACTGCAATGGGTCACTGAAACAAAATGTGTATTCATTGCTGTACGGAAGACATATGCCTTGCTCTATACACCTTCACCTAATTCTTAGTAAAACGTTTTAAAAGAAAGAAAGAAATGCTTGCACTCAAATCCTTAATTCAAAATACGTTTTAGAGGAAAGCTAAGCTTGGGAAGAAAAGATGGGGATCAATCCAAGCCTTTCGGGAGACTGTGAGTTAGGCACATAAATAGAGTCTGTTACTCCACATCCCTACTGCCTCAGCCAGAGGTACCACAAAAACCAAACTCGCTGCCATCCTGTCAATGCTGATTCACAGTGACCCCTGGGGCTTTTCAGGACTGTAGCTGTTTATGGGAGTAGAAAGCCTTGTCTTTCTCCCATGGAACTGCTGGTGTTTTCGAACCACCGACCATGCAGGTCTCAGGCCCACACGTTCTGTGGGCCACCAGGGCCAGAGGGACAGAAGGGAAGCAAGGAGAAAGAATTGTGACACTGAGCAGACACTTAGTTCCAGAATGTGTTCTCTGGACTGCGATGGGTGGTAGAACACCCCAGTTATGCTTTGATCTATCTATCTGAAAGTTATGCTTTGATCTATCGGGGGCCAATTTCACCTGGCCAAAAAGGAAGAGACTTTTTTGTGAGGCAGGCAAGAGGTGTGGTGAGAAGTTCAGTCAATCCCGAGGCACAATGATTCTTCACAAGCTCCTCATCTTGGGAAGTCCAGGATTGCTTCTCCCCAGCCCTGCAAATACTTAGAAGCAAGCTCCAGAAACCCTGGCAACCTGGAAAACACAAACCAATTATCACGGGTCAAGAAAACTTCATGTTGCTTGGAAAGAAAACATCTTGCGTTCGCCTGTTTTCCAACGAATCCCAAATGTAAAGCCAGGGTGCAGTCATGCGCCCGATCCTGCCCTGCACACCACACAGGGCCCATTGCCTCACAGACCTCTCCTCTGCTGCTCATCTATCCTCCTCACCCACTGACCTTTCCTTCCTCGGCCCACCCCAGCCACTTGGCCACGAAACCACAGGAGCTGGGGAAGAGTTGCAGGGAGCTCTGAGAGCATGTTGGGTGGCCAGAGGATGCGCATTCACCTCGGTGAGCTCACTGGGGAGGTGAGTTCCAAACACCCGGGCCCTAACACCCAGAGGGGACTAAGCTGGGAGAGAGGGAGAACTCTCCTTGACTCTGAAACCCTTGTGTACTTTCAGGGAAATTTTATCCATATGTTTCTCATTCATTTGCACTTAACTCACCAAAATGTCATTTGGTGAAAAGCTATTTGAAACCCAAGAACCCTTGTAGTAAGCCTGTTTAATGAGCCTAAAAAGTTCTTTTACTCTCCATTATCTTGGGGGGATGAGGGTGGGATTGTTTCCCCTGGCTTCTCCCCAGGAAAGAAGCCATCGTATCCGGTGTACATACTTATGCCTATGAAATGCCAAGATTTGGAAAGACTATGAGGCAGGAAGGAAAAATGTCCAGGGATGGGTACAGATTTGTCCTGACCTGAGTAATCATCTTCCTTCTTACGTCCGTACCTTCTAGAGCAGTGGTTCTCCACCTTCCTCCTGTCACAACCCTTTCACACAGTTCCTCATGTGTGGTGACTGCCCCCACCCCAACCATAAAATTATTTTCCTTGCTACTTCATCACTGTCATTTTGCTGCTGTGATGAATCGGGTGACCCCTGTGAAAGAGTCATTCAGCCCCCAAAGGGGTCGCGACCCACAGTTTGAGAACCGCTGTTCTAGAGCATCCTCATCCGAGAGTCATCCACGTTCCTCAAGAGACAGGAACAGGTACTGAAAATCAAAGGGGCCCGACAGCATTGACGTAGCTCTCACTGCTACTTGCTGTATTTGACATTTGGGATCCCTAGTGGTGTCGTGGTCACTGGTTGGGCAGCAAACCACAAGGTCAGCACTTCAAAACCACCATCTGCTCTGAGAGAGAGAGATGAGGCTTTCTACTCCCAGATGAGTTCATCGTGGAGACTCTTGGTGGGATTGTTTCCCCTCTTTTCTCTCCAGGAAAGACACAATCCTATCCTGTGTGCTTATTTATGCCGGACAGCAGGTCTACCGTGTCCGCTAGGGTCTCTGTGATCTATCAGGGGCCAATTTCACCTGGCCAAAAAGGAAGAGACTTTTTTGTGAGGCAGGCAAGAGGTGTGGTGAGAAGTTGGGTGGCAGTGTGTGAAAGTTGACATCAGAGTTCCTGAGTGGGGCTTGACTGTGAACCACAAGATTGGAGGTTTAAGTGCACCCAGAGTTGCCTTAGGAAAAAAAAGGCCTAGCAATCTGACTTTTTAAAAATCAGTGGAGCACAGTTCTACTCGGACAGGTCTGGGTAGATGTTGTCCTACCTACTATGGACGTCACCAGGAGGGACCAGTCCCTGAAGAAGGGCACCGTGCTCACTCAAATGAAGGGGAGCCAAAAGGAGGAAGACCATCAATGAGGCGGATTGACACCATGGCTGCAGCAAGGGGCTCAGATCTGAGAACGATTGTGAGGAATGGGTAGAACTGGCCAACCTTGCCTTCCACTGTACGTGGGTCCCTATGAGTCAGGACTGACTCCACAGCATCTAACAACAACATACAACAACATGTGTGTGCGATCTATGACTGACTCCTCAACATCTAACAACAACACACAACATGTGTGTGCGATGTATGACTGACTCCACAGCATCTAACAACACACAGCAATGTGTGTGTGTATGCTATATGCCCAGGGCATAACCTCCCCACCATCTGTACCTCGCCCAGACTTCAGTGAATGCTCTTCTTAATGAAAAGCTTCAGGATAAAAACAAAAGAAATCCAAAAGACTCTGAGCGTGGTAAAGAGCAAGGACAGTTATTCGACACGAGGGTTTCAAGCTGCAGAATCTGCAGAATCAAGGAAATGGGATGAAACTGGGCTTTTTGGATAAAACCAAAAGCAGAAAGGACAACCAGGGACCTGAGAACCGGAGTATAAGCCAAAGAAACTACAGATGCTTGCTGTGCATCTTCCTGAGAGTACTCATCATTCCTCGTCTGACCTGTTAAAGTTACAAATTCATTGCCCTTCCCTGAGGCAGGAGAATGGACAAGACGACCTTCTGAGGACCCTTGTTCACTTCAGGGCCTTCCCCAGTTTCCTATTAGCTCAGCAGAGTCCACTGAGGACAGAAGGTCATTATGTTATTCTGCCCTTAAGACCACAGAGATGGAAAGTCACGTGCCCCCAGCGCCCTCGGGAGCAGCTCAGGCTGGTGGAGCTTTGTCACTCAGAGAGAACAAAGGCAACAGAGGAGCCCCGGCTCTCCCAGCCGGGGAGCCTGACCTCCAGCCTGTCTCCTTCATTCAGCTTGGGCAGAGACTGGGATGTTTTGATTATGTTGCCTCCCGAGCCGACAGTTAAGGTACCATGGTACGAAGACAGCAGCTTAGGGGCTGGGGTGACTTCAATCCCCGAAGGTGGAGATGGGGAAACGGAAGCCAGAGGGGGAAAGTGGAACAATGCTGATGGCCACGGAAGCCCAGCTTTCAAGAATGACAGCTTCCTGAGCCTCGCAGTCTAGCCACTCCCCCTGCAGAGATAAAACTGAGTCCGGCATTATTTTTTTCATCCCATATCAAAGTGCTGTTTTATGAGAGGAGCAAGCCTGGGTCAATCATCACATCTTTACTGAAGGCCAGCTGCATTCTGTCCCCAGTGACACTCAGTAAACGGGACAGCAATGTAAGAAGCAAGTCATCCTTTCAAGAAGAAAATACACAAGAAGGGATATATGGCAGTACTGACTGTAAGAAGTGACAGATTGAAGAAGCAAGTTCCAAACACCCAGGCCCTAACTCCCAAAGGGGCCTAAGCTGGGAGTCAAGCATCGCAATGCTGAAGTTGGAACAGATTGCCTGAGAATTAATTCTCTTCTGATTATCTCTAGAGAAGGAAGCCTGGGACACATCCTGGACAGACAAGGTCATCGTCTGCATGATTTCCCATGGATAGAAACTTCACTCAAAAATGTTGAGACTCTTGGGCTTCTATGAAATAGTAATATCTTCCAAATCACTGCCTTAAAGGAGAGTTGTCTATAAAGTGCCCAAGATAGACATCACAGTATCTTGGCATTGCCTTTGTTATCAGGTGAGGAGTTCACACAAGGGGGTGTACCAGGAGCCAAGGACCCTCAAGGATTGTCTTGGAAGCTGACCTCCACATCCCAATTGAAAGCAAGTTAGGAAAAGTGCTGTCTACCTGGTTCATTCTTTGCCATTTGAGGGGCATGATGCCTGAGCTACATCTTCTCCTGCTTCTGGAACCTCTGCTCTACCTGCAAAGCTACGAAGGATAAGTTAAGAGGATTTCCAACTTGATAAAAAAATCTATGATCCAGTGCCCTTGAAGAGCGGGTGAGGTGAAGGACCCTGGAAAGTGAATCATCATCTTCCTCCCTGTAAAGAAGATACTTCTCACCCCGGAGAGATGGTTGTTGTTGTTGTTGTTGTTGTTGTTGTTGTTGTTGTTGTTGTTAGGTGCCATTGAGTCCATTCCAATTCATAGCGGTGCCGTGTATAAAAGAACAAACAATGCACAGTCCTGCCCATCCTCACAATTGTTGTTAGTTGAGCCCAGTGTTGAGTGACTGTGTCAGTCCATCTTGCTGAGGAGCTTTCTTCCGCTCCTCTTAGGTGCCCTCTACTTTACCAACCACGACGCTTGATTCAGAGACCGGTCTCTTCTGACAGCGTGGTCAAAGTGTGTGAGACAAAGCCTCACCCCACGTGCCTCTAAGCACTCTGGCTGTCCTTCAGCCAGGCCAGATTTGCTTGTGCTTTTGGCAGTGCATGCTACTTCCCATATTCTTTGCAAGCACCATAATGCAAAGGCATCTACACTTCTTCAATCTTCCTTATTCAATGTCCAACTTTCACATGCATTTAAGGGGACTGGAAATGCCCTGTCTCCGGTGGGGCACATTTTAGTCCTCAAAGTAACATCTTTGCTCTTCGATATTTTAAAGAGGTCTTGTGTAACAGCCTTAATTAATGCAATCCATTATTTGATCTCTTGGCTCCTGCTTCCATGAGCACTGATTGTGGTTCCGGGTTGTTTTTGTCTTCAATCTTTTCTGTTGTTGTCGGTCAAGATGTTGCATCTGGGTCCAGTTGTGAGGACTGTGGTTGCTTTACATTGTGTTGTCCTCCATACTGAATCATGCCGTCCTGATTTCATCAGCCAATCCTTCATCTTCAAGTCTTCCTCGCTTTCAGCAAGCAAGGTCGTGTCATCTGTATATTAAAGGTTGTCAATAAGCCTTGCTCCAATCCTGATGCATATGCTTCTTTATAAAATCCAGTTTCTTTGATGATTTGTTCACAGACTGAAGAAGTATAAGAAGAAGATACAACCCTGACAAGCAGCTTTCTTGCTTTTAGACCATGCAGTATTCCCTTGATCTGTTTACACAACTACTCTTGATCCAGGTCCAGGTTCTGCATGAGTACAAAGAAATGTTCTGGAATTCCCAATTCATCTCAAGGCTATTATTCATACTTGTTATAATCCATGCAGTTGAATGTCTTTGCATAATCAATAGAACACAGGTAAACATCTTTCTTTTTTCTTTTTTTGTATTCTTGGCTTTCAACAAAGATCCATTTGATATCCCTTGTTCCACATCCTCTTCAGAATCTGATCTGAACACTTGGAAGCTCCTTGTTGATTACCACAGCAACCTTTGTTCAATGATCTTCAGCAAAATTTTACTTGTATGTGATGTCAATGATATTATTCAATACTTTGCACATTCCCCTGGGTCACCTTTCTTTAGAAAGGTACAAATATAAATGTTCTCCAATAGTTGGCCAGGTAGCTCTCTTCCAAATTTTTTGGCATAGACTGATGAATGCCTCCAAAGCTTCATCAGCTTGTTGAAACATTTCAATTGGTATTCCATCAATTCTTGGAGGCTTGTTTTTGGCTAATGCCTTCAGGGCAGTGTAGATTTCTTCCTTCTATACCATTGGTTCTTTATTATATGCTACCTCTTTGAATGGTTGAATGTCAACTAGAGGTTTTTTTGGTACAACTCTGTGTATTCTTTCCATTATTTATATTTAACAGTTTTATAGGCTTATAATTCACATGTCATACAATGGTTCAATCATATTTAAAGGAATTGTACAATCATCACTGCAATCAACTTTAGAACATTTTCTTCTTTCTTGTACTCATTAGCTCCCCAATTCCCCCAACCACCCCCTGCCAAATCCATAAGAAACCATTCATCCAGAGATTATCTCTACAGTTTTACCTCTCCTGGATTTCACCTACAGAAAAACCTACAAAAATAAAATAAAGAAAGACCTCAGTCAAAGAGAAAGTCAAACATAGTAAAAACTGAAACCCATTTAAAAATGGGTCAAAAGGGAAATCAGATTATAAGGTGTTACATTTTAACCTAACTGCATCCACAACAATTCACTTTCCATTTATTACACTCTGCCTGGCAGCCAGGCTGTTCCCATCCCTGGTCTATGGTCACAGGGAATGCACCAGAGGCTCAATTTATGTGTGAACTCAGTACCTGGGTGTTGGGCTTCTACAGTCATCCATAGGCTCTAAAACAGAGTGTTCACAGTTTAGCTCTGATACCACTCCTACCTTCAGAGTTTGATTTTATTTATAATCCTTGAATCAGAGGCTGGTATACTTCTTCCATATGGACTTAATTGAACTCTCACTTAGATGGCTGCTTGTTAGAAGACAAGCCTTTAAGAGTCCACACGCTATTCTTCCTAATACATTTACTTTACCCCTCTTTGCTATAGCACCTATATCTTCAGTTATTTCTTCATGAGGGTGAGCATCAAGCAGGGCCATATCATAAGAACTGATTTCTCTTAGACTGGAGCAAGAATTCAATGCAAGCCCTAATTACACTCATATTTCTATGGTTTATATATGTCTGTGGTTTATATACATCTATGGTCCACCTTAGAGATATTATTATCACTTTATGATAAAGAACATTATCAATCATCCCCCTAGGCCATATGGTGATTCCACTGATAGTGTCATACATATAGTCAATGGTATAGAATTTAAAACACTGTTGAGAAAAGGAAATTATAAAATGATAGTGACTGTATGCTTGGAGTTCTCCAGATGGAATACTCAGAAATCCAATTGACTCCTCTGTGAGAAGAAACCATTGAGAAGCTCCATGTCAGCAGTTCCAGTGAGGCCGGGGACAGGCTATGGAATAGATCTTCAATTGCTCACATGTAAATTCAGCTTGAAGCAGAAGATAATTAAAACAAGTCCATAAGAGCCAAAATACATCCTTGAATATATCCCACATACATTTCAGAACATTTCAAGAACAGATTTGATGCACCAAACAATAATGACCGCTCAAACATGGGAGCCTTTTATTGTGAAAGCCCACCTGGGAAGAATAAAGCTTTTTTTCCTAATTTATGCCCACACATCACCCTTTCTTTTTGTTAAGAATTCTTTCTTAGAGTCTAAATTTCACCTATGTCATCTATTTCCCTGAAGCCTAATTCCTCTTATCTGTGCCTGATGGTCTAGCTAATTTCATTAGCTTATCTCTCTAATAATCTTTATGTAACTTAAAAAAAACCCAGAGTATCTGACACCCTAGGTGTATAAACAATCAATGATTTTCTACTAGCAAGCCATTTTCAGTCAGTGACTGGTGTTGAATTCAGATACGAGGACGTAATACTTGGCTTCCTATACCACTGTTGCTCATTCTCTGATTAACTTGTCCTGTGGTTCTTTTCTGAGCAGGGGCCATCAGGTCAAGAAGCTACTGAGGGAGATAGAGAAAACTGGAAGGAACTAAGAGAGGAAGAGATGGAGATTATCTGAAATTCCTGTTGACCCTGTGCTTAGCTTCTCACACATATTACTTTACTGAATCTTCCCAGCAGGCCTTTGGCAACATGCTCATCCCCACTGTGCAGAGGAGTGAGTACATGTCAGGTCCTAGATCAGTCCAGGTCAGTTTTACATTGAATCTTGAACCACTGTTAAACCTTCACTCACCTTAGATTAGTTTGAGTGATGCAAATTCTTCTCCCTTTAACCAGTAAAAGAAAGCATTATTAGAATGTTGTAGGAGTTTCATGGACAAGAATGACTTTACTTACCTCAAACTGAAGACAATTTCCCTCCTATTGCTCTGGTGGTGTCCTATAAGCTGCTAGTGGTAGGCTGCTAACAAGGTTGATGGTTCAAAGACACCAGCTGATCCACTGCAGAAAGGAAAGATGATCTGATCCAGTAAAGATTTGCAGCCTCAGAAACCCGATCTAAGACGGAGATGAGTCAGAATCAACCCCATGGTAGTAGGTTAAGGTTAGACTCACTGAGGACTGAAAATTCTGTTTAGGGCGTTAGGCTTTATTAGTATTAGGGATGATGTCAGAGAAAGAGCAGAAGTGAGACCCTTTAGACCCCAAGTCATTGTCCTAAAATCAGTGCTGATTCATAGCAACCCTATAGAACAGAGGAAAACTATCCCATAGGATTTCCGAGGCTGTAATTTTTTTTTTATGGAAGCAAACTGCCAAATCTTGGTCTTGCAGAGCAACGGGTGGGCTCAAACCACCAACCTTTCAGTAGGCAGCCAAGCACTTAACCACAGCACCAACCAGCTTCTTTTTTTTGACCCCAGTGACATAAATCACTAAACTTCTCTGAATCAGAAGTGGGCTGCTTCCAAAAGAAAAAACTAAAACTGTGAGAGGGGCTTAGGAACTGGGCAGTGAGTCAAAAAAACGTAGACATCGGGTCCATTCTGCCTCACAGCGACCCAATAAGACAGGGTAGACCTGCCCCTGTGGGTTTCTGAGACTATAACTCTACAGTAGTAGAAAGCCCCATTTTTCTCCCATGGAGCAGTTGGTTGGTTTTGAACTGCTAACCTTATGGTCTGCAGCTGAATTTCTGATGACTACGTCACCAGGGCCCCAGGCAGTGGGTAGAGGCTTAGGAAATTTTTGAAGAAAGTGTTTGAGAAGGCCTAGTTGCCTTGAGAAGACTTGGTAGAAATGTAGACTCTGAAAGCTCCGTTGGCTAGAATCTCATTCATGTGAGTGGGTCGATGTGAGTCCTAAACCTCCTCTCCTGCATCTGGACCACCAGGAGGATGGCAGGTCACTAAAGACTAGCCCATCAGCTTCACCATCTGAGTCTCTCCTGGGCCTTCTCTTGGAGCCTCTTAGGCCTCAGAGGAGAAGGCATCTCTGCTTCTGCCAACTTCTTCCTGGATCATGCACTGCTTGACTAAAGAGGACCAGCTGTGTACGAATGAAAAGCAAAGCTCATAAATGGCCTATGAATTTTATTTACTCCCATAAACACATCAGAATAATAAGAACTTGATAGTCCTTCACAACCTCCCCAAATCTCCCTCCCCTGGCACTGAGAGAGAAGCCCGAGAACTGCTCATCCAGGCCAAGTTTTCTTGAGGCTTGAATGCAAACTCTCTCTGCTAAGCCCAGCACTTCCCAGAGCCCATGAGCAGTGAGTCGTGGATGGAAGCAGCAGCCCCGAACTGACTGCAGAATTCTTTCTAGCTTGGCTCCAGCCCTGCCTGCTAAAAAGTGCAGGTGTGTTCCAAATCTGTGAGACTGTAGGATCTTTAGGGTGCATCAAAGAATTAAAAAACCCAAACTATCCAGTGAAAGTTCACTGTGATCCCAAAGCATCGACCCCTGCAGGCACTAATTCTGCTTGGTTATCGCATTCGAACCACAAAATAGCCCTGAGAGCTGCTGTTTCCAATCCCACTTTGCAATGCGAAAATCAAGAGTTGGGAAGAGGAAGGCACTTGCTGAAAGTCGTATAAAGTGCTTCAGCTTTGATTGGGAACCAGGAAGTCTAACTCTATTAACTACCACTCAATGTGCCCTCTTCTTGAGTTCTTAATAAATGCAGCTGCAAGTAGCTTTCCCCTGTTCAGGAGGTCAAAGGCATGTCCTGAAGATCCGGGGAGGCCATGTTCGCTCAACATTAGGTGTGATATTGGTCCATGAGCCAAAATTTAGGTCCCCTTCAGTATTTCTGTCAATGGATAGCACCACTGGGGAAATAACAACATGGACCCACCTTCAAGGAACCCCAACTTTTGTTCAATAGCCAGGATGACAAAAACCAGAGTTTGGAGAGCTCCATGTGGACAGGGGTGTCCAGTGGGTCCATGGGCTCTCCGGCTATTCTCGAGCCCAGACTCTTATGTAAGAATGCAAATTAAGGGCAGAGGTAGACTGTCTACGGTCCTGACTATAAGCTCATTGCTGTTGTTAGTTGTCACTGAGCCAACTCCAATGTATGCAGACGCCAGGTTCAACAGAATGGAATGGTGCTAATCCTGAAAGGGCTCATGAGCAGTGGGATGGCCACTGTGGATTTTAAATACAATCCAACCTAGAGTCTCACCTTCCAACATGATATCAAACAACATTCTGTTGGGATCCAGGGAATTTCCCATGGCTAATTTTTGGAAGTCGGTTTAAAGTGACTCTCTCTCAAATGGGGAGATTGGATGGATGGAACCTTGGAAGGTGCCTTGCACAAGTGCTCCTAATCACTCTGGGGGAAAGCTAGTGAATAGGGAGGCAAACGTCAAAGGACCAGGAGACATACCGAAGGTGATGTGTAGGAGTTCGCTGTCAGAAGACTTGGGTCCCTCCAGCCTACCACTTCATTCTACTGATAAGGAAAAGTAATCACACCAAATGGCTCTGGAAGCCCTTTGTTGGGCTGCATCAAGTCTGCGTCATCTGGTTCACACATTTGTTTACTGAGTCTCCTGTTGTCTCCCATGCATCCAAGAACTCCTCACACATGTCCATGAAGATTCCCATGAGCCGGCAGTCTCTGTGGTGACTCTTTGGATGAGTATACTTTGGGAGAAGATGCATTCTAAAAACTGAGAGGATTCTAAGGGAAGAGACAATACATTATATTATATAAACTGATGCAATCTCTGGAAGGGAAGGGAGTATGATTATTAGTCCTTTTTCTAGGGCAAACAAAGAGAAGCAGGGACCTATGGGCACTGTGTTAATCTGGGTTGACTAGAGAAACCAAAGCAGTGACACTCATATATGTACAAGGAAGTACTTTACATCAAGAAGCAATTTCATAGTAAGCAGGCATCCCAGCCCAGTCCAACTTAAATCCATGGGTTTGTTCCTAACCAGAACCCTCTTCAGCCTCATGTAACGGCAGGCAGGATCACATAGCTGTAGGCTAACGATGCAGAAAAGTGCCTTGGGGTGCAGAAGATCACAAGCCAGTGAGTGCAGAATCATATGGATCCAAGATCGATAGAACCATGGCAGGGCACCGACAGTTCTCAGGGTCAGGTGGTCTCGTGGCCTACACGAAGCCACCCTGGAGGCGGGCACAGAGTCTCAGCAAGCAGGAAGGTGAAGGGGCAGAGAGAGAGAATAGCCACACTCCCAAGGAGGTGTCACCAGGCTACCACTTGATTGACAGGTTAGCTTCTACCTTTACCTCCTCAGGTACCCACAGCTGATATAAAATCTCACTGCCACAATGATTCTAGCAGAAGAGATTCGTTTGGATGGAGGAGGCCGCACATAAGCTTGTACCTGGAAAGGCAAGGCCTGGTCTAACTTACTCATTCAATCGGCAGAGACACTACTTTCGGAACACCAACCAACACGGTGGCCATTCCAGGACGGAGGACATTCAAGGGGCAAAAAGGCAACTAACTACCTGGATGTCCGCAGGCTAGATTTGAGTGATTCCGACTCTGCTGTCACTTAAGGGGACCTTTCCCAAGCCACTGCTCTTTCTGGATTTCATTTTCATTTCCAGAAAGCGAAGGAGTTGAACCACATCACCAGCCAGGCCCCTCCTTTCAAGCTGTGGTGTCTGGGAGCCAGCAAGACCTCTGGCTGAGAGAGGGGTCCCAGCACAGCCGCCTCCCACCTTGCCAGCCCAATGCACTAACCAGCAGAACACATGGTCTCCCCACTGAGGTCCCCACTCCCTGCCCCCACCCAGCCCGCCCCAATGCTACCCACCCTCCCCCTGAGTTGTTTCTCTTCCTTTTTTAACGCAGAAGAACACGAGAGACCTTGGGAATGAATCTCTCTCGGTGGCTCTCTCTCTGTATCTCTCTAACACACACACACACACACACACACACACACACACACACACCAGAATCAAGACAAATATTAAAAGCCAGCAGCATTCAAACAAGTGTAAAGAACATGCCAAGAATTCCCAGGCAGTGCTTTCCATTAGACACCTGCCTATATTTAACCCTTGCTGCAAATACATTTTCCACCTGTGGACACTGTTGGAGAAGACAAATAGGACATCTGCCAGGCAAGGGTCAGGAAGGTGTGGATCGCCGCATCCTCTCAGGTCACCTGTGACAAAACACAGCGTGCTGAGCATCCAGCTCTCTGCGGTGACCTTGCTCCAGAGACATGCTTTAACCTGAGCTCTGCCACCGTCTCCCTGGGAGCCAGCAGATGAGGAGACAGAAGGGAGATGGCTGGTAGGGCCCATTGGCTTCCCACGGAGGACCTCAGCCTAATCGAAGTTGTCATGTGTCAGCTTAGGACATGAGCAAGGCCTGCCTGGGCAGCAGCTGCTCTTGTGGCCCATGGCCAAAAGGGTACTGAGGTGCAGGGGGCGTGAGTCAGTGCAGGAAAGCAGGTCCAGCTGAAACTGGAGGGAGGTAGGGGCCCAAGACCTATGCCATGAACATGGTCGGGCAGGGCGTGAAGGTGAACGAAAGTCACTGCCAAGGCAGCCTTTTCCGTTGCTGCCGTCCACTTGCTGGTGTTTTCTCATGCTGCCATGCAGCTAGCAGGCACGAGAGAATGGCAGGAAGGACCAGGGAACATGGAACCCATGTGCCTCACTCTTCATGGACTCTCATGCCAAATTCCACAGACTGGGGGGCTTCGAAGAAAACACATGTATGTTCCTGGCTCTCGAGGCTGGAATCACAAATCATCGTGTCCGCCCAGCCCCACACCCTCCACGGTCTCCTTCCGTTTCTCTCCCGGGCTCTGGTGGCTCCAGGTGCTCCCGGAGGAGCCTCACCTGCTGTCTCTCCTCTGTCTTTCTCTCGGCCTCCCTTCTCCTCTGGGAGAAGGACACCACTTAGATTCGATTAGGACCCACGCTACTCTCATAGGACCTCATGATAACTTACTGACATCTTCAAACAAGGTCATATTCACTGGTACTGGGGGTTAGGACTTCAGCATAGCCTTTTGGGGAACACAATTCAATCTGTCACACTCTTCTTTCTGTTTTGTTTTGTTTCCCTATGAGCCAAGTTTTATTAGAGATCAAGAAACCAGCTTGCAGAGACAAGGAGGGTCTAAGCCACACTTACCTTCATTTCACAAAATCTAGGGGCTTTAGAGTTTTTTAATCCCCCTAAAATGCAACAAGGAGGTTATACATATTCTTTAAAATTTGTATAAAACTCTTCTTAAGCTTTGTCCTGCTTAAAAAATCCCAAATCTTGGAAGCCTATGCCTTTAGAGCAGCGGTTCTCAACCTGTGGGTCGCAACCCCTTTGGGGTCAAATGACCCTTCCACAGGAGTTGCCCAATTCATAACAGTAGCAAAATCACAGTTATGAAGTAGCAACAAAAATAATTTTCTGGTTGGGGGTCCCCACCACATGTATTAAAGGGCGGTGGCATGCGGAAGGCTGAGAACCACTGCTTTAGAGGCACTCAGTCTTCTCATTTTGGCGCTACATAACCTGAAGCCCAAATGTGTTCTAAGGACCCATCGCAGGAGGTTCAGTTAGCTGAGCCCAAAGCATCCAGACCTACTGTATTTCACTTAGCACTGTGTATAGAGACTATACATAAATATCATAACAGTAGAGTTTTTATTAGGATCCCTGGTGGCACGGTGGATTAAGTGTTGGACGGCTAACTGAAAGGTTGGTGTTTCAAACCCACCAGGTGCTCTGTGGCCGAAAGCTGAGGCAGCCTGTTCCCATACAAATTCACAGCCTCAGACACTCGATGGGGAAGTGTTGCTCCAGCCTCTAAGGACGGTATGAGTCAGACTCAACTCAAAGACAGTGGATTTGGATTTTTGTTTGGGAATATTTTGTTCATTTAATTCTTATTAGAAGAACCAGGCTTATTATTCATTTACTCTCCATTCAACTTTTCATTTAGAATCATTTTTCACTCTCGAAATATGTCTTTGAAAGTAGAAATGTTCAATTGTGTGTGGTAAATTAGTTTACAATTGTTCTGGAAATTATAACATTTTTCAAAATGATGAAGTGTCTGTGCAAGTGAATAAAAAACACAAATTGTTCCTGAACCTCCAACTCCCCTTCATGGAGCGGGCTATGCATTGAGCTATCAGAAAAGTCAGCAGTTCAAATCTCCCAGCCACTCAACAAGAGAAAGATGAGGCTTTCTGCTGTGGTGAGGATTTGGAGTCTGGAACTCAAAGAGAGAGTTCCACCCTGTCCTTCAGTGGTCGACAGAGTTAGGATCCACTTGATGGCAATGAGTTTCTGGAATCTTTTTGTGCGCTACATATTCCTCTCGTGAAATCCTGCGGTAACTGGGGAAAGTGGTTCGTCTCGGGAAAAAACAAGTGAAGGAAGCTGTCACTGCCATCGAGTCTCTGCTGTATCATAGGGACCCTCTTGCATGTTTCTGCTGACTCATAGGGACCCTCCTGCATGTTTCTGCTGACTCATAGGGACCCTCCTGCATGTTTCTGCTGACTCATAGGGACCCTCCTGCATGTTTCTGAGGCTGTCATGGTTTGGGGACTAGAAAGCCCAGTCTTTCTCCCAAGTTGCTGCTAGTGGTTTTGAACTACTGACCAGACAGGTCACAGCCCAATGTGTAACCAGGGCTCCTAAGTTAAGAGACTGGGTGTTTTACAATGATGACACAGAAGAGAAAACAAGGGCCCAGGAGCGCATTTTGGACCTCCTGCTAGAGACCTTCGGTCGTGAGTGTCAGGAGGGAGGGAGCTCATGTTTGCAGGGTCAGCGGGTAAAGCTTCAACACGTGTTGAGAAGGGAACCTCTAAAAGTCACAGTCAGCTCTTCCAAGTCCGTTCAGTAAAAGTTAACAGAAGCATTCAAGCATTCCAACTGACCGGGGGCTCCCTCAGCCTGCTGTGTGGCGAGAGACTGCTAGCATCCCCCGTTGTAAAATCAGAAATTCAGTTAGCATCCCTAGTTGTAAAATCATACTGGCCATTTGTGTGAGAGCAGATGCAGAAAACTGCTTTTAAGCATGCTCGTTATCGGCACAGAGCAGAATGGTTGTCAAGCCTGTCACTAAAACAGCCGGGGAACAAAATCCCGGGAAGTTCTAGCAAACAAGGGAAAGACATGGAAGTTAAATGGGTAAATAATAGTGCTGTAGGAGAAAGATATATAAAACATCCTTAGCAAAGAGAATTATGAATAAAAGCATCATATTTTATTTAAGCAAATATATGTATCCAATGTAAGGAGAACAAAGCTGCTCACAACTGGGCCAATAGTTTAAAAAAAAAAGATAAATGGAGAAAAGTTTGAAGTTGTTAAGGATTTCATTTTGCTTGGATACACAATCAATTTTCATTGAAGCAGCAATAAATAAATCAAAAGGCATACTGCCTTGGGCATGTCAGCTGCACAGACCTCTCTAAAGTGTTGTAGAGCAAGGATGTCACTTTGAGGGCTAAGGTGCCCCTGGTGCAAGCCGTGGGATTTTCAGTCGCCTCCTACGCGTGTGAAAGTTGAATGAGGACGCCTGCAGAAGAAGTGATGCACTTGAATTCTTGTGCTGACAAAGACTATTGAAAGTCGCATGGACTGCTGGGGGAACAAGTCTGTCTTGGAATAAGACCAGCCAGAATATTCCCAAAGAAACACATAGTGCTAACTTGACTCGCACGGTCTAGTCAAGCAGAGACTGAGCATCTAGCCCGTCTTAATCCTGACAATGATCGCAGCAGAGAACTCTCTCTGAAATGGGATTATAGCCACAGCATAGAAGCTAGCATTTACAGCACATCATCAAAGGACTCTGCCTACAAGGGCCATACGAATGGTCTACACCTCAGATGGCAACCATGACCCAACAGTTGGTTTTCCTTCTTGCACTTGACTTCTCTTTCTTAGAGACTCGACACGAGCAGTGAATTCTTTAGTCTCCTGGTCAGATGCCATAAAATACAATTTAACCCCAGACACCATAATTTAAAAGACCTGTTCAGACATTAAAAATGCTGGTTCAGACAGGAGTCCGAGAAAAAGGAAATGATTCAAGGAGGTAACCTGTGCCCCAGCATGACTTCTACGTCGCTTAAACCATAGAGCTAAGGAAAAGGGACTGTTGTGAGCTGCCCTCAGTGAACCCCCTGCTCACAGTGAACCTCACACACCGTGGGGAGAGGATCTGCCCAGTTCTGCACCATGGCCATGGCTAGGGTCCTTTGCAGGCTGTTGCTGTTGTTAGGGACTGTCGAGTTGATGCTGACTCAGCAGCCACATGTGCCACAGACTAAAACTGTCTGGTCCTCTACCATCTGCACCATCGTTGAGTTTAAGCTTATTGTTGCACCCACTGCATCAGTCCACCTCACTGAAGGACTTCCTCTTTCTCAGTGACCCTCCAGGTGACCAACCATCATGTCCTTTTGCAGAGACTGGCCTTTCTTGACAACATATCCAAAGACTATGAGAAGTAGTCTCTCCATCCTCTCTTCTAAGGAGCTTTCTGGCTTCCCAGGCCACAGAGGCAGAAACCAAAGGACCGTGAGGCTAAGAGATTGAGGACCAGAGAGAAAGACTTGGCTGCTGGCTGAGAAAAAGTGCTCCTGTGGACCACTAACTGTATCTTTACTGTTTGCTGATCTTAACTTATACTGAACTGTGTGTCAACCGCATGGTTCTCAGTACTGTCTGTGAGTTCGGTGTGGCTATTGTAACCAATTCTAGAACCCAGCAGAGATGTAGAGCACCGTGGTAGGAACAGACAATGTCAGACTAGGGTAAAGAAAGATGGAAGGTGGAGGCAAATCTGACCTCTGCCCATGGCGATTGGCTTTGGGCTGGTTCGGAGTTGGGTTCTCCTTCTCCATATATAAGCCCAAGGGCCACTGTGGGCCCTGTGCTTTTTCACACCATCAGTATGTTGGCTCAGGAGAGCATGTCTTGAACATGTTGTCAAAGTACAGGATCGTAACCATCTAAAACAGCGGTTCTCAACCTGTGGGTCTCGACCCCTTTGGGGGTCGAACGTCCCTTTCGAAGGGGGTGCCTAACACCATAGGAAAACACATATTTCCGATGGTCTTAGGAACCAAGACACCACTCCTCTATCTCAACCTTCACACTGATGTTGGCTTTTTACCCATACTGTCGCAAAATGTAGCAATGTAGTTTACTGTTGTTATATTAAGACTGTTACCCATGCTACACCATGTGTCAAGACAAAATTTCATTTATTTGTAATTAGAAATCAATATTTCACAATATATGATTACATACTGTTTTTGTGATTAATCACCATACTTTAATTATATTCCGTTTGTAACAATGAAAATACATCCTGCATATCAGATATTTACATTACGATTCGTTACAGTAGCAAAATTACAGTTGTGAAGTAGCAACTAAAATAATTTTATAGTTGGGAGTCACCACAACATGAGGAACTATATTAAAGGGTCGCAGCATTGGAAGGGTTGAGAACCACTGATCTAAAATGTTGTGTTAGTTACATAATCTGTTGTCAATTTGAGACTTAAGAGTGAAGGGATGGAGTTTAGCCTGTGAATGAGGTTGCAGCTTGACTACCTCATTTGGAGACGCAAAGGAGATAAATAGCTCACTGGAGGCGGGTTACAAGCTCACTCCCTGGGAGACATTCCAGCTGATAAGACACATGGAGCTACACTAGTGCCCTGAGCTAGAGGAGCCATGTAGCGACCCCTGCCAGCACTGAGATGCTTATACTGCTGCTGAATCCACAAGACTTTCCACCCACTGGCCTGTGATCTTCCTGCATTCGGCGTCATTGCATGTGTTGCCTGAGTCTGAAGAGGAATTTATAGATTAGTATCGGACATATGGGCTCATATCAGACTTAGGGACTTGATCTAGATTGGGCTAGGATGTTTTCTCAATATTCAATTGCTCTTGCATATAATGCTCTTTCTTACAAACATAGGAGTGTCTATGAATTTGTTACCCAGACTAACACAAACCACATAGAGATAATAGAATTTGTTCACAAAGACATTCCTTTCTCCAAAGATGCCTCCATCTTCTGGGAGTGAAAAGCAAAAAAGCTGGGAAATCGTGTCTTCTTCTACCAGTTATTGACTACCAGTATCCTGTAACTTCTATTAATAAACTGCTGTCTCAGAGATGTAAAGCCTGATGTTATTATCATTTACTCCCTATAGATCTGGTATAATTCATGCAGGGATCAGCACTAAGTGGATTAAACAGCAGCAAAGCTAGAGAAATGAAGGAGGAGAAGGGCTATGGTCAATAATTGACCCCTGCGGCCAACCATCTCACATACTGCCCCTGTTCTACAGCCTTGAGCAAAACCACTTCCCTGTCTGGCCTCCTTTCTCTCTACATTAAATGGGCCTGTTGGATGATGGGGTCTCTATGTTCTGTTTCAGCTAGGTCTACCAGCCTGCTCACATGCTAGCTTCTCTACCCAAATACACCCCGTGGCCCTTAGAATCCTTTCTTGTTTCTTCAGGTTCCCTGCGGGATCCAACACTTGCATTGTCTTCTTCTGAGCACCAGCCCGATAACTCACACTGAACCCCCCACTCCCCAGCCCCCACCCCCGATCTGTCACCCCCATAATACATCGGTTTCCAAAGACAAAGAAACAGAATTAAGAAGCCCTAGCCATGATTTGGCACATGAAAGTGCTTATAGAACGCAGTTATGTGGTTGGGAATGAAATTAGTTCCTGTTTTGGATTCATTTCTTCCACTGGAGTCAACAGGATAATAATGAGTGACTTCTATGAGCACAGGCCCTAAGGAATGTGACTGGTCACTAGGCTTTCTTTGGGGACACAAGAGCTGGCAGTGTTACTTTGGCTCTGCCTTCACTTCAAAAAATAGATTTATTAGTACTTAGAGGCTCCCTTTCTTCTAAGCTGCCTTATCTCTCCCCGTCTCCAAAGCTGCCACAGAGGGCAGAGAAACTGGTTTTTCCTGAGCATCTCTGGGGAACGTTAGAGGTCAGGACGATTTCCCCTCCCACTTAAACTCTGCTTCAGGTTCATTTTCTTTTTTAAAACGTTTTATTGTGCAAGAGGTGGGGGCTTAATCGCACCCAGATCATCATTCTGCATTCAGCCAAGGTGAAAAATCCAGCAAGTCTCCCCGTGGCTCGGTCTGCCCGCCGGCCCCCTGCCCCCTCCTCCTGCTTGCGGGACATTATCTACTCCTTCACCCAAGTTGACCCTGTCCACCCCCTCGCCTGTTCCTCTCCCTCCCCTCCCTCCCTCTCCCCCCATGGGGACCATCACAGTCTGTTTCTTTGCCATGAAAACCTTTATCTCCATCTTTTTGTAATAGTGGTTTCATACCATATTTATCTCTTTGGGATTGACTAACTTCACTCAGCCTAATGCTCTCCACATCGAGGCGTGTCAGGGTGTGCTTCTTCGTTCCATCATCAGCCATTCATCATTAGTCTTTAATGCAGACCCAGCCGCTGAGCAGGCTAGGCCTGAGGGTGAGGGTCCCCACAGGAGCCACATCTCTCTCAGCCACTGGCCTCCTTTGCGCCCTCCCCCCAAGGGAGGGGGGCTTCCCCCAGCTGCAGGTACAATTAAAGAGACAAAGAGACATCTTGTAGTACAGGCAGTAATGAGGTGGAAGGATCCCCCTCAAGAAAGCAAACAAGACACAGGGCAGGGTAGGGAGGTGGGATTCTGACAGGGATTCTGCCCCACTTCAGCAGCCATACCTCTTGGCCACAGCTGGACCCTCAGTTGGAGACCCAGGGCCTGGGCAGCTGGCAGTGGGAAGACAGTTTGATTAGCATGAAAGTCTGCCTCCAAAAAGCCCAAGCACTATGGAAACCTTTCTGCTTTCAGACAAGGATTCTGTCGTGGTTTTAAGAAGGGCGCTTGCTCCATCCTTCCTCCACATAATCACATTCTCGCATTGAGAGTCCTTGAGCACCGTGTACCAGGACCTCCTGGAGTCCCGCAGGCCAAAATGCTGGAGGCTCCTGCTGTGCTCACATGTCACCCGCCCCGTGGTGGTGTGCCCTGAGTGCTGGGGTTCCCACCTGGAAGCAGTTCTGCCCCCACCCCCGCCACCTCCCAGCAGGCATGCTTGTTGTCATCACTGGTGAGGGAGGTGCTGATGGCACCTAGCTTAAAGCTGCTATTAAACATCGTGCAATGTCGTTCGGGGCAGAGCCCACAACAAAGAAACCCTCATTCAAAAATATCAGCTATGCCAACATTGAGAGTGACCAATAGGGGTGGAGAGGGGGGGCACTTCCGATATATATTTTCAGAGTCACCTTCTTCAAAGTTCCCACTCTGAATTACTCTTTTCCTCATTAGACAAAGGCTGTGCCAAACCCTGCGTAGGTACTGGACGCAATCACCAGTCGCCGACATGGTCCCTGTGCTCCGAGAGGGCAGGGATGATCAATATGAACAGGCTATAACTGATGGTGTATTACTTTATGGCCGACACTGTCCTAAGCACGGTTTAACTCCTGTAATTCTTGCAGTAGTACGATGAGGTAGGTCCACTTGTTATTTATGTGTTATCAGCACATAGCCAAGGCAGAGAAGTAAACGGACTTAATTAAGGTCACACGGATAATAGGCCAGTGAACTCCAGGCTCTTCAAACCAGTAGCACACTGTGCTGCATTTCTGAGTGCTCGACCAGGGTTAGAGCAAATTAATAAAAAGGAAAGAAAAATATGCTGTAAGAGGGTCATCTAAAAAGGGCTTTCCCCAACCACAAGGTCTTCTAGAAGAAGTGGCCTTTGGGGTCAAGGTCTGAGGAACCGCTGGGACCAGGAAAGAAGAGGAGAGCCTTGCAGACAGAAGCCAGAGCACTTGGATTCACTTCCCCGTGGCTGCTCTAAGTTCCGGCCACAAACTCAGCAGCTTCAAACAGCAGACACGTTCTCCGACCGCCTGAGTTCACAGCAAGGGTCGGCCAAGCTGCATCAGGTCGAGGAGGTGCTGCAGGACAAACGGCTCCTTGTTCAGCTTTCTTCCACTTCTGGCTTCTTCCACCTTCAAAGTTCCCAGTGCAGGTTGGTCCTTCTCACATCAATTTGTCCTTCTCTTCTGCCGTTAGCCTCCACTTTCAAAGACACTCAGGATCGCATTAGTTGCACCCAGATAGCCTATGGTAATCTCCCTGGCATGGATTAAATCATGTCCCCCCAAATATGTGTAGACTTGGCTGTGCCACCATGGTTTGGTACTTATGTAATGACCCCTCATGTTGTAATCAGATAGTATAAACCAATCGGTTATAAGGGGATGAGAATTGAACACAGCAACCCTAATCAGGTCAAAGTTCTGATCCAACGTAAGGATAGCTTCCCTGGGATGTGGCCTGCAACCCCTTTTGTCTGATGAGATGAAAGGAGAGAGAAGCAAGCAGAGAGAGGACCCTGCTTCTACCAAGGAAGAGAAGGCAGGAACCAATTGTGCTCTTGGATCTGGAAGCCCTATGCGGAGAAGCTCAGGGGGGAGATTGATGATGACCAAGACCTTCCCCGGGACAAACAGAATGATGAGTCCTTCCTCTAGAGCTGGCACCCTGACTCAGACTTCAAGCCTCCTAAACTGTGAGAGACTAGATCTCTGTTCAAACCATCAGCTTAGATTTCTATGACAGCAGCATGAGATGACTAAGACGCCTTCCATTTTAAGATCAGCTGAGTAGCAACCTTGATTCCATCTGAAGCCTTAGTTACTCTTTGCCATGAGCTCTAATACAGTCACGGGGTCCAGGGGTCCAGTCAGAGGTATCTTTGGGGCGCCAATATCCTGCCTATCATAGGCAGGACAGGCAAAAGCTCTGAGGAGGGAGTCGAAAGGCAAGTACGTGGGGCTGAAGAAGGTCCCTATGGTTGAAACAGAAAAAAGGAAGAGCAACAGGGGAAAACGGGAGGAGGATCAGATGGGAGGGCAGCTCCATATGCTTTGGAAGTATTATTGGAAAGTTTGTCATTTTCCTGGGAGCAAGCAGCAGCAGCAACCAGGACATGGTTGGATGGGATTTAGACTGGGGCTGAGTGGGGTAGGTAGACCAATGACGGTTGCCAGAGGCCACCTGGGATCTGATGACAGTATTTGAGACAGACCGAAAGAAACCAGAATGAATACTTGAGAGAACATTTAGAGATGACACCAACGGGAAGTGGAATTGGGCGTGTAGGAAACGGAGGGCAAGGGAGAGAGAGGGTGCAAAGAGGCTCCTAGGTTTCTGGCTCGGGACACGGCATTGGTGGTGGTGCCAGTCTGAGGGTGAAATTCCATTTTCAATGGGTTGAATTAAAAATGCCCAAGAGAAAACACTGGGCAAGTGGTTGGATTGATGAGTCTTGATACCAAAGGAGAAGTCTTGGTTTACAGTTGGCAAACTAACTGTTGGATGGGTCCCACTCAACGTCCCATGGGCATCTCAAAATCTACATGTCTATTGGGAAGTTTCATAAGTTATTTAAGTTGTTTGATACAACAAAATAATGATCTAAATGTAAGCTCCCATCTAAATCTCAATAAATAAGTTTTGTAAAGCATACTTCTAAATTTAAAAAAAGAAATACATGTCAATTCAAATCCATTATCTTTTTCCTTCATCGACAATACCAAGTGTATCTTTTTCCCCAGAATCAAACCACCACCTGAGCCAGACACCTTATCTGATCCATCTCTCCACACCCCACAAGGCCTAACAATTCTCACCCTTTGTAAGAAGTGAACGAATGTAATACAATAAATAGCTGAGCCAACCAGCAAGTTAATCAATTACCTCTGCCTTTCTCCAGCCCTCTCTTTCCAACTCCACACTCCCTTGTCCTGTTTATTTCAGGCAAAAAGTCAGATCTGTTTAGCTTAGAAAGATCTGGGGTCAAATTCTGTTGTGCCCCTAGCACCTGTGAACACAGGACCTTTGACCTCAAAGCTGCCAAGGACTCTGTTTCCACAGCAGCTCAGAGGAGGCTTGACAAGACTGAGGACCATGGCTGGATCCCATTCTTTGTCTGAGAGTCTCAGTCACACTCACTGCCTGTAATAGATTTGCTTGGTGAAAGCGTGGCTGTAAATTGATTTGGTTAGATATACAGTTGTAGCTCTCTCACTAGAATGAATGTATTTCAGCACGTCTGTGTTTGGTGAATTCGCGTTCCTTTGTTCCATAGCATTTCCAGGAATCAGACACTGATTCATTCTGGTGTTCAGAACCACTAAGGGCAACTAGGAATGGCTTCTTTCAAAGGAATGTCCCACTGGAGCAAAGCCTCCCCTGAGCTGAAACCTTAATTAATCAATCAGTCAGAAAAGCATCCGGTAAGCCCTGCTGCATTAGTTGCTGTAAAAAAAATGGAATTACACAGACATGGTCCCCTAAAAGCTTGAAGCCTGGGTTGATCTCCTGTCTTCTGTTTCTGCACAGCACTTGTTAGATGGTTAAACCACAAGAAATTGGAGCAAGCCCCGGCAGAATATTAAAAGGAGAGCTGGAATTCTTTTCTCACTTGGTCAACTGTGAGCTCATTTTAGAGCAACAGTTTCCTTGTCTTCGTTCATCCAGTAAGCAAGCTCTGTTGAATATTTATTACTCACCCGGCAAGGGTTATTTCATCTTGCTGGGACCGTGCCTGGACGTACATTCTAGAAGAGGAATATATACACTACACAAGTCCGTAGATACAGAACAGAGGACTGGGTCCTGGTGACTGGGGTAGGACTATGTGAAATGATGGAGTGGGGGGGGGGGTTCTTCTGGGGGGCTTATAAGGAAGTCCTGTCCTTGCAGGCGATGTAATATGTGTGACATACTTCATCAAACAAAAGGAGTCTCTGTTTATCTGAAATTCAAATAGGATTGGGCCACCTGCTAAATCTAGCCACCCTGCATGCCAAGTCACCACACAGCCAGTTCCAAAGGACTCTCTTTCTGACCATCCACGTAGCCTATTCCTCATGAAATCTTGCCACGGGTTTGTTTCTCTAGTCCACGAGGCACTGGCATAAGTGGCAGGTGTTCAAGGACTCAAGGGGCACCAGACAGGGAAAGCAGAGAGAGGAAACCCCCTACAGAAGAGAAAGCTCCTGATGTGGAGTCACAACTCACCATGCTGGCACCAGCTCAACCTCTGACCGCTGGCTCTGTCCCTGGGCCTTTCTAGCTCGTAGCTTCCAAATGTGTGAAACAGCCAGGAGAGTCCCCTGACCCTGCTCCCTCTCTCAGCCGATCTACAGCCCACCTCTCAAGGGGGAATTGTTTGAAAACTTTGTAGGGATATATGCCCCGAAAAAGTCCACCAGTTGCTATAGAGTTGATTCAAACTCATGTGACGCCATGTGCTTCAGCATGGAACTCTGCTCCATCGGGTTTTCAGTAGCTGGAACCTTCCAGAAGCAGATCGCCAGGTTGTTGTTGTTGCTTTCCAGACACCTCTGGGTAGATTTGGACTGTCAACCTTTCAGTTAGTAATGGAGCACTTAACTCTCTGTACCACCCAGGGACTCCATGTTTGCCCATTAGTGGTTGATGGGTATCATCGAATTGGTACCCATCTCAGAGTGAAGCACTGCCCAGTCCTGTACCATTCCCACAAGCACTGCCATCTGGAGCCCTTTGGTGCAACCGCTGTGTCAACCCATTTGGTTGAGGGTCTTCCTTTTCACCGCCAGGTGATGGCATTATTGTTACTTAGGGGAAAAGACGGAGGGGGCTGTCATGTACAGAAAGAGTGGGTGTCCAAAGGGACAAAAATCTCAGGCAGCCTTTGCCTACTGCATGCCCCTTTCTGGCATTAGGAAGGTCTGTTGCTATCAGGTCTGCTCATTTGCTACCTCCATACGTTGTGCTTTCAAGTCTTAATCCACCAATAACATTAGTTTTGCCACTAACATGCACCAAGTATGACCAGGTCCTTGGCCTTGCCTGGCCTTGGAGGGGACATTGATGGAGGGAGCATGGGAGGCAGTCGTGATCTGAGACCCTGTCCCCTGAGTCAACCTGATGCCCCCAGAGTAAGGTCAGGTCCCATCAAGGGCTCAGTTCACCTGCTGGCTTCTAACTTCACCCTGGTGACCATCAGCACCCAAGAGGTAAGTTTGGGTGTGAGTAACAGGACAGAGTTTTGGGTGTTGATTTGGATTTGGGGTTGTTTTAGGTGGCTTCTGGCCTGGATCCCAATATATCAACACAGGAGCAGTGCGCTGACTGGGCTCTGGAATCGGAGCTCCTAAGTTGCCAATGACTCTCCGTGCCATGAAGCTAAACCAGTGGATATCTGGAGCGTGCTCGGGACTCATAGCATCCACAGGAACATCTCTGGACACAGTGGTAGAAGAGCAATGGACTTTCAATTCTCCTGGCCAGTCAATAGGAGAGCCATTTCCATATCCGTGCATCAACCCTACCTGGCTCCCAGAGAAACTCTGGGTCCTGCAGGTCTAAGAACACTGGATGAGAGTCTAGATAGCTACATGCTCTTGAACCAGTACTACCAATAGATCCCATGAGAATCAACTGGGCAAAAGTCCAGTCCAGGAAAGAGAAACTGGGAGGAGCCCCGGCAAGAGGCATAGAAAACTTCTCAGTGGGGGCTGCCCTTTCAGGGTTCCCTTCTGAGCACCAGCACTCAGGTCTGTCCTATGGTCTACCCCTTCTGGCTCTCTCTGAAATGGCTTCTCTCTTGTCCCTCCAGACCAGATCTGGCTTCACGAAACTTGGGGTTCTCCAAATCCTTCCCTGCCATCAACTGATTTATCTGGATGTATTTGTCAGAGCGTGACCTAAGGGTGTCTAGCTGGTCAGGAGCCCAGCTGTGGCAGATGTTGTCTCAGGATGCCCTCTGAGGCCCCTTCCCCCCACCTCACCAACATACTGCCCACCCCACCCCCATCACTTCCCCCTCCTGGGAAAGACTTGGAGTGAACCAGGAACATCTGCATGGCCCAGGAGAAGCAGGAAAGAGAGCGAGCAGTCCTGGCCCCGGAGGTCACGGAGGAGGCCCCAGTGTGGCCCGGTATGGGCCAGGAGCCTGGGGTCTAGTATTCATTGCGCCACCACCTAAGCCTAAGTGATGGAGATGAAATTTGTGGGTCTGGCATCCCCATCTTTTAATTTCATGGTTAGATTTGAGGAGAGTCTTACCAACACCGTGGATCAATCAAGTGCCTCTTCGCCTTGAACACAAAGCACTTGGGTCTTCTCTGATGACGTTCTGAGCAGCCCACATACAAGGTGCTGACCAGCCGAGGACTGGTAAGTGCTTAACAGTCAGCTTTCCAGGGGGAAGAAAGGTATCCCTACGTTTTGCAAGGCATAGGGATACAGATAATAATTATATATACAATACCCTTTGATGATGTAAATTCCACAGAGAAATGATTCTCACCGAATGCTCTAGGTGGGGTTTGTTGGTGTTCTTGTAGAATGGCAAGCCTGGGGTTGCAGTTCTACTATGATTTGAGGAAAGGCAGTTTGCCAACCAGCTCACAAAGTCCTTGGAGACTTAATTGGCTCAAAGGATGTAAGATGCAGCCCCCACTCTCCACTGGAGCTGACCCCCCACGGAACAGTCAGCCCTGCAGGCAGGGTCTGCGCCTGTCTCGCTCCTCAGCACCCATAGCAGGCTGGGCTGTCAGTCATTCCCCGGGATGGAGCCTGCTCGCCTTAATTCACCCACAGCAGAAAGCCAGGCAAGCAGGATCCGTTAAAGCAGGAACAGGTGTCCCAGAGCGTGTGGCCAACGATTGAGGGTGGCAGGCGGTAGGAAGCCAAGAAGACTCCATAGATGGGGCAAGGCGGAGATGAAGAGAAGGGAGAGGCATGGGGTGGGGGGAGCAGAGGTCAGGGAGGGCACTCCTGGTGGAAGCAACGGGCCAAGCCAAAGCCTGCTCCAGAAAGCTGCCTTCCCCGGTACCCGGACCCTTCTGGCGGGAAACAAAAAGCATCCACACGTCCATTCAACAAATATTCATCGTCTTGCATGTGCTCAGTCCTGTTGTAGACGGGACAAAGTCCCCGCTCTCACAGAGATTAAATTCTATTCAGAGAGAACCCTTGCGGTGGAGGATGCGAATGTAACCAGACCTTATTTCAATATAAGGAAGCACTAGATGTGGAACCTAACCCCTACGGATCTTAAAGGGGCGTTTCTCAAAGAAAAGTTAGGCTTAAGTAAAGTAAAACAGGTTTCCTTCTCGAAGGCCATGGTTTGCCCGTGGGTGTGGTGACACACCAGCAGAGGGGTATAGTCAACCGTGTGGCTTGAACTTGCTTGTGGGTGGGAGAACGCGGAGTGAGGGGAGGTTTCCTGGGAAGATCAGAGGGTCTGAGGTTCTGAGGGTTCAGCTGAGGGAAACAGGACTTCAAACTCTGAGTTGAGGATGCCCAAGTAGGAGGCATCAGATGAGGGGAGAGACTACTCCACACACCCAAAAAAAAATCTCTGTCCTTCCTGGTACCATCCATCTCACCCTCTCCCTTCTGTGACCTCCACGGGAAATGAATGTCCCAGTCACTAGTGGCTCTTGCTTCAGGGACAAGCTCCCACCTGTCTGCGTAACAGCAGGGCCAGTGCCTGGGCAGCAGAGCAAGCAGGTCTGACTCAGCAAATGCACAGGCCCCTCAACCACTTGTCGTAGCCAGTTTCCTGAGAGGGACATTGAAGCTGCCGGAAGGTCCATGCTAACATTCAGGCCTCTGGTGTCCTCTGTTGGTTAGAGATTCATTAGACTTCCCTAGGGGCTTCTGACTGGATCCTCCAAGACGCCTGAGGAGTCTCTGAGAGAAGCAGTGGAGATGCTGGAAAGGATGGGCTTGCGGGCTTCTCCTGACCTCCACCCAGGATGACCTCTTTTCTCTGTGCCAAGATTCCCCCAACAACCCTGGACCCAGTTCATAAAGAGAGCAGCGTGTTTGCACATGTACAGCCACTTCCCACATATGCCCCCCTCCCTGCACAAGATTCCCCTGTCTTTGCCGGGAGTTTGGCAGTTGACCAGAGAGCCTTAAGGACACACTCAGGTCCACCTCTCAGTTCTGGAGCAGACAGGCAGAGACCCAGGGAGGGGGAGGAGCACAGGGACAGTCTGGACTAGCACGTGGCCACCGCAAAGTTCAGAACTTGACCGCGGGCAGCCCCTGTCCTCCCTCTCTGGCAGTCCACAGCCCCCTCTCGCCCAGCCCTTGTGCACATGGTCCCACAGGAACCCCTCTGTGCGTTTGGGCCCCTGCTTCTTGGTTCCACTCATCAACTTGACTAAGGTTTGAGCCAACCCTGAATGACAACCATTTTCCCCGAACGAAAAATCCTTTCAGCTGAGCCTTCCTGGCACACTGGGTGATCGCGGAAAGAACATCTGGGAGGCACACCTGATCCATCCGCCGACCTCCCTGGCAGACGGGGCCTGCATGGGCATTAGCCCCATCCTCACCCCTCGACCAAGAGGCAGGGTGTAAGTGCCAGTTCCAGCCAAGAGCTCAGTGCCTTGGGAAAGTCAACAAATGCCGCTGGATCTGTTTCTTCCTGTCTGCAATATACCAGTGCTTGGTCCATTCATTACCTAGTGCTGCATTCTAATCATACACAAGGCAGCCCCTTCAGGGAGGCAGAGCATTGGTCAATAAAGGCAGTGAGTCCACAGTTATTTAAAGTGTCAGTTATCCTCCCGTGCTGTGGAGAGATACAAAGGCCTCTTGTTCTGGTTTGTGGCCGGCTGAGATTGGTTCAGTCCAATGCCCCTTGGCCTCCCCCCAGCAGCCAACCCTAAGACAGCCTGCCCTTGACATTGAGACTTTCGCCTCCGCTGTGATTTTCACAGCAGCCCCAGATAGTCACCCTTATCTTTCCTGGGAATAAAGGCACGGAGGTCTGATTGGGAAGGAGGCAGCACTCCAGTGAGGTGTACTATTTCCTTCAGGAGAGGCTGTCTTGGCAATGGGGTGGGGAGTGGGGGGGTTGTAATGCCAGGGGTGGGGGCATGGGTCAAGGGTCAGGACCAGCGGCAAGCCGACCTCCCTGCAGCCAGCCAGTCGAGTGGGACTGTAAGCAAATTCACTGTCTGGGACCTACTGCCAAGAAGGCTGTGGGGCCAAGAGGGAGGACTGTAGGATTGTGCGGTGTGCAGGAGCACTGTAGCTCATTCGTGGGGGGGCAAGGGAGAAAAGAGACCTGCCTCTCACATGCCTTCTTGTGGCTCTGTTGTAGGTTTCAAGAGGTTCCTTGCACTCATGGGAGGACACTAGGTCCCTGACGTCCCTCGTCCCAGTAGCCTAGGTCTGTGTCCTCAAGTGTTTGTGTGTGTCAGAGTCCCCTGGAGGGTTCGTGACCCCACAAATGCCTAACAAATGGACATCGTGCCTCCAGAGTAGAACGTTCACCTGGATTCGATTCCTGACCAGTGAAACTCCTGTGTCACCTCCGTCTTCACTGTCAGGGAGACGCACGTGTGACTGTGCATGACACTGAACAGGGTTTCCTCAGAGCTCCCAGATTAAGACAGATGAGGAAGAAAGGTCAGATGCCCCACAGGTGCAAACCAGCCCATGAAAGTCATGTGGAGGCACAGGGTCCAATCCCCAAATGATCCTGAGCGCGGAGCAGGACTGGACAATGCTTTCTTCTGCTGGGCACGGGGTCGCCACGTATCCAGGGGGCACTGCACAGCAGCGAACACGTTTCTCAGCATTGTGGAGATGACTAGTCTGAGCTCCACATGTGGTGAAGGACTGATGTAGGCTTGAGACACCTCACCTTGCTCAGCCCCAGGCTGGGCCTTCAGGTGTTGATCAGGTTCATCTCACTTAGTTTCCTCTCACACACCATTCAGGAAAGAGATCACCCTTGAGAAGAACCCTAACAGGGGAGAAATGGCCATCTCTCCCCTACAACCTGGGTGGCATAAGCACTAAGGTGCTACTAACAAGCAACCCATCTAAGTGAGGTGTCAGCTAAGTTCCTGTAGAAGGAGCACATCAGTGCATGTGATCCAAGGATTATAAATGATAAAATCCATTATCATAGAAGAGAGTTGTATTCAAGCTTAAATTCTGAGCACCCAGTTTGCAGGGGCTATAGATGACGGTGAAACCCCAAAATCCATTTGCACAAATTAAACCTCCAAGTCACTGACCAAGGAATGTGAATCACCTTGCCCTCAGACAGAGGGCTTTGGAGAGTGGATTATATTACAGATAGAGTTTGGCTACAGTGTAACATACTAAACATGTGTTCTCCCTTTTGACCAGTTTTAATTTGTTCTGATTTTAATGATCTTTTGCTTTCTCTTGGATTGATGCTTTTCTGTGTTCTATTTTGATGTCATTGTTGGGGGGGAGGTCTTTCTAGGAACTCCAGGAGAGGTAAATCCATTGGGTCAGTAACTAGATTAATAGTTCCCTGGGGTTATGACTGAGGAAGTTAGTGAATAATGCAGAGCTAACATTAATGGGTACAAGAATGAATAAAATCTTCTAAAATGGATTGTGATGATGATTCTACAATTCTTTGCAACATAGCTAAACCACTGAATTGTCTGTTAGGTGGCAATAAAACTGTTTGTTTGGTTTTTTTAATATGTCAGAACACCAGTTCGAGGCAGTGTTCCCTGGCCTTCTAAGTAAGAAAAGTCCCAGAGACAGACTCACTAGAAGTCTGCTCCAACGTCTGGTGAGGAAGGAGCGAGATACAGTTTCCAGTTACAGGATAAATCCTTAGGACAGGATCTGTTTCCCATACTGATTTGATTGTGGTTCCCTTGTTACCAACTTCCAGTAGTAGATATCAGCGCTTGTCTGCCTGGACCCAGAATGCACTCTTAAAGGAGAGGGTCAGCAAAAGGAGAGAAAGGCCCTGAACAAGACAGGTCGACACAGTGGCTACAAAAAGGGCTCAAACACAGCAGCGGTGGAGTGGACGGCGCAGGTCCAGCAGTGTTTCCTTCTGTTGTGCGTAGGGTCATTATTAGTTGGAACTAACTCAATGCACCTAATGAAAAACACAAGCTTAAGAAGCCATCCCTTCTGGGGTTGACCATGCTGGCTGCCTGGGTATTTCTTCCACTATTGAGCTAGAGTTTTGTTCTGGCTGTGGTGTTGTTTTCAGTACGTTGGGAAAGACATAGGGAGACAGAGAGAGAGAGAGAGAGACAGACAGAGAGACAGAGAGACGGACAGAGAGAGAGAGACAGACAGACAGAGAGACGGACACAGAGAGAGAGACAGAGAGAGAGAGATAGAGAGAGAGGAAAAAGAAAAGGCAGGGAAGGAGAAGAGTGTATGATGCAAACTACAAGTAGCCCAGTAAAACCTGAAGTATTTGCAATCTTTTCCTTTACAGAAAAATACATACATAAATGCCAAGCCCGATCTAGTCCACCCTCATCTGGAGCACAATGAGATGTGGTCCAAAGTCCTTCCCACAGTGATTAGGAAGGCTGGGTCCCACGCGATTAGAAAAAGGAAACAGTAACCCAGAGCCTAGGCCAAGCACCAGAATCTTCCCTAAGAAGGAGGAAAACGCATCCTGGGACCCCAGGTTCCAGAGCTCGTGAGCCCTATGCAGGTGCCTGTGTCTGAGGGTGCAGTGTCCAGCCGAGTCACAGGGCTGGGGCAGCCCAGGGTGAGGGTCTGTGTAAGGGGTGAAATCTCCAGCCCAGGCTCAGGGACAGTCCCACAGTGAGACTCCCTCGGAAGGGCTGGTCACGAGAAGACAGGAGAGGCAACAGGAGAGTCTGCTACTGGTGCTCCAGGCTCGCCCCAAAACTGCCCAGCCAGCCAAGCCTGGTCAATCTGAAACCAGACACAGCCCAGGAAGGACGGGAGGAGGGGGCAGAAGAGATAAACTATATACAAAGAGATTCCGGGGGATTTGGTTACAAAGTTGCACCAGCCGTTTCCTGGAATCCATGGGAGCGAGTTCTGAGAATCAGCAAGAGGTGGGGGGTGAGGGGTGAGGGGAGAAGGGAAGGCGAAAAGGCCACTCGCTGGCACAGGGGTGGTGCAGTGGGAAGGCAAAAACCAGCCCACTCTCAGGGCAACCCGGGCTGGCGGGCAGGGTTCTTTTTGCTGTTGGGCTGGAAATATTGAAATTATTAAAATGGAAAGGACTCAGACCTCTGAAAGGAGGTGCTTTTCTGCTGGGCTGGCAGAGGGGCCTCGTGGAGCTGAGACCCAGCCCCCTGAGGAGTGGGTGCCAGCCAAGTGGTGGCAGTGTTTCAAAGCAGGAGTGAGGAGTTGGGGAAACCCCAGCCCACTTTTTGCAGCACTGTGTGTCTTAGAAGGGAGGATGGCAAGACTTTGTCAGCAGCCCTCTGGACATGTTCTCAGGAGAGATGGGTCACTGGGAAAAGGACATCGTGGTGGGTGACAGCTGGACAGCGAAAAAGAGGAAGACCCTTGACAAGAAGGTTGACATGGTGGCCGCAGCAATAAGCTCAATTGTGTGGACGGTGCAAGGCGTGGACGTATTTGTTTCGATTGCACAAAATGTGATGATGAGCCAGAAGCAACAACAACATGTCAACGTGTCTTGTCGAAGGACTTCCATCTTGTTGGGGAAGCTGCAGACTGGACCTGCTAGCTGCTGCTAGAAGGAACTGCCGCAAGCGTGTTGCCACGGTGATGTTAAGAGGAGCTGATCGAAGCAGAAAGCGTGGTTAGGAATGGAAAGCCAATGGGGGAGAGCAGTGACCAAGGCCAACTGGAGTTGTCTGGCAAAGAGGGATTCAACATATTTCTTTCCAGGGACATTAGAGCCCACTGCAACACATGTGATGTCCTGGGGCTGCCGAAAACCCACAGATGACAGAGTTAAAGCTGAGGGGGAGATTTGGGCTCAGGATGCCCACACTTTGATTTTACTCATGAATAGAACTGCTTCTCTTACATGTATGAATTGATGTGCTCTGGGAGACCATGAAGAAGATGCCCATTTAAGATATTATCTAACCACCTGGAAATGACACGCCATCCTCACTGTCAGGATTGTTCACTTCCAACGACTAGGTCATTATGCAAAAGTCGGCATAGATGCAAAAATGGAGGGTGGCTACTTACAATTGCCAAGTGGAAGACGACTACATCATCACACAGCTGCCAAATGACATCACAGGACTGCCAAACCAGTGAGAATCATGGCCTAGCCTAGGTCACACATGACCTCAACCATCACAGCCAGCCAGTGTAAGTTACTCTCTTCTTAAACCTAAGTGTTCATTGCTGTCAGATATTTATTGTTAGATTGGATAGGAGATTGAATGATTGATTGGTGTTTTTACAGTTGTTGTAAATGAGAAGTGTCAGGTCACGAGATCGTCCATAAGGGAGGCAAAGGCATATTAAAAATTCCCCATGAAGCATCCCTCGGTGATTGGCTAGTGCAACTTCAAGCTGCTCCTCCCACCCAAGAGTGCCCATCAGCAAACTAGGAAATAGGATCATAGAGGTACCGAGTGGTCAGGGAGCAGCAGGACTAGTCCTAGAACTGGAGTCTCTCTCTCCATTTTTTTTTTCCAGTAAGCATTTATTATCGATCTCCTATGAGCCAAGAACATTTCTAGACATTCAGAAAATAGCAAGTAAAACATCGAGGGAATTGGGAGACCTGAAATCTAAGTTGTACCACTGCAGATACGTGTTTGTCTGTAGCTCTTTTGTGTTCCTTCTTCACCATCTTTAAAACCAACAAACAAACCCACTGCTGCCAAGTCGAATCGGACTCATGGTGACCAGGAAGGTGGAACCGCCCCTGTGGGCTTCCGAGACTGTAAATCTGTGTGGGAGTAGAAAGCTGCATCCTTCTCCTGTAGCCAGGATGGTGGCTTCGAGATGCTGGCTAGTGGATAGCAGCCCAACACAGAAACTACTGCCAGCTGGGCTTTTCTCTTAGCTACTTTGAAGGGGTTTTACTTTTCACTTATCTTGCCTGCGTCTTCAACACGGAAACGCTTGAGGTCGGTGGTTGCAGTAAAAGGGAGGAGTGCTGGGTAGAAACTACATTTTCCTCCTGCTCCAGTGGCCACGATGGGTCTCGACACGCTGGGGCTGTATCAGCTTCAGGCATTCTGCTCTCCAGGTCTACTCTGCTCTACGTAGCTTATTACTATTTTTTAGTCTCTTCAGACTTTCGGTTTATTGATTTGTTTAAGGCCTCATGGTGTCCTAGTTTATCTAATGGTCTATATAATCCATTATTATCCATTTTTTATTTTTTATTGTTTTATTGGCATATACTTCACCATTCATATCATTTAATCATTAGTATCATTAATCATATTAAGAAGATTTGGGCAATCATCCTCACAATCAACTTCAGAGCATTTTCTTCTCACACTCATTGCTCCCCATTTGCCCTCATCTTCTCCTCCCATGCCCCGAGGCAATTATCAATTCAGTTATTGTCTCTCTAGGGCTGCTTAACCTGGATTTCTATCTAGAAAATCATACAAAACAAACAGGAGGAAAACAAACAAAGCGAACAACAAAGACTAGACAAAACATAGAAAAACCTCAATCAAAAATAAAGCAGATTATATTACAACTTTAAAACGGGTCAAAAGGGAGATCAAATGACAAAGTATTCCATTTTAATCTAACTACATCTGCCATAATTGACTTTACAATGCTCTCTGTCTAATAAAAAAAGATTATTCATAGCCCTCAACTATGATTCACCAGAGGCTTTATAGATGTGTGGACCCTGAACATAGATTTGGGGCTTCCACTATCATCCATATCCTTCTGAAAACGGGTGTTCACAATTTAAGCTCTGACACCATTCCTTCCTTCAGATCAGGATGTTATTATTTATAATCCTTGGATCACACGGGCTGGTGTACTTCTTCCATGTGGACTTAGTTGATGCCTCCCTGAGATGGCTGCTTGTTTTAAGACCCAGACACTATTCCTTATGCTAGCTGGGCACCATCTGGTTTCTTTAGCACACTTATTTTAGTACCCATAACTTTAGTGATCTCTTTACGGTGTAAGCATCAAGCGGGGCTAGGTCATAAAAACTAAGCAATCTTAGATTGGTCTAGAATGAAAGCCAAGAACAAAATCCATTCATCTATCTATGGAATGTATGTGTCTGGTTCACTAAAGAGATATCATTATCATTTTATAATGGAGACCGTTATCAGTCATCCCCTTGGGGCATAAGATAATGTTATTCATTTAACCAACGGTATAGAATTTGAAATACTTTTGAGAAAAGGAAATTATACACGTGTAGACTGACTTCAGACTGTAATGCATGAATTGTTGACTGGTACAGATTAAACTCTTAAGTGACTGGACACTATTTACCAAACAATGAAGATTAGTGATAGGACAAAACTTTAAATAACACTTGTTCACCATGCCTACCAGATCAATACATTAAAAAAGTAACTGTAGGGGAGTTCTAGGCCACCACTCATTGGGTATCCTAAAAGCAAAAGATTTGTATCCATAGTCCGCGTAAAATGAATGGTGCCTAGACTGGGTGGCACAATACCCCACCTGGTGTTCTGGAGGAATGACCTGTCTTAAACAGGGGTGAAATCCTCGTTCACCTGGTTCTTCTCCCATGTGAATCACAGTTTACATTCTGCAGAGAACGCTACAGAGATCTAGTGGGAGGTCATCAAGAAAACGAGGGACCAGAATTTACTGGGCACTTGAGCATTCTGACCTTTTGTTCTTCGGGGATCCCATGGTTCCGGCCCATTTTTGTTGGTGACAAAAGTGGCTGCATTGAGCCTCGTGAGAAACAAGACACTAAAAAGAAAGGCAGATGAGGCATCGCCTCGGGAACGATGGACAGGGCGGCATGTCGTCGTTCTCTTGATGCCTACGATGGGCCTGTTCACGACCGCAGAGGCTGAACTGAGAGTGGGATTAGCCTGCCCTTTGTGCTAACGTCTTTCTCCCCCTAGTCACTGGATTCAGGGAAAACAGGAGGGACCAAAGAAAAGAGAGTTCTTTCCGGGTCCTAGTGATCTATAGCTGAAGCATTCTCTGTCTCAGGCTATCTGCGAAGAACTGGGTACTGTATGTTAACATTCCAAGAATCCTAACAGTTATTTGTGTTGGACTTTTCCACATAATCATGGAAATTTGAACATACAGCACATTGGATTGCATTCTTAACAGCTGGTACCGGTTTTCAAAGAAAAGAGCGAATCCAGAGATGTTCGAGAAGGACAACATATCGAGCGAGTGCTATCCTTCCATTTTCTATTCCAGCAGACTAGCCCTGTGAACCTCCCTTCAATAAAGAGAGCCTCCACTGCGATAAAACAAAAACAAACAGAGCCAAACAAAAACTCCAATATTTTACAATCTCGCTTAGTTATCCACTCCCCAGTCAGGGTAAAAATTCACCCTTAAAGCTCTCTCACGCTGCTCGTGGGAATCTAAGTCGATAAAATTGTTCTGAAAAACAATTGTGACAGACTTAAGTCCGTCTGTCCCCTTTGGCCTTGTAACGTGACCCGCTTCTATGGTCGTATCCTAGGAAAAGATAACAAACACCAATGATGCTAAATAAAGGGATCCACGTATGTTTTAGACAAAAGTGAGTAGGTAGGAATGCATTACACAGAGAATGTTGGCTAAACAGACTATGTCAATCCAAAAAACAGACTATCATGCAGTCATATACAAAGGGACTTCAAACATTTCATGGAGAAATGGAATTGAAAAATAATAGGGGGGTTTTTCTCCCCAAACTTTTAGAAGCCCCCTAATAGATGTACATATGATCAAGGTTAAATGTGATGTGTATGTCTCAGAATTGACACTGGGAGCAGAGAACAAATGAAGAGGTAACAAGCACTCTAGATTCGTGTCCTAGGGCTGCCACAACACTGACCACAAATTTGGTGGCTTAAATCAGCTCACGTGTTTTCTCTCACCGTTCTGGAGGCCAGAAGTTGGAAATCTAGGTGATAGTAAGGCTTTTTTCCCTCCAGAAGCCCTGGAGGAGTTGTCCCATGCCTCTCTTTTTTCGAGGCTACAGGAAGTCCTTAGAAATTCTTCATCTGTAGCCCACTTTAGGAGAAGCCCCTTACCCTCCTGGTATTGCTACTCTCATTATTGGTCTTGAGGGTTTATCTGTCCTGGATTCCCTGTGTTTCCAGCTCTTTTCTGTACCAGTGTACATGCTCTGGTCTAGCCGGATTTGTAAGGTAGAACTGAGGTCATGATAGTGGCTGGGGGTGGGGGGTGGGGAGGAAGCATTAAAGAACTAGAGAAAAGTTATATGTTTCATCATTGCTACACTGCACCCTCACTGGCTCATCTCTTCCTTGTGAACCTTCTGTAAGATTGTCTTGATTCTTGTACTCATCATTATTAACTCCTCCCATTTGCCCTCCAAACTCGCCTGCCATGCCCCTACCAACTCCACCCAATTCACTGCCTTTGAGTCTGTAGTGACTCATAATGACCATGTAAGGACAGGGTAGAACTGTCCCATGAGTTTTCTGGCACTGCAACTCTTTACAGGAGTGGAAAGCCTCATCTTTCTCTCTTGGAGTGGCTGGTGGTTTTGAACTGCTGAGCTTTCAGATCACAGCCAAACTCGTAGCCACTATGCCACCGGAGTTCCACCATACCCCTGAGGAACCATTAATCCAGTTACTGTCTCAATAGATTTACGTATCCTGGATATCATATACAGGAAAACATTAGTTAAAAAAAACCACTAACAGCAATAGCAAAGTAAAAATTAAAAGCCTCGATCAAAAACAAAGCAGAAAATATTAAAACTAGCATAGATTTTAAATGGATCAAAGAGGAGATTAAATGATAATGTGCTATATTTTAACCAAAGGAGCTAGTTCAACCCATATTGTCCTGCCCATCTTGTCTAAGAAAATAAATCCATGGACTATTTATGGCTCCCAAGTGACCAATCAGAGATGCTATGAGAATAATAATCGACATAATCCGACATCATCCTTGATACAGTGGAGGGGCAGCAGGAACGAGGAAGGTCCTCAACAAGATGGATGAGCCAGTGGCTGCAACAACGGGCTCAAACAGAAGGAGACTTGTGAGGGTGGCGCAGGACCAGGCCGTCTTGGTGCTGTTGCCCACAGGGTTGCTATGGGTGGCAAACAGCTCGCCGGTACCTAACAACAATAGAATCAGAGGGTGTATTGGAAGACCACACTGATGAATAACCATGGCATTCTGAAAAGCACAGAGAATGGAGAAAGGCTATGGGGCAGTAGTTGGATAAAGGCAAAAGGAATTGCACTTAAATAAGCTTTAATATAATTAATCCTTTAATTTGGGGCCAGGTTTCAGGACCTGATTGCATGAGGTGGTAAAGATAATGGCGGTTGTAACATTATGACCAGAATGACTGACATCACACAAAGACCAGATCTTATTAGCTGCCTCACCTTGTCACTGGCTTAACTGTCCAGGCAGAATCGGGGTTAAGACTAGTAGGTTCTGGATTTCCTTATTACTGACCCTCCCTCCCCTGCATTCCCCTCCACATGGCACTTGTTAAAGAAGATGTGCCACAGTGGCAGGGGAAGGAGGAACAAAATACCACAACACGTTAGTGAACCTCTAAGGAAAAGGAAGAGCAAGTTTGACATGTAGACAAAGCCCTACAAGGGAGGAACCAGGATAGTCTTAGGGGGCTAGGCAACTTGAGTAGAAAAATCCCTAAAGACCAACTCTACCATTACGACCTGTGTTTTCTGTTTGTTTTTCTTTTAGTATAATAATATCACTCTGGCTTGGTTAGATGCGGAGTTGGGCCCTAATTTAAGCATATCCTAAGCTGTATGATTTTGGTCGATTTTGCGACAGTCGTTCTATCAGTGGTAGAATTGGGATAAATGGAGGTTAACACGAGCTCTAGGGCAGGGCTGGGCAAACAATAACCTCCGGGCCATATCCATCCCACTGGCGATTTTAAAAGATTAGAATACACCTCTGATTATTCACTTAAAAATTACTACTTTTTTGCAGAATAGAAAACCAGTCAGGACAAAGCTTAAATTATGTACTGTCTGAGCCTTTGCAGATAATGTATAGTAGACCTTTCCAGTGGCCATAGCCCCTGACATCATAATTCACAAAAGCTGCTGTGAGGTATGTCCTGGGTCATGATCTCTCACCTCATTGAGGACCCTCATCAATAAAGATTATCATCCCGGACACTAGATTCTGGGTTTCGCCACTTAAAGCTCGCTCCCTTATGAACATCAACAACAGTTGCGTTCTAACCTGGTAGGCAGATATCGCCACTGTTCTTTTCACTCTGGTTTTCCACCTGGTGGAACTACGTACGCTCTGGCAGAGCATGTGTCCTACCTGACATGATGCCCTGCACATGGGAGTTAGTCCATAGTGCAAGGTTCCTATACAGTCGGGGTGGTTGTTATTGGCTAGACTGATGGTCATCACTTCTCGGCTTTTTGGCTAAGATCAAGTGAAGACTGATGGTCAACTAACTGACCGAAGCAGGTGTAGCAGGAACATTCTTGATTTTATACCCACGTTCCAGTGGTGGTGGGGCTGGGGTGGGATGCTGACTTAGCGATGAAGCAAGGTAGCCTATCAACCTCCTTTACCTTTGCCTTCTCCCACAAGCTATGCTCCTCTGCAAGGTACATTTCTAACGGACCCAGGAACTTTTTAAAAGGCGCTTTCACCTGCCACGACATTTCCAGGCAATGCAGTCTCACCCCTCCTCCTACGTGAAGACCATATGTGACCACTGAAGGAGCACTGTTCTACCAGGAAAAAAAACATTGAAATCTCACCTCATCTCAGAGATGGGACAAAACCTGGGGCCTACCCAAGTTAATGGAATATAAAATGTTTAAGACAGACAGTTCCCGTCTCTGTTCTCCTGTCTATATCATTCCAGGTTAGAAAATGTGACATGTTGAGGTCTAGCTCTGTAGAAATTCACATTGCCGGAGGAATACTGAAGGCTTCCTGCCATCCGTGTATTTTCACTCAACGCTGACTGCCATGGAACCCACTCGCAGTGACCCTCGGAGACAGAGTAGAGCTTCCCTTGTGGGTTTCTGAGATGGTAACTCTTCACGGGAGTAGAAAGTCTCCTCTTTCTCCCATGGAGTGACTGGTGATTTCAAACTGCTGACCTTCTGATTAGCAACTTAGTGTGCATAGCCCACATGTAGGATTCTGTTACCCCCAAGTGTCTTTACAAAGTTCAAGTTCATTTACACAACACTCTTCCACATAGCTATCACAAGCATTTGACCCTAAAGAAACGCAAGGTTGTGATCTTTAAAAGTTGACAGCACACATATGCTCTTACAGGCATGTGGGTTGTCTCTTCCTCGTTCTTACATGTTGACATGACTTGGGCTTTTCAGATGGATGATCCTTTTCCTTATTGACAACAGATGAAATTCGAAGGGTGACTGGCTGGTGGTCTGGTTACATATTGAAAGGATGTTGTACCCCTAGCCCAACAGGCATCTGTTAAGTTACACATCCCAAAGCATCTCAAATTCTCTAGAATCAAAACCAAGCCGTAAGTTTCAAGGATGATAAATTACTTAAAGATAGGGGGGGAAGGTAAAAAATGACAAATTTCCTCCTGACTCATGGGGCAATCCTACTTATCATACCCCACCTGTCCTATAACATTAAAAAAAAGTCAAGCATAGTGTGCCATCGGTCACTCGGCTGCTAAACAGCAATGCTCAAACCACCACTTGTGAGGGGAGAGTGTTTATTTGGAGCCCCTGCGCAGAGGAGTGAAGTTGCAGATGATCATGGTGGTCTTAGGCCTGTAGCTGGAGACCCTTGCCTTTTTGCCGGTCGTAGGTAAGGACTGGATTTGGAAAATCACCGATTCAAGAAGCCTTTTCAGCCTGAGAATTGGCACTTGCTGACTAAGAAGAATGAGAAAACATCAGGTTTAGACTAAGGAAACCCATGTTCCTCCTACAGGCATCTTCCCAAACACGGTTTCCAAGAGTTTGATAACCCCAGTTTCAAAGAGACAAGTCCAAAATCTCTGTGGAATTGCAAGATCAGAGAGACAGTCCCTAGTGTGAAGCAGCTATGAATATGGGAAATCTGGTTCTTTGAAGGACTGTTGGGGATATGGATGTTCAATTGCTCTGAGGGATTAGTTACTAAGGATGCAGTTGCTCTGAGGGATTAGTTACTAAGGATGTTATATTTTGAGCAAAGTGTAGCATTTTGGAAATTGGCCAAACTAAGAGAATAAGTCCTCAGACTGTACATGGGATGCTTTGTGATGGGGAAATGCCACCAATACCTTATCTTCCCACTCCTTCTCTGGCATAACTTCTTTGCTTCTTGCCCATGTGGAAAATTCTTCAGCTGCCATTGTGAACACCTATATTTCCAGATTTTCACCATCTTCTTACTTGCCCCAAACTCTTGCCAGAAGTGTGGTTCAGACTAAAAAGGCCGCCTCCACCTCCTCCCTGCCTTGCTACCCCCCCCACCCCAAGTTCAAAGCGCCTACCCATCACCCCCTTTATATGTGACATGGGCCCTCCTGGTAAAAGGACTGGTGATTTATGATGTCATTGTCACCGTGGCTGACAGTCAGCACTCAAGTTTGGGTGGGTGAGTGGAGGAGTATTGAAACATTTGCATAAAGTCAAGGGTAACCCTGCTATGCCTGCTTGAGTCGGCTAGTTGACCATCAGTCTGACCATTAAAACCCCCTCTACATAATATATACCATACAAAACCCTCTCTGCCTCAGACACCAGCCAATGTTTCTGAATCTTCTACTTGTGGTAATATTTAGGTATTCATTTCTGGTGCCAGTGTCTTTGGCCAAGTCCCAAACAAAGTAGAATTTAGAGCATAGATTTACTAAGATACAAAATGATAAAACAGACCACCAATACCTGCAATGCACGGGTTTTAATATTTCAGGTATACTCATGAACCCACGACCATAAAATATCAAGCCTATCCACCAGCCTCTATAATTTTCATATGCCCCTTTGAATCTCTGCCTCTTGCCCCTACTTGCCCCTGTTCCTATTCCCAAAATTTGGGAAGTTAAAGCTCTAATTGAACTTGTTTCTATCCCACGCTCTCTGTTCCCTTCTGCAGAGCCTCACATCTGTGCTTCCAGAAGCTTCATGTCTGGGAAGAGAAAAGATGCACACAAATGAAACTTATGGGGAGAGGAGGGTGGGGATATAAATGATATAAAATGTGCCCGAAAGATATATTATGGGCAATCATATGAGGAAGTGATTGATCATAGAGCTTGAAGCTTTGAAAGACATAGAGGATTTTAATAGGTGAAAATGCTGTACCAGAAACGACAGATGAGAATCAACATTTTCCCTGGGTTTTAAGGCTGCGTAATAAGTTTATTGAGCGGTGCCATCCAGAAGGGTAAGGTCAGCAGTGGGGTCTCATTTCAAACACCCTTCCTGTATGAAGCTTACGTTGATTCACTTCTCCAAGAAAGCTCACCACCTGTAGGGGCAAGGGAGGTGATAGTCCAATCACCTGCACGGTTCGTCCAGTAATCTGCTTCCAGAAGACATTAAGAAACCAGAGATTTTAGCATTCTCCTGTCGTTCTTTTTAAATAGCCCTGATTTTAATAGTTGAAGGAGCCCTGGTGGCTGTTGTTTATGCGTTGGGTGGCTAACCACAAGCCAAAGGCGGCAGTTCTAATGTAGCAGCAGCTCTGTGGGAGAGCCAGGCACTTTCCGCTCCCAGAAAGATGCCCAGTCTCGGAAGCACAAAGGGGCAGTTCTACTGGAATCTTCAGGGTCCCCAGTGACTTGACGCCTGTGAGTTTGTTGAGTTGTGGGGCTTTTTTCGTTTGTTTCCATCTTTAGAGGAAGACAACAAAGATTGGGAAGAGGGGAAAAGAAAATTAGGAGGAGTTGCATTTTTTTTAAATAATTTAATTGGGGGTTCCTGTGAAGCTGAGCCTAACAGATATTTCTGAAGGGTGATTCTTAAAATATGAGAACAGTATTATGAAGAAAATAGAGAGAACTGGATACACAAATGAAAAAAGGGATCTGAACCTTAGTCATTTATTCTCGATCCTCTTTTCCTTGTCGGTAGTTACTCGTTAATCATAATCAGCACGAAATGTATTCTGATCGTCAGACTGAAAGGATTGGAATCTGGGATGAGGGGTCCTAGAAAGTCTGACAGTCTCCAGTTGATTTATTCACCCACATACGTGTTGAGGCTCTGTGGCTATCTCCCTGCTCATCACCTGCTGGGTGCATTTCTGAGCTCTTGCCTATGCACAACTTGTCTCTCATGCTCTTCTGTTCAGATACCTACATCCAGTTGGTATATGGGCCATCTAAGTGGGCACTAAGTGGATCTTCCTTGTATACATCTCAGCCTGGGGAAACTAAGTCCAGTTCTCTCTCTCTCCAAATTCCTTTCTTAGTCTGGCCTTTGCCCAGCAGTCATACACTTGGGGTAGAAGTCTGGGATTCAAACTCGCTTCCTCGGGCTTTGTCAGTCCCTTGAGCATGTCAACGCTCCCATGTCTGTTCATATCTATTAGTATGCTGAGCACTCAGTGAAAGGTTTCGCCCTCTACACAATGAACTAGCCTCCTCTCCCTCTGCCCGGCCCTGAGCAGCGAACACGTCAGACCACACGTACTAACATTAAATAGATGTGGGTCCCAATACCAGCTCTGCTGTTTAGGATCGGTGCATCCTTGACCAAATGTCTGACACTCTGAGTCTGTGAGGTAGTGAGCTCCGATGGTCTGTTTCTTCAGTAGGAAAACAATGGGCTTGCCTTAAGGGCACCAGGCTGCTGGGTTTAACAGAATCTTGAAGTCTACGATCAACAAAATGATTTCTCCAAGTTCAGTAACTTGCACCCAGAAAATCTGTTTGGTTTAATGCTGAGTGAAATTGTCCCTGGCTCCTGTGCTTCATCATTCTACTGTGAATAGGCCTAATGACCTCGACTGGCCATTGTGACATCGCAGCGTGAAAGACCCAGGATCATAATGGCCTAGTTTGGGGTGTTTTTGATCGGAGGCCCATCCACAGGCTCAGAATATCATTGACAGGTAAAAGTCCCCCAAAGCCCACGTTGAACTCTGACAACATAGCAGTCCTCCTGCACGCAGCAGTATCGCATGTTCACTGGGACTCATTTCATTTGGGGAGAAGCACATAGCAGAAGCAAGCATGAAGGAGAAAAAGGGGGGGTTGATGAGGCTCTTTGATGTGTGATCCTGAGGGGTGCTGGAAAGCGGGTGGGGAGTAGCGGTGCTGACTTAGAGGATATGGGGTTGGGGTGGGTGGGTGATGGCCCAACGTTGCAGAAGCATCATTCATGGCCACCCATCTGGCACCACAATGAGAAGCAAGTTATTCACCCGTTTTCATCAAGCCCCCATTATAAACAAGACATGGGACCAGCTCTCCTGAGCTACAATCGACTTACCTGGATAGTTCGCGTAAAATCAAAATAAAACCCATTGAAATCGATTGATTTTGACTCCTGGCAACCACATGTGTGTCCACGCTGTGTCTCCGGTGTTTCTGTCATGGCTTTCTTTTGTTTCTTTTGATTAATAAATCATTTTATGGGGGCTCTTACATGGGATAGGCCTTTCTTTTGTAGTGCCTCTGGGTAGACTCAAACTTCCAACCTGGACGCTCAGCCGCTAAGATCTTCAACTTTGACACCCTCCAGGAATTCTGAGGAGCCTTCCCAGTGACTACAGGGCTGGCATTATGGTTATGTGGCCTCTGCAGATGCCCAGAGTCCCATGTTTGGTTTAATGATCTGCTGTCACGATCTTGGCATTGATAACTTTTGAACAAGGGAACTGAGTGTATTTTTGCACCAAATCCCTCACCATTGACTCCTGGGTTCTGACTACACGACAGGTGAGAACCGCCTCCCCAGTCCTCTGAACGGAAGCAGATGAATGCATCTTTCTGCTGTGCAGCGGCTGGTGGGCTTGAACCACCCACCTTCTGCTGAACGGTGGAGCGTTTCACCGCTGCGACCCCAACAGACTCCTTTTGCTTTGCGCTAAAACTCTCTACCCACTAGGTCTCTTTAGAGTTCTCAGTAGGGTCTGAGCTGTTAATTCCCTGGAGGAAGAATTAGGTTCATTGTAGGACAGAGTAGAACTGTCGCTGTGGGCTTCTGCGACTGTAACTCATTACAGGAGTAAAACGCGCCCGGCCATGCAAATGATGTCACTGGTTCTTAGTAGCTAGGACTTTTACCTGGAACAAGTTCCATAAATAGTGACAGAGCCAGAGCCAAAACAGACCTTTAAAAAGAAGCCAAATCATCAGGGGAAATCTGAAAGAGAGATCAAATTATCCTTGTGTGCCCGCTGGAAGAGCCATCTAAGACTCTCCTACTCTAACCAGGACCCTCTGTAACCTCAACTTTGTCTTTGCTTCCTTACAGCACGACACAAGTGCCTCTGTCGCTCTTCTGGGCCAGTGATCTGTGGAGAACGTCTGTCTGAATGGTGACAGGCTTCATCGGCTTCTAGAATACCTCTGTAGCATGAAATGTCTCAGTTCCTCCTGGCTAGAGCAGAGGAGGCTGCTCAGTAACAGCAAATTTGGGGTCAATAAAAGTTTGGAGTCACTCAAAGTTTCTAGGTCTTTCTCTGGTCTTGCCTTAAATAAAAATGTGAAGTGCTTCCAAGATCTCACTAGGCAAGCCCTCCTTCTCCCAGCAAAGAGGGGTCAGAGGGGTAACATCATTAAAACGTTGTTGCTTTGGCGCATGGAATTCCAGGACTAGAAAGAGCCCTGAAAAGTTACTTATTTCCTTTCTTTGCTATAGATTGTTGCAACTCAGCCTCCTTTATGAGATTTCCAACTACGAAGAGTTCTGCCTGAAAGGATGGGGAGGGGGGTCGGGGGGAGCCAAGCTGGCAGTGATACCGTCAGGCAAGTCTTCTGCCTACAATTTCTGCATTTGTTTTCCTAAGACCTTATGATGCAAAGCAGGTCTTCAACCTGCCTTCCCCTCTTCTTCATTCTCAATTGAAAATAACTAAGACTGGGAACATAGAGATTCACCATGTCATAGAAATTCAACTAGTTAAGTCAATATAAGATTACATTGTAAATGACATATAACACCCCCACCCCTGTCCCAGGAGGATGGGCAACAGAAAAGTGGGTGAAGGGAGATAGTGGTCAGTGTAAGACATGAAAAAAATAATAATTTATAAATTATCAAGGGATCATGAGGACGGGGGAGGATGAGCTGATAGCAAGGGCTCAAGTAGAAAGAAAATGTTTTAAAAATGACAATAGCAACATATGTACGACACAATGGCTGGAGCTATGGATTGTGATAAGAGCTATACAAGCCCCCAATAAAATTATTTAATAATTTAAAAAAAGGATTACATTGTAATATTCACTCTTAACCCAATCTTGGTCAGTGGAGTTATAACAGGAATCAATGTGTTGTTGTTGTTGTTGTTGTTGTAGAAAGCCAGCCCCCTGTCCAGTGCACTGTTACATGGTGAGGATCACAGTGCTCGGAAATCATCACTGGTGGCGCCAATGGCCTTCATGTCTTCCAACGTCAGTCTGTGTGTCTGGTCCTCTTCCCCTTTTCACGGGTCCCTCGAACTCAATAACCAGAGGGTCTTGACACATGGCCGAGATTTCAAGCGGGCCAGGGCTCTGGCACATGGCACTTGGAACATGGAAAAGGGGGAGAAAACCACCGAAATCTCCATTGTGTTGCCTCATGGCTTCGTGGTAGCAAGGAGAAAGAAGCCTGCGCTGGGTTTTTGAAGATCAGGCTTGAAAGGCAATTCTGCCTATAATGTGTGCCGCTGCCCCAGTTGTTGTCCTTCATTCCGAAGCCTGCATAATATGAATGGGGTTGGAATTGCTCTCCAGTGACTGCTCCTAAGGCAAAGTCCCTTCCCAAATTGATAAAAACCTATTTGTTCCTAAAAACCTCATGAGACCAAATGCCTTAGTTGGTGTGACATGTTTGTAAACCACAGCATGCCCTTGATAACAGAATACACCCTACTTTTGTCTTCTGACTGATAGACCTGCTCCTGTGGGTTCCCAAGACAGTAACTGCATCTTTCTCCTAAGGAACAACGAGTGGATTTGAACTGCTGACCTTGTGGTTAGCAGCCCAATTCATACCACACTATGCCACTAGGACTCCTAAATGGGCCCGAATGGGCAAAAGTAAAGCAAACTGAAATCCCTACTTGCTTTTTCTCTGAAAATCTCTCCAGTCTTAGTCTCCAATCTCTCGTTATTCCCTAATGGGGACATGAGATGAGTCCTGAGTTCAGACAGCTCCCCAACTTGAGGAGGTCCCTCTCTCTGAAATGTTCTGCCTCTCAAGCCAGTCCGTGGAGCCCTGAGCAGCAGCAGCAGCAGCAGCAGCAGCAGCAGCAGCAGCAGCAGCAGCAAAAAGGCAATAAAAAAGACAGGGCGTGCATGTGAACAGGATAGAAGGTCCCTCTTCCCAGGCAAGGTCAACATCTGGAGAGACTTCAGTGTCAGAGCGGGACTGAGCCATTGACGTGTGTCAGGACTGTCAGCAACTTTTTGATGTTTCCTTTTAATGAGCTCCAATTCCCGGCCTGCTGGGAAGATCCAGCCCTGTGAAGCCCATTGGGCTCCCCGGGAAAATTGCTAGAGTGACTTTTAAATGGGGAGGTGAGATGGGACCCCAAACAGTGAGACAGCTTCCAAAACAGTAATGTCCTAAGCCTGACCCTCCCTAACCTAACCCTAACCCTAAGAAGGGGGCCACGGAGAGTGCTGGGACCCAAGGTTTTCCCTTTCAGAGATAAAGACACCATTCTGTCAATCCACCCATCTCCCAGCAAGACAATACTCAGCCCCGAGAGAGAGAAAGGCCAAGGCGTCTCTTCTAAACAAGCCAGGAAGGCACTTCTCCCTCTGCACGTCCTCACAGCTATCAAACATCCATGTCCTTCGTCAAGAGAAGCACAAGGGAACACTCATCACGGACACAAAGCATAAAGGAAACACGTTCATTGGGCCATCTCTGCTCCTTGTGTGCTGTTTGATCTGAAGTAGCTCCAGTTATTAGGTTCTGGTGACATCATAGTTATGAGTGGGGCTGCTAACCCAAAGGTCAGCAGTTCAAAACCTTCAGCCAGCTCTGAGGGAGAAAGATGAGGCTCTCACTGTAAAAGTTACCATCTCAGAAGCTCACCAGGGTGGGTCTATGGGGTCACTATGAGTCAGAATGGGCTCAGGAACAGTGAGAAAGGCTTTGGGTAGCACAAGAGTAATCACACAGTGACTATTAAGAGATAGGCAGGTCAAATTTACCCAGATGTGCTTAGGAGGACAGGCCTGCCTGTCTACTTCCAAACAGTCTCCACCGGGAGGACCCTACAAAGTGCAGTTCGGTTCTGCACACAAGGGCCTCCCTCGGTCGGAATTGACTTGACATCAACTGGTTGCTGATTAATCTGTCTGTGCCTTACTTTCCTCACCTAAGAGAAAGAGAGGAGAGAAGCCAGCCAGAGGGCCTAGCTCTGGGTCCACTAAGGGTCAAGAATGAACTCCCTGTGTCCTATCTAAAGTATAACTGATGAAAGCCACCCTGGGGCAGGCATGGAAAGAGAAACATGGACAGGCCACAATGCCCGGCCCTCAACTCCATTCTGTCCTGACTCCAGGAGGTCTGATCCAGAAGCCAACCCAAACAGCCCCCACCACCCCACCCTCGTCTGGCCTGCGAGTCACCCCTTACCCCCACCCCGCCCCACCCCACCAGGCTTTCTGCTGCTCAAGTTTCTTAGCCTGTGTGCCAGAACCACTCCATCACCCTGCGGAAGGGGAATTTCTTCCTCTTTTTCTTCACTTTCTAAATCTGGCTGACTTCCTGCCTATGATCTCAGCTTCTCTTCGGTAGAGCGGGTCTTTGGGGGGTGGGAGGGATTAAGGAAGAGAAGTGTTATCCAGTCTCTAGAACCATCCGGAAAATGCTTCTTAAAAGCCAGAGGCCAGCTCCTGGGCAAGCTTTTGAGCCGGCCGAGTCCCAAATGAGAAGCCAGCCAGAGTACCTATGGGCCTCTGCTGGGGACAATATCCTCCTCTCTCTCCCCGGCTTCGAACCTCTCTCGCTCTGTGAGCACTCACTCTGATTGCCTTGGCCAGTCCGTGCACACAGCGCTACCCAGCTAGAAGGAACAAATGAAGACTGCTCCCTGGGAGCTGGCCTGGCACCTGCGGGGAACGAAGTAGGAAGAAGAGACACAATCCCTTACTACAAAGAAGCTTCTGCTAACAGTCCGGTAATCTCAGAGATCACCTAGCCCAACGCAGTAATTTAAGAAATAAAGGAGCTAAAGCCCAGAAAAGTGATGTTTGTAGTGCACTCAGAATCAGAGGCAAGGATGCTCCATCACCTGTGTGGGGAGATAGATATATGACACCGGCGGAAGGTTCGATTCAGTTTAGCACCATTAGGATTGGTGATTCAAACTTTGGGGTTGTTGGGTGGTGCAAACGCTAGAGACTCTGCTAGGAAGTGAAAGGTTGATGGTTCGAACCCCCTCAGAGACTCTGAGGAAGAAAGATCTGGTGATGTTTCCAAAAGACCACAGCCATTGACAACCCTCTGGAACGGTTCTCCCATGAACCATAGCATGCCACGGTAAGTCAGAGTTGGCTAGACAGCTGCTGGCTTATGGGGGTCCTGACTCTGAAGCCAATTATAGTATTGGGACAATGGGCTGTCATAAATTTCAACTTCCAACGACCACAAAAAATTGAAAAGTTAAGGAAGTCTAGAATAAAATGCTGAGAAGCAAGCAGTTTAATTCTGATCATATTGAAATGGATTCCCTGGAGATGAGGGTTGCTAACATGAGATTGTTACCCTCAAATGCTGCTCAAGACTACACACACACACACACACACACACACACACACACTACATACATTTGATGGCTACTTAATTTTCTACAGAGAGGAGATAGGTGGCCCTGGGGTGCAGTGGCTATTCTTTGGACTGTGCTTCGCATGGTGCCAGATCAAAATCACCAGCAGCTGCGCGGGAGAGAGACTAGTTTTCTACTCCCAGAAGCAGTTACAGTCTCAGAAACCCACAGGGCTCACCCTGAGTCGCACTGGCTAGTGGGCAGCAAGTTTTGGGGAGGAGATATGTACTTTCAGAGTCTCTTGCCGCCCCGATTTTCTTGCTCAGTTGAACACTTATCTGCAGAGAGAGTTTCACCCAACATAAAAGCAGACCCTGACCTGCGTTAAGGGGGGGACCCTTATTTCCCATATATGACCAAAGTGTGACCAAGGCTACTGGCCTCACAATGGAGCCCCGCCCACCTACTGGGCCACGCCTCCTCACAGTCACAATGGCTTAAGTCCTTAAATACCCAGGCTCCTGGCCTCCGGCCCTGCAAAGCCCCTCATTTTCGCAGAAATTAGGATGTCGACCAGCCGCAAACTAAAGGGTCATGGCATGAGGAGGGGCAAGAACCGGTCTCCCCACAAGGGAGTCAAGAGAGGTGGGAGTAAAAGAAAGTACCGGAGGAGCCTGAAGGGTAGGAAACGGGGCGATGATGGTAAGTGAGGGAGGAGAAGGAGGGGAGCAGGCCAACTGGAAAAGCTTGTGGCTCCAAAGGTCTGCTCTCCTGGGGTCAGTCCCTTGGCCTCGAAGTCTCATCCTGAGATTTCCGATTTTCAAGTTCATCTGGGCAAGAAGGGTGCGCGTGGGGATGTTCTAATCTGTGGGCCATGTTCCCAATCTGCTCTTCCCGCAGCCAATCGCAATTACCGCTCACACTTGTGAGATCAAGGACGGGCTCTGCCCAGGGGACATCGAACACCGCCGGGCAGCAGTGAAGACCGCAGGGGGGGACTGCCAAGGCCACCTGGAGTTCAATCAAAGCCAATCGTGAAGAAAATGAGGAATGAATATGTTGGCTGTTTCTCCCCAACATCTCAATAAAATTTTGGAAATTGGTTTCTCCCCAACATCTCAATAAAATTTTGGAAATTGGAAAACTTGCTTTGATCTTTGGTTGCAAACTGGGGGTGGGGGTGTTCTGAGCTAGGCAGACTTGGGGAAGAATAAACCATTATGAACCATTTGACATGACTTGAACCATTTGACATGACTTGAAAAATAACCACATGTTGTGCGTTAACCATAGGGGATTTTCTCTTATCAACCAGGAAAAAATGAGGGATTTAAATGAAATCTTGCCATAGGCCCTATAGCATACGGCGAGCCACCAAACCCAAGGATGAGAAGGCAGCCCAAAACATGTGCTTTATAGACTAGACTAGGTGACATGGTCGTGTTCAAAAGCAGCAGATTCAGAGGACAGTGAGGGAGGACGTGAAGTGAGAGCATGTACTGAGACATGCTGAGTAGGTACTAGCATGTTGCGAGCAGGCAACATTTAACAAAAGACGGCCCTGTGGTCGTCTTTTCACCAGAAAAGAATGTTCAGTTCTCAGAGATCTCCAGTACCACATGGGAAGGCTGCTTAGTCCAAGCACGTACTTCTCCAGAGCCATTTTCCTTTCAGGTTGTGTAAGCATTCCCCCTCGAACATTTTTCACTAAACAACTCTTAACTAATAAGTTCCAATCTCTCATCCCTTCCTGGTGAACAGTCTCCCCTCACTACTACTGCGCTCTTCCCCTGGGAGATCCTCGAGGCTCCTTACAACACAATCCAATTGGAATGTTGCGCTTTGAATGCTGTTGCTGTACATTCTCCCAAAGTCACTGACAGGTTGGTGTTAGAAGTCATCAATCCATTGTGTCCCTGAAGTTATGTTGCTTCCCTAACTCCTGTGCTTATAAATAGGACACCTGTTTGAAAGGAGAAGCTTTCTTTTGTGATGTTAAGTCACATGGGACTAAAAACCTGAATCACATCTGGATGATGTTTTAAAAATGGAGAATAGGCCCAAGAGATGGATGCACACACAAGGGAAGACAGATGCTCCATAAGGCTCTCTACAGCGGGGATTGCCAGCAGTTACCAGAAACAAGGAAGCCCACAGAAAGAATGGGCATTCTGGTACTAGTATGAACTCGTTATATAAGAATCACTCCTATAATTTTTTTATTAAGCCAACCTTAGTGAAGAACCAGGCGGTGTTGGGCATCGGGTCTGCACCTACCACCACCACCAATGGGTTAACAAAGGCAGCTTCTCAGGAGGGAAAAAATTATGACAAAGTTTTAATGAAGAATGTTTAGCAGAGGCCTTTGTCTGCTAACTTCAAGGTTGGTGAGTCAAACCCACTAGTCGCTCCTTGGAAGAAAGATGAGGTGGTTGGCTCCTCTGAGTCAAAATCAACTTGATGGCAGTGGGTTTGTTCTGGTGACCAGGAGGCTGTTTACTTGAGGACACGTCCCATCACTGGGCAGCAAGTCCTCCCCGGAAGGCATATCTGGGTAGAGCCTCTTCTGCATCCATAAAGCTCACTTTCTGACACCAACTCTTCCCAGCAAGTGTCACCCCTCCCTACTGCCCTGCCACTCCCTGCTGCCACTGTCTGCCTTGAGTTTTTAAATGCTACCGTGAGAGCTCACTCCTTTACACCATGCCCACTGAACCCCATTCTTCAGACCTCTGTGCAGAGAGATAGCTTCCTCCATGGGAGCATATCAGGAGTCAAGAACAGTACTGCTGAGAATGTGGCATTCCCAGCCTTCTTAGGGCCTTTCCCTACCCATGTCCTGCGGCATAACCTGTTCAGATGGTCCAAAATGAAGAGACTGCATTGAAGGGACTATCCACAGGCCAAAAGCCGTGGTAGCGCCAAAGTTAAGCATTTGGCTACCTACTGAAAGGTCAACAGTTTGAACTCACCAGGTACAATGCAGGAGAAAGTTGTGGCAGAAACTATGGCAAGCCTGGAAAACCCCAAAGGACAATTTCACTCTGTCCCGTAGGGTCGTTTGGAGCCAGAATCCACGAGACAGCAGGGGGATTAGTTTGGTACTCTTCAGAGTTGACATTCTCAGAGCCTAGCACTAGTGGAAAGCTGTTACCACCCTGGGCCCTGAGTCAACCACAAACTGGTGTAAAGGAGCCGGCAAGTGCTGAAGCTATGAGAAAGTTCTAGGGCTGGAGAGTTCTCCTGGGAGGAGCTTTTGCTGGGTGAATCAGAGCGACTGGCAATCTCAGAAGCAAGTAGGAAACACTCTCCTCTGCTCTTGCCCTCTGTCTCCAGCTAAACTGAAACTAAGAAGGCAAACGACCCCAGGAAATATGGGACTCAAAAGACGGCTTCTCAAGGGCATTAAGGGACAAGGAATATTAGAGGATGACTCTGAAAACCAGCCAATACAACTCTATAGATCACATTTCTTCTTTTCCTTGGACTTCTTAGAGCTTTGTTACACAATGTAGCCTGTTGGCTCCCAAAATTTGTCACAGATCAAAGACCCTTCAGAAGGAAAAGGGCCCTAAACTAAGCTACTCGGGACTCTTGAAGCCTCAATTTGTAGAAAACGGGTTTATGGGTTTTGTGTTTGGGTTGTTATTTGGTGGCAGGGGTGGTGGTGGTGCTGGTGGCAGTGGTAATAGTGGTGGATTCCAAAATTCCATGCCAATATTCCCCCATACAAAATGTTCTAATATAATGTGTTCTACTTCCATAATCCTCTAAACTCTGACACAATTGAAATGTTAGGGTGGGCATGTGGTGAGCATCCCGAGGCTAGTTAAGGAAGCCAGAACCTTGGCTGGTGACTGGAGTCTCTGCCCTCTTGGGTTGTGGAAGGAAAGGCAGATGCCCGGAAAATTCTGTTTTGCAGGAGGAACATTTTCCAGGCCCGCATGTTGGAAAATGTCCCACCTGGTGTTGACTTAATCCCTGCCCTCTGGTAACATTCATTCATCTGTTTATGGGTCTGCATCTCTCCAACCATGGAGAACTTTGTTCCTCTCTCTGGTTTTCCCTGGAACACTATGCTCTGAAGTCATTACTTGTTAGGCCATTTTGGAAAATGGAAAGAATAAAAAATAATAATAATAAAAAATTTTAAGGATATTGGCCAGAAGCCCTTCAAGGTCACCTTAACCTTCTTGGATACAAGGCCCTCTTCCTCCATTGACCTTGGGGTCCAATGTGAGTGGTGAAGCCCAGAGGACACACTGTGTGAGTGGAGAGAACCCAGAAGTACTTGGCCAGATGACCTGGGCAGGGCAGGAGGCTCCCAGAAGACACTGGCAAAGAGGAAGCTCTAGAGAAACATTCATGCGTGTGTCAAGGAGGTGCAGGCTGGGAATGGCAGCTGAGAAAAGATGCTATGTGACATGGGGCAGGGTTTCAAACTGGTGTTTCATAGTTCAGCCATGGCCAACAAAGCAAAACCAAAACAAATCCCAATTTGGAAAATGTGTATGAACCTGAATGATAACAAGTTGACACCCTGCTAGAAACAATCCCCCTTCTTAGAAAACTAGGGCAGTGCGTGTGTTGCATAAGAAACAAATCTCTTGAATGACAGAGTCAGAGACAACGGTGTTTGGCTCTAAGAGGAGAGCTGGACTGGGAATAATACTATTTTCCTGACATCAGGCTCCTGAAGGGGCTCATTACAGCTCTTTGGAGTCTCCTATCTGAAGGCTTCAACTTATCATTTTTCCCATTCCATTTATTGAACTACTTCCTCCAAATTTTTAAAATTCAGACTTGTTTCAGCTTCACCTCCTGCAGACATGGCTAAAGCAGTACAGACCGGTTTAAAGCCTTTCTTTGGGGGACAGTTGATGTAAGTCAGTCATACTGTGCTGACATGGGTGATGCTGGCAGTTATATCCTGGGTATTTCAATCCCATCAGAACCACCAAGAGAAGCTTTCAGACTCTGAAGGAGGAACAGGCTGTCCACTTCTGAGGAATTCAGACAATGTCTGAAACATTGTCAGACATTGAAACCTTCATGAATAGCAGCAGGGCATTGTCAGATAAGAGTGTCCAAAGATGAGCCCCTCAGGTTGGGAGGTACTCAAAATACGACTGAGGAAGAGCTGCCTCCTCAAAATAGCGGCAACCAGAATGAAGTACATAGCTGTCAGGTCCTCCGCTTACTGATGGGGCATGACTGCAAAGGAGAATAAACAGAGACAAACATCTATTATTGATTGGAACATGAAATGCCCAGTGTATGAATCTTGGAAGACTGGAAGTCTTCAAAAATGCAATGGAATGCACAAAGCTCAGTGTGCTAGGCCTTCATGAGCTGAGACTGGTATCAGCCATTTTGAGTCAGACAGTCTTACAGTTCACTATACCGAGAATGACAAATTCAAAAGGTACGGTGTCACATTCATCCTTAAAAAGGACCTTTCAAAATTTGTCTTGAAGCACAATGCGGTCTGTGATAGGGTGCTATCTATACACATGCAAGGAAATCCAGTTAATTGTAACTATTATTCAAACTTACGCAGAAACTACTAAAGTTAGTGATGAAAAAGACAACGGATTCTACTAACTTCTCCGATCTGAAACTGATCAACTATGCAATCGAGATGCATTGATAAGGATTGATGATTGGAATGCAAAAGTTGGAAACAAAGAGGAAGGAAGATAAGTTAGAACAGGAGTTGGAAAATATAGCCTCTGAGATAGAAATGAAGATGGGCATACATGATAGAATTTTGCAAAACCAATGATTTCTTCATCACAAATACCTTTTTTCAACAACACAAACAACAACTATACATGTGCACTTCTTCAGATGAAATGCAGAGAAATCAAATTGACTATATCTGTGGGAAAAGACAATGGAGAAGCTCGATCTCATCAGTCAATGGGAGGCCAGGGGTTGACAGTGGAAAGGTCATCCATTGTTCACACGTAAGTTCGGAATGACATTAAAGTACAGTAAAACGGCCTTACAAGAGCCTCAGTCTATCCCCCATGAAATTTAGGATCACAGGGGACTGAGAGGTGGAAACCTCCACGTTGCTCACTACAGAGCAAGTTAGGCAACGGTGGCCACCAAGAGATGTGCCCCATGGCCTCACTCTGGGTTGCTAGAAAGAAAGAGAAAGATTGTGAGCACTAACCTGGGTCACAAAAGCTCTTTGCATCTCCTAGGAGAAGAGAGGGCGGAGGCTAGGGCTGAGGGAACAGAAGTGGATGAGGGATCTGGTAACTTTAATCTCATCCCAGAAAGGCTGGCCAGCATTATGTTCTGTGAGGTCCCATGGAGACACCCCTAGGAGGTGACAATAGTGGGGAACCAAAGGCGAAGACTGAGAAAGAGAGAGGTGTCCCATGCTTCTTTCTAGCTTGCATTTTAACTAAATTCCATTTTCAAAAGATATTTGGATTAAAAAGGAAGTCCTCTTTCAGCATTTCAATTTCCTCCACTAAAGCCAAGTCCTCAAATATCATGAACTCCCTCAGATAACTCACCTAAGCCATCTCCATCTCCCCTATGTCAGGCTCCCTGTCTACACCTTCCCCTACTGAGATGGAAACTAAATGGGTGAGACTCCCAAGAGCCCTGAAGAGGAGTGAGCTCCTTCCCAATGCAGGTCTACAGAGTTGCCCAGGAGTCAACTGGAAGGGAGTTAGGAAGAGGCAAGGTGAGCTCCCCTCTGGAAAGAGATCTCTTGTACTCCCTAATATAGGTGGTCCCCCAATTTGTAATAGGGTCCCATTCTGATGTAAGTCAGTTCTGATATCATTCCGGTGCCTCTTCTTTTGTTTGTTTGCTTCTATTTCCATTAGTGCCTTCATCAGTAACTTATGTATCTGATCGTTATTTGTCTGTAGTGATTGGAGGCATTACATCTAAACATCTGTGAGGGAACATCTGAGAATGCTGTGTCATCAAATCACAGGCTGGAATACCGTGTGGAAAACACACAGATGTATCTGTGGCTCACTGTAACTCAAAGACATCATCAGGAAATTGGGCATCATCTGTGTCAGTTCTCACTTTAAAACTCCACACGTACTTTAAAATACAGTTCCAAAGAGCCATCCATGATCCCAGCCAGAAACGGGATCAACCATTTGTTAGTCTCCCACTCACTGCACTTGCTTTTCTTTTCTGGAATTCCTCGCTCTCTGTTGTAATGGTGCTTTTTATAACGATTAAGGAATGGCCTCATTGCTTCAATGATCAGAACTTCCCTGAAGACAGAACCACTAATATCTGTCTTGCCCTCATTTCTCACAGATTGGGACTCTATCCTCCCCATCAAAATCAGTGAAAACTCACTGAAGGTCTCCTTACCGACACAAGATCATATTTATACTTCCCCACACTCACCCAGGTTCAAGGTCAGTGCTCCAGAAATACCTGAGAGAGTGAAAGGGCATTGTGTCACATTTTGGCTCTTATTTGAAAGAGTGGCCCACTGGAAATTTTGAGTATTTATAACTTTGAGATGGACAGGTGTCCATCCTAAGGAGACATGTCCCCACCAAGGATGGATCAAGTACCCTCAATAACAAGCAGTGACCTCATCCCCAGATGGGCAACTCCAGGGGCTCCTGATGTTACCCTTTTCCCCACATGGTGATTGTATAAATTCAATTTAACCAAAGAGGGAAGGAAAGGACTCCCTTAACGCAAACACACACCCCAAAAGAGCAGAGAGCATAATGTCCCGTGACCCGTTATACTCCCAGTACCTAGTTCAATGACTGGCACACATTGTTACTCAACAGACTAAAGTCAGGGGAATAGACAGATGATGAAGGTGCTGCTGCTGACAAGAGAACACATCGGGGGAAGGTAGAGGAGGAAGAGAACCATGCAGGTAGAAGACAATTGGGAGTTCTTCAAACTATTGTCATGCTTGTGTAAGACAATGGGGGTCGATGTTGCAGGGTGTAGTAGAAACAGGTGCTGAGTCAGGGTTTCAAAGACCTGGAAGCTCTAGGTCTGACCAGAACTTGTGAGCAAAACAACAATGGTGGCCATTGAGTCAACTTGGGCTCACAGTGGCCTCACATGGGCCAGAGATGACTATGCTCTGTAGGGTTTTCGATGAGTGATTTTTCAGAAGTAACTCACCAGACCTTTCTTCCAATGCACCTCTGAATGGATCCAAACCTCCACGCAGTCCAATTGGTTCAGTTCCCCTGTGGTTAGCAGCCAAATAAATGGGTTCCGTTCCCCTGATCAGATGCTCATGGTCTGTGTCTGCTCTTCCCCAGCATTGCTCACCTTCGTGACTCCGATCAAATGTTTGTAACTCTCTGATCATCGTGACTGTAAACACTGCGGAACTGGGATCATTGTTTTCATTCGTTGCATTGTGTCTTCCTTGCTTACCACCAGACACCACCACCAAATCTACCTAATGACTGAAACATAACAGCACAGATTTGTAAAATATGTTAATTTATTCATCGTATTTTCTTCCTCAATTACAAGTTCAGTTTTTCATGGGAGGTGGATTGGCTTTTATTGCACCTGGTTGGAACTGTAAGTTTATTTTCAGGAAAGTTGATCAGGACCGAAGAGGGTTGAGCTCAGTCTTAGAGATCTCGTGGGAGCTAGAGGAGTGTATGACTGTTAGTGAAAAACAAAGAGACTTAGTCTAAGAAAATGATGAGAGAATGAGTGTCTTTTAGACCTCAGACTAACGGGAATTTAAGTGGACCTGATGCTTACGACTGGGCTGCTAGCCACAAGGCCAGCAGCTGGACACCACCAGCTGCCCAGAGAGAGGAAGAGGATAAGCAGCCTCGGGAATCCACAGAGGCGCTCTTCCCTGACCTACAGGTTACTGTGAGTCAGTACTGATTCAATGGCAGTGAGTTCTGAGGGAAATGCTCGCTCCAGGGTGGATGTCTGGGGAGACAACAATGAACAGGGTTCTGACAGGGATAGATGGGCCACCACTTGGGGGTGAGGGAAGAAACAAAACAACATACCCAGTGTAACCCGCTTTGTGTGTTAAGACTAAGATTAGCACTACAAACAGCTGGGTGAAGATGTAAAACACAAACACAAATGTGGGTGTATTATATTTGTGCCAAACTGTTAGCAGTGATCATCTACCGGGAGAATGAAATTCAATTATGAGCAATGAAAGTTTTTTGTTTATCGATACTCTTTGATTTGTATTACACATGACTATGCGTAATAATTGACCCTTTTCATTTCTCCAAGCTGCACACGATTTCTGACAAGAAATTGAAGCATCCCCATTTAGGATAGAGAGCTTTTTGGATGTGAAGATGTGACCCAAATGAGTCTGTTAATGATATAAACGGAAAGACAGTACTGTCATCTGAGCTCAAGACGTGCTTGCAGGAAGAAAAGCTTCTTTGGGGGTTGACGATTTCCTATGTTAATTTTCCCTCCACGTGGAAGCAAAGCTGCCTGGACAAGGAGGCTTGTGAGGCAACATGTCCTGGCTGAGAAAGTAATCGGGAGCTTGAAGAATGGGCGGGCATCTACGTCTCACCCAACAGCGGTGTGGGCTGGACTAGAGATTAAAAAATAAGAGGCATGAAATATCTTTCTTAAAATAGCACCTGAAACGCTGACTGCAATCTGTATTCTTTCTGTTGCCAGGTGACCACAGGAAGCCAGAACCACAAGATGCCCTTCCCCTCTGCTGTGCCTGGCAGCTCTCCTCCTGCACACTGCACACGGGGAGTGGGGTGGGGGGGATTGTGAAGGTACCTTTTCCCCCATGGTTTCAATAGGTCATAACTGATATGCAATAAAGCTCTAGGGTATTGTGTATTTATCTTGTATCAGGCTACCTGACTGTTTCCTTATTCTCATTGATCTTTGTGTCGTTCTTTGGTATGTCGGTGTGGTAGTTACATCATCTGGTGTCAATTTGAGACTTGAGAGGATTAAGAGTTAAGGGGTGGAGTCTAGTCTGTCAATTGGGTCATAGCCAATGAGGTCTCTGTGTGACTCATGGCCTGCTCCTGAGAAGGCTGGGAACTTGGTATTTTCTTCCTTCGTGATGGAAGACACACACTATCTCTCTCACCTCACTCCCTTGGAGACTATAAGAGGACTTTATAGATTGGTATCGGACATTTGGGCTAATATCAGACATATGAGCTTGAACTGGACTGGGTTGGGATGCTTTCTTAATGTATAATTACCCTTTCTATCAAACTTTCTCATACACATATGAGTTTCTATGGATTTGTTTCTCTGGTCTACCCAGACTAACACAGCTGGACTATCATCAGAAAGGAATCATAAATTGTGGCTACTCTTCACTAGTAATTCTACCACATAATGTATATGTATACATATTCCCATAAATATAGGTGGATGCTCCTCTAAGGATTATAGGTCTCATCTTCCATGCCAACACTATCAAATTGGTGGCAGCTGCCAAGAGCATTGGGTTGAGAGAGATTCTGAGCCTGCATATTCAGCAGATGGGAACAGGTGTCTGCTCTCATTCTTCTGTCCAGTCTGGACAGCTTGGAAAGCCATTGGCCTGTAAGAGTGTCTATGCTCTGATGGGCCTCATCAGAGTCAGAGGACATTATGAAAATGTGTACAAAGATATTCTAGAGCCCAAGGAACTGATGAAATGTACCACATCCAGCACTTTAGAGAGTATTAAAGGATGACCCAGACAAGTACATTGAATGATACAGTTGGTGTATTCTGCCTCACACAACGCACTCTCTGTTTCATCAGACTTATCATTTATTGCAATGGTCCCACAAAACTCGCAGACAATGCTCACAATTATAGGGTTTATTAAGGAAGTGAATAGGTTACAATGCAGGTGATAAATCCTCAGGAACCAGATGTCCAGGCAAGCATGTTCCAAAGTTCCTTCAGGACTTCTAATAAATGCCTAAAGGGCATGTCCTTCCACTGTAAGCCTCAGCCCAATGTCATTCAGCTCAAGCTCTGGTGAGGGGGCAGAGGGTGAGGGCAGCTCCCTAAAGGAAGTGCCCAGAGGCACCTCAATCTACAAGCCAGCCTCCTGCACAAAAGCACTCAGTTCTACCAGTTCTGTGGGCTCAGAAGTCCACCACTCTATCTCCTGCTCTGACTCCTGGTTCTTCTACCGCTCCTCCAACATCACAGCGAGCTTCTGGATCAAGGCGGGTCTCTGCACAGCAATTTCAGGGCCCAGAGGATGTGCTTCACCTCTGGCCCGTGCTGAGAGTGAAATCCCCCCTCCTGCTTTCTGGAGGGCCCATTTTTTACCCAGCCAGATGGCAATCCAATAAACCCTGATCACAATTCCTCACAGGTGACTCCTATCATTGTCTTCCTCCACCTTCATTTCCCAGGCCCAGGTAGAAAGGGTGGTTTAGTGAGAGTTACAGAGACTTAGGCTAGAAGGACCACAGTAAATCATTCCCTGCCCCTGCAGTTGGTTCTCTGGTCTGCTTTTAAGTGTACACATGTGCACACCAACGCCCAGCTGGAAGGCAGGGTCTATCCATGTCCCACTTAAGCTTCCTTCCCTGCACTCCTTGAGTCCAATGTGGTGTCCTGTGTATGGAAAAAGTTTAGCAGATGGAGAAACGTAGAAGACAAATTAATTAGTTACTTAGTGAATCCTCGGGTCATGATTTTGAGCCAAAACAAACAGGTTCTTCTTGAATGCAATAGTAGATCTCTTTGCTAATCCAGGCTTCCAGATAGACACAAGAATCATAAATCTGCAGGAAAGCCAGGATGTGAACCAAACTTAATTATCTGTGCCCAGGACTGGTTCAGACCTGTCTAGGTTCTTGCTATTGTTGCCTATACTTACAAGACACACTGTCGTTTCAGGCAGGTAGTAAGGACTTAGTGACCTTGCTAAGTTCTGTGAACCTCTTAATTTGATGGGTATTTAAAGAAGCATGGTGAGTAGTTAAGGAGGTAGATTCAGATTCCAGATATGCTACTTACTATTTTGAGCTTCCGTGACTTAAGCTCTCTGCCTCAATTTCCTCATTTCCAAAATGAGAATAATAACAGTGTAACGTCATAGTGTTATTTTGAAGCTGGCATGTGTTACTATTTATAAAATACTTAAAACAGTGGCCTGGAGTAAGTATTACATACATGTTGGCTCTTAGGATTCTGCCTGTTTGCATCTAGGTATAGTTTGGCTGAGGGACTAATTGGAACTCACCGGGTTTAAGCAGACGACCTCTGGCCCCGGGAGGCAGAGGTGGTCCGGGGATAGAATTATTCTCTTCAATTCAGGAGGCCCAGTTCAGTTCCAGATCAGCATGCCTCAAGTCTAATCATCACCTGTTTGTCAGTGGTAGATCGTGGGCTTCCTGTGATGCTGAACAGATTATATCAGCGCTTCCGGACTAAGGTTATCTATGAAGAAAGGCCTAGTACCTAAGAAATCACTCAAGGAAAACCAATGGGTCATGATGGTCTTGATCCCATTGTGCCTGGTTCATCACAAATCAAAGGCTTACTTGGTGACAACTGACAATCACCACCACCTTTGGCTATAGAGCACTTAGGTGTCAAAAGAACAACCTAAGGAAGTGTATGTAAAAGAACTTAAGCCAGAGAGTCACGCCCTCTTTCTTGTCTAGATGACAAGAGTCTTTGTCACATCTATGTCCAAGTCTAGACTCCATTTCACTCATAGTAACCAGTCCATTTGAGGAGCTAATGATACAAGCTGAGGCACAGGTAAGAGAGCAGGGGAGACAGCAAGGATCTCTCCATTTGATTGGGATTCTGATCTACTGCTGCTGGCCTTTGAGCAGGTACAACCATTGTGGAAAGCAACACGCGATACCTAAAATAGCTGGCAATCAAAATACCATATGATCCAGCAGTACCTTTGCTGGGCATATACCGCAAAGAAGTAAGACACAGAACACAAACAGACATGTGCGTGCCGATCTTCATTGCAGCAAAAAATTCACAACAGTAAGAAGCTGGAAACAGCCTGTGTTAGTCTGGATAGACTAGAGAAGCAAATTCATAGACATATGTGTCTAAGAGAGTTTTATATCAAAGAGCAATTGTATATTGAGAAAACATCCCAGCCCAGTCCAGACTAAGTCCATAAGTCTGATATACTCCATATGTCAATACTAGTCCATATGTTCCTCTTTAGACTCACGCAGACATGCAATGACGCCAAATGCAGCAAGATCACAGCCCAGTGGGTAGAAAGCCTTGTGGATGCCGTGGTGGTAGAAGCATATCAGCACTGGCAAGGGTCTCCACGCGGCTCCTCCAGCTCCAAGGCTCTGGCTGCCATCAGCCTGTCTCCATGTGGCTTATCAACAAGAATCTCACAGGGAGTGTGTCTGTGTCCCGCCTAGAGCGAACTATTTATCTACGTAGCACTTCTAAATGAGGTCATCAAGCTGCGACCTGATTGACAGGCTAGACTCCACCCCTCCACAAGTTGACACCAGATTATGTAACTACCACACAGCCCAAATACCCATCAATAGATGAATGGATAAAGAAACTCTGGTACATACATACCCTGTTTCCCCAAAAGTAAGACATCCCCCCAAAATAAGGCCTACTTACAATTTTGCCTCCAGCTAAAATGTAAGGCATCCCTCCGAAAATAAGACCTCCCCCAAAATAAGGCCCCCCGAAGCTACCGTAACTCTGGACTCGGGACTGTAGCGACAGGCGCTGCCACACAGCTCATTGTTGGCCGCAGTGCAGTGGGAGCAGACAGGAAGTGCGAGGTCTCTTTTAATAAAACAATTAATGTGTAATATATTCTTCATGGAAAAATAAGACATCCCCTGAAAATAAGACCTACCGCATCTTTGGGAGCAAAAATTAATATAAGACACTGTCTTATTTTCGGGGAGACAGGGTACACCCAATGGAATAATATACACCCCTTTAAAAAACTCCAGTAAAACCATGAAGCATCTCATGATATGGAGAACCTTGGAAACCATTACAGAGTGAAGTTCATCAATCACAAAAGGATACATAACATGTGGATCCACTACTGTAAGGAAAACATCAAGACAAAGGCAGGGTTCTGCCCTCAGGTTATGTCCTCATCTAATCGGTCTCCTAAGTAATGAGGCAGTGAGCCTGTCTAGTACTATGAACCATATATCACGGCCCTTTATTGCACATCTTAAAAACCACTTCAACAGAAGATTCAGGAGACACTGGGGAATCACTGAAGGTTTGGGATCTAGGGGAGCTCATGATCAATGCATGGCTCTAGGATAACTTATTCATTGACAGAAAGTGGAGATAGATTGCAGGGAGGCAAAGAAGGAGACTATGATTCTCAGCCCACACAGAGCAGTAAGCCTACAGGGTTTCTTGGCACACGCGTGCACACACACACAAATCTAAACTCCCTACTATGCCGCTTACTACACTTGAGCAACACTGCCCATCTTTCTGTGCGCTGACAAAACAAGGCCTTTTCTATCTCAAAGATGGAAGACGGTTCCCAACAATCCCTGCCTTTCCTGGATGTATGCCTTTCTCCCTTTGTGCGTTCGTGGCTAATCCTTCGTGTCCTAGAATCTGAATGCTCTGTGAGACCCGTCAGTTGTTGCATAAATGACACTAGCCCAGGCCCAGGCTTAGTCTTTTCAAAAGCAGGCAGTTGCTTCCTCCCTGCTCACTCTGGGGGGAAACTAGCCTCTTGGTGAGAATTTCAGTTATCCAGAGGCCTCCATACTACAAGGAAGCCCAGATAGCCACTTGAAGTGGCTGCTTGGAAGTATTGTTAGTCAGCCTCCAGCTGCCCCCGTCATCAGACATGTGCGTGAAGAAACCAACTTGAATACCCAGCCTAGGCGGCCTTCAGAAGGCTCCGGCCCGAGCTGCTGTCTGACTGCAATTGTACAAGAGACCCTCGGGGAGAATCAATACACAACAAAGCACAGTCAACCCATAGAGAGATGAGACACAATAGGGTGCTGCCATTGCATGGCACTAAGTTTGGGGGTAGTTTATTAGCAAGAAGTAACGGAAACATCTCTGCTATATCCTCTGCTGAGTGGGTTAGCTCTCTCCCACGCCTACATTCGGGGCTCCTTGGCATGATTATAATCAAACTTCAAGCTCTCCTCCACTTCAGGACCTTCCCCTCCTGTCTAAATGTAGCAGGCTCCAGTCCACCCTGTTCACGATCATATAACCCCACATGCTAATTTTTCCTCTTCACAGCTCTTCTCATAATGGAATTGTCTTGTTCTCTGCCTTCACCAAATATAAGCTCCCTGAGGTTGGACACAATGTGTGTCTGAGACACTGTCACATCACGAGCGTCTACAAGACAATATTTGCCCAAGAACTATTTGTTGACTGAATAAATAAAGTCACACATTCTCTCTACATCCCAACAGAGTGATGACAGGAGGGCACTGATTCCCATACACCCAGGAATCTACCAAGCAAACAAGTGAACATGTACAGGTAGCCTTGAAGTTAGTCTTGAGCCAAAGGATTCATTTATTAGCTAGTTGGAAAGTCAGCGTCACTGAGGTGTGTTCTTTTCATGTCCCTCCAAGAAGCTGATCTAAGAACGACTGCATGGAAGCTGCTCATTAAATAGCCCCAGGCTGGCTTATATAAAACTGATTTTTAAAAGAAAATGGATTATGTTCATGGGTGAGTTTTTTGTAGTATCAGCTCTTCGGAACTTTCAAAGTCATAAGGATTCCCCAAGGCCAGGAGGAGGTTATTTAATGAGCCATCACAGGGGTCAGCAGTTTGTTTGTTTTTTTGACTCAAATTTATTCCATGTAGAACTGTACCTTCCCATGTATCATTCTGGAAACATGATGCTTTTCTATTTTCTCAGTGGGAGAGGGAATTGATAAGGAAGAATCTGATCAGGGAGCAGAAATTCAAAGGTGGACCTAGGTAGTCCAACACTCTGGAATACTGTATCCCCCATGGTCAAGTCATGCACAGGATTTATAAGTTCCTTGAATAGCAGTAGTTCAAGACACAAACTATGTATCAACTCCTTTCAGTCCTATGACACTACTTTTGACGCACATGATGTATGTGCCAGGGACCACATCCCTCCTCTTGCTCCTCCTATTTGCATCCTCTGCCCAAGATTCCTGAACACCTGGCCTGGGATCTCCCTGAGAGAGCATGACCTCTGAGCAGATAGGATTACTAAGTTGATTGAACTGCAAGAGGCGGGGGGGCTGAAGAAGAGAGGGAGAATGGGTACAGGAAAGGATAGGAGAATCCAGGAAAAGATGATGGGAGGGTGTGCCCAACTTTGGACTCTGAAGACAGGAAAGGGCATTTCAACCATTAGGAAATCCCTCAATGTCCACTCTAGAACCACAATGGTCAGTAAGGCCACCTGATTCATTGCCAATTAAGTCAGTTCTTAGAGGAAACTAAGGTGTTGCTGCCTGGAATTAATATGCCATATAATTCCCACCTAAAAGACCCGAAAGAACAGGAACTTTACAATTTCCCTTATCGTTTCTGTTTTCTTCTCTCCAGATTTAGTTTCCTACCCAACTCAGTAGCAACCAACCATTAGGTGTAAGGCAGATACCCCACAAATCAAGTTGACGTATGAGCTGGAAGCAATGTCCCCGTCACTGTATAGGCCCCTCTAGATGCTTCTATCTGTACCCCCTCCTCTCAGTGTAGTCCTATCTGTTCCCCTACATCATGGGAGCAGCCCCTTGGCCTCAGACCCAAAAGAAACTTGAGGACATCATTGTTTCTCAGTCACTTGCTGGAGAACGAGTGGGAGCAGGTAGGAGGGTGGTGGCCAGAGCAAGGGTGAGCCAGAGGCAGATCTGAGGTATAGCCTATTTAGCACCTACCCTTGGGCTCCACTTGGAGGGAGACCCCACTGAGAAGTTTCTATGAACCCTCCAGATCCCCAGCTGTGAGAGATCCTTCAGTGCGTTCAAGCTAATACTTCCACATTTGAAAGCACCCGTGGGTCCAGTCAGACTGTGTGAAGAAAGAGAAGAAGCCAAAGGGGTGGGGAAATGACCTTGGGCATATCATAGAACCAATTTTCATCAGTGAAAGCAAAGAAAGTTCAGTTGTAATTTTCCTGTAGGGTTGTAATAAGTTAGGTATAGCTTGGCTTTTATTTCTGAGTTGATATTATGGTAAAGTTATCCAAAAGATAGGGGTCAGGTGAGAGAAACAGAAGACTGATGTCAGTACATGCTATAGGCCCTCTTTTCCATTGATCTATCTCTGCCATGAGCACCGACCTCTTGGCTCTGGTGGCAGCAGTAGTTGCTGTGGAAACAGGCTTTCTCCATAGCCCAGTCCTAGGGGAACATCTGCAGAGCAGTGGCTGTCTTGGAATAGGCCATGGGAAAGTCCAGGAGAAGCCACTGCTCTTGAAAGCCATCCCAGAATCCCACTGGAACGCACTGCCAGAGTACACTGAGCCCTAAAGGTCTTGGGTTTTATGCTATTTTGTTCATCTTTATTTGCTGGCTGGACTTCTAATTGGGAATTCGGAACACTAAAACAATCCCAGGCGTTAGTGCCAAGCATGCCCAGCTGCTCCCCTGCGGCCAATAGATAACAGCAAGCCCTGTACTCTGCCTGCATAGCTCAAGAGGGCAAATAAGCCTGGCCCTGGAGACCGGAAGAGTGACTAGAAGAAGTTCAAGTCCAGAAAAACAAGGACGGGATCGAAATTAAAGTTGAGCCTCCAGTTCCAACAGAGTTCTTGTGCTTTCCCCACAGAGGCACCTAAGACAAATTGTGATGAAAGACTTGACGGGCTACTCCCCAAACATGAGACGATGTATGTTAGTCTGGGTTGACTCGAGAAACAAATCCAGAGACACTCGTTGTGTGTAAGAGAGAACTTTATCTCCAAGAGCAATTGTACATTAAGAAAACATCCCAGCCTGCTCCAGATCAAGTTTGATATCACCCTATATGTCGGTACTAGTCCATAAATTCCTCTTTAGACTCACACAGCCATGTGATGATGCCAAATGCAGGATGATCACGGGGGAATGGGTGGAGAGTCTTGTGGATCCAGTGGTAGTGGAAGCATCTCGGTGCTGGCGTGGGTCTCCACGTGGCTCCTCCAGCTCCAGGGCTCTGGCTCCATCAGTGTAGCTCCATATGGCTTCTCAGCAGGAAAATGAAGCAGAGAGTGGGTGTTTGGCCTCCCGTAAGCTATTTTTCTCTGTTGTGCCTCCCAATGAGGTCATCATGCTGCGACCTGTTTGACAGACTAGGCTCCCTCCCTTCTTCAAGTTGACAGTAGGTTATGTAACTGCCACATGATGAAAATCCTGTGAAGGACAACCGAATATAGTCTCACGTCAGATGGGAGCTGAGCCTCCTAGGATGGAGCACTGAAATATACCAGCGATTTTAAAGATGGCACAGGACCAGGCCATGGTTTGTTCCATTGCATAGGGGATCACAATGACCCAGAGTCACTTGGATGACATCAAACAAAAAGCAGTGTTTGGATCATCTAAGAAGAAGGCTGCCATTTAACCTGATTCCTTCTATTTCACCTTGAGCAGAACATGAGAAGAGTGAACTGAAGTCCATCACAGGCACCTCTACCCCTCACACCAACTTTGGACTCTTTTTCCATCCAGATGAAATTCACTTTCTAATCTCATTTTACAGAACAAGAAAAGAAAAGAGAAGCTATTCTACAGGCACCTTCAGCCACTGGCTATGGTGCTTCAGCAAATTTAAATACAATTGCGAGTCTCCTGTCATTGAAGTGACCTTGGGAATCGCTACATTTTACAACCTGCTACCAGCCTCAGAAATGGACTCTTTACCCAACACAATTCCTCAGCGCTGACTCCTCCATGCGCTCTGACTTCTCACAGAGCAGAGGTTCCTTCAACTTCAATTTAAAGGGGGAAATGTGGCGTCATTGTTTTAAAAATATCCAACAGTTCATTCAGTCCTTTCATCACACCCACCCACAATGCTATGGACATGGAAATTTTAGAATTTCAATTGCACAACTCAAGTAAATAAAGAAGTGAATCCGGTGAGAATGGCAGCTGGGAGATGAAAATTAAGTGGCCCAACAACTAAAGATAGTTCTGACGTCGCATGTGTAGGACAAAGGTTCACCAGCCCTGGTGGCATAATGGGTTATGACCTCAAGGTCAGCCTTTCAAAACCATCAGCTTCTCCTCAGGAGAAAGAGAAAGCTGTCTGCTCCCATAAGGAGTTGCAGTCACAGAAACCCACAGGGGCAGTTCTACCCTGCCCGGTGATGCCACCATGAGTCACGATTGAATTGATGGCAGTGAGTTTGGTTTTGATTTTCACAAACCTGAGCTGGAATAGTTTCACTGGGGTGAGGTGGGTGGGGAACAAGTTAAAATACAGATTCCTGGGCCTTACCCTCAGGTATTCTGATTCTGTAGATCTTGACTAAAACCTGGCTCATTTCTAAAAATGCTCCAAGTGGTTCTGATAACCATTTGAATATGAAGGATCTTCCACTGAAGAATAGTCCTCACCCTTGCCCCATCATGACCCAGAGACCTCCATTTCTGCAAACCCAAAATCCTAGAAGTGGCATGACAGGTCCTGAAAAAGCAGCAGCAGCTAGCCAGTGATGGTACCTGTGCGCTACTGAGCACTGTGCTGAGAGGACCTGGGAGTCAGGTGTATCTGGCACTGGGCTGCTGGAAGGATATGTTGTTTCTTTGGGGCTTGCGCACTGGCTTCCATTGGGCTTGCTGCCTGGTTTATTTTAGGTGCTGGGTCTACTAGCTAGTGGGTTGACCTGGTTATCCCCCAGGGAGAGGGTCACCAGGTTCCTGCCATCTCTGAAAATCAGAAAGTACAGCTTCCAGGGCATTCAGCTAACAGGAGTGGTCAGCAGTGATGGCTGAGACCTGCATCAAGCTTAAGGAGGCAGCCTTCAGAGGAGGACAGGTCCTTGGATTTGATTACATTTTTCATTACAAGTGGACTGAACGTGCCACTCACAAGCTTTGTGCTATAGGACCAGGTCATTTTCACTCGCGGGAACTCAGTTTCTTGAGCTCCCTGGGGGCTGAAGTGGGTAGAAGCAGTATAACGTAATAGAAAGGATATAGGTTCTGAGGCTCAAAATTTAGGCTCAAAACCTGCCTTCACCGCTTACTGGATTTTGTGACTTTAGAGGCGTGATGACACCGCATGTAACTCCAGTTTCCTCGTCTATGAAATGAGTCTCATAAGGTTGATGTGCCAGTTAAAGAGAATCGACTTACACCAAGAAGACCACAAGAATGATGTCTGTTTTAAGCTTTCTCTGAATCACAGCAAAGGATGCTTGTCCAGAAAAAGGACATTGCCTCCCAAACTGGTCTGAGCTGGCAGTGAGGAATCTCACAGTCTGGCAAGTGACCAAGAGGGGATAGAGAACCCACTTCATCGTTGCTCAATAGCAAGAGCAAGGGACTTGGATAGGAAGCCCATATATACCAAGTGGGAGGCCACCCAGATCCCTCCTAAAAAGAGAAAAGGGGGACAACCGATGCTGAGGTTCAGGATCTAATCAGGGACATGGGGAAGACAATTGGTCTCTGGACCAGGATCCAAGTAGCCCGGATTCAACCTTGGCTATTTGGATCCAAGTCCCAAGCTCCCTTCTCTTTGCTGAAGAATGCTCGCCACTGGCAGCAGCAATCTCTGCAGAGATCCCGGAGTCGGTCTCGTTCCATTGGCTCATTCACTTAATATTTATCAAATGCTTGCTATATGCCACCAGGAAAACAACTGTCAACCAGACCGGAAAGTTCTGCACATGCAAGGTTTACATGCTAGTGAAGACAGACAGAAAATAAATGAGTCAAAGGATATATATAATGTGTCAGCGAGTGTTAAAGGGTGTTAAAGAGAAGCAGATCCAGGTGAGGGGAAAGAATGGCTAGAACAGGAAGAGGATGGGGGAGGAGGCTCAGGCAGCCTTTTCAAAGAAGGGACATGGAAGCCAGGTCATGAATGAAGCAAAGGAAAGAGCCAGAGACTTTTGAAAGGAGGATGCCTCAACCCCAAGGAACAGCAACTATCAGAAGCCAAGACTGAAATGAGCCCGGTGGGTAGACGAGCACCCAAAGTGGTTACCATTGAGCTGTCAGAAGGGCTAGGGATCGGGTCAGAAATCCCAGCAGGAGGCAAATAAAAAAAAAACTTTGTAAATCAAGGCAAAGATGTTGATTTTATTGCAAATCTGATGAGAAGCCATTGGAAGGTATTGAAAAGAACAAAGAGCTCATGTTGACTAGCATGTGAAAAATAAATGGTATGGAGCGCAATGTATCACAAAGAACTAGTCAACCTTCCATCATTTGACAAGGTAGCATATGAGCAAAGACAATGGTGCCGAAGGACGGCGTTCAAGTTGCACTGAAAGCATTAGCCAAAAGTAAGGCTTCAGGAATTGATGGATTACCAATTGAAAAGTTTCACCAAGCTGATGAAGCACTGGAAGCACTCGCTAGTCTATGCCAGGAAATGTGGAAGACAGCTATTTGCTTCATATGCATGTGAAAGTTGGACATTTAATAAAAACAAGAAGAATCGATACATTTGAATTGTGCTGGTGAAGAATACTGAAAATAATATGGACTGCTAAAAGGACAAACTCATCTGTTGTGGTAGTTACAGAATCTGGTGTCAATTTGAGGATTGAGAGTGTAGGGGTGGAGTCTAGCCTGTCAGTCAGATCATAGCCAATGAGGCCTCTGTGTGGGCTTGGGCTTCTCCTGAGAATTCTGGGAAATCCTGTATTTCCTTCTTGGAGGAGGGAGACACTTCTCTCTCTCCTCACTCCCTTGGAGATGCTCTACTGACAAGACACATGGAACTGTGCTAGTGTCCTGAGCTAGAGAAGCCACATGGACCTACACTGATGCAGCCAGAACCCTAGACCTGGAGAAGCCACGTGGAGATGCCTGCCAGGGCTGAGATGTTTACAATGTCACTTGATCTACAAGACTTCCCACCCACTGGTCTGTGATCATCCTGCATTCAGCATCATTGCATGTATTTCATGAGTCTGAAAAGGATTTAATAGCTTGGTATTGAACATATGGACTAATATTGAACTTCTGGGTTTGGAGTGGGTTGGGATGCCTTCTTAATGTACTATTACCCTTTATATAAAAAAAAAAAACCTCTACTATACACAAATGAGTTTCTCTGGATTTGTTTCTCTAGTCTACCTAGACTAACACATGTCTTGGAAGAAGTATAGCCAGAAATGTTCTTAAACACAAGGACTTCATCTCACATACTTTAGACATCTTGTCAAGAGAGACCAGACACTGGAGAAGGACACTATGTTTGGTAAAGTAGAGGGGAGCGGTGGTGGAAAAGACGAGTTCTTTTTGATACCTTATTCTCTTACAATTAGGAGTTCCAGTTGTGTAATCATCTCACTCACCAACCATGGAGCTACAAACAAACAAAGAAACACCAATATTCCATGTTGAACATCAAGACACGGGTTTGAACCCAGATTCTGTCCAGCGCTGCCCTTAGGATATTTACTCCTTGATCCGTAACTTTCTGATCTGCAAAGTGGGGATAGCAATATCTTCATCATTGATTGTGTGATGATCGAAATAAATGAGACAATATTTGCAGATTTCTTTGTAGATTACAAAGTGTACTCTAGAAATGTGCACGTGATCATTTGTGCAACTGTCTCCCTCCTCTAAAAGGCTTAGCTGAGATAATGGGGATGCAGCTTCCTAACATCTCCTCACCACCACCGCCCAGCTGGCCATACCCTTTTTTATCTGTGGTAGTCATTTCTCTTTCCATCAGGCCCTACCATCCACCGCTGTGGATTTCGTGGTTTGATGTAAAGAAAATTAAAGAGGAAACTAGGACCCTAGCGGTTGGGTTCACTCTCCCTTGCCCTAGACGTGCAGATGGCATGACTTCAGCAAGGTGACTTTGGATGTCATCACTGGTAAAACTGAGGGCCAACAAAAAAGCCAGGGAAACCCTCGATAGGATGAATTAGCACAGCGGTCTCAACGGTCATCTCAAACGTACCATGATCATGCAGGTGGCCCAGGACCAGCCAATGCTCTCTTAGACAAAAGGCATGGGGAATTAGAGTCAACCTGAGGGCAATTAACAACAACAAATCCTTGTGACATCATTCCCAGGACTCACCCCCGAGACCATCATTGTACCCAGTCTCCCCACGCCTGCTCCTAACAGTCCGTCTTAAAGCTTCCATCTTTATCTCATTGAGTGCAAACCTGTCATGAGTGCTTACTCTTGTTACTCATCCTTTGGAAATACGTAAAAGCGAGATTGACTCTCCCATCTTTTTGTCCTCAGGGAGAGTCTGTTACACTTAAGTCTGGTGCCCAATACACACACACGTACACACACTCCTCTCTCTTGTGGCTCTCCTCTACATATTTTGCCAGTTGTGGGTCAAATCATACTAAATTTTCAGAATTCAACCATTTCTGACCTAGGAAAAGAGGCAATTATACATGGTCCGATTTAATTTATTTAATCCAGCGACCTAGGATTGGGGGTTTCTGCCATCTCTGAATCTATTTTAAGGCCAAAACTTGTTGTTCTTGCCCATTTCTCAGAGTTATTGAGCTGTAGCCTTGAGGAAAATTCTTCAGCAGATCAAAGACAAGTGCGCTGATGGAGGGAGGTGGTTTTCCCTTCCTCGCAGACCTGAGCTAAAGTTGTCCGACAATTCTGTGGCCCAGAAAATCCTGGTACAAAGACATAGTCTATATGTAGCAGATTCGTGTAGCTTAGCTTCTCTCCTCCTTCCTCGGGTAGTGGGGGAGGAACACATCTAAAATAAGCCCTACTGGTTAGGGACCAGAAATGAAGCCTTTTTAAGGAAGAAGAGCATATTACCTCAGGTTCTCTAAGATCCCAGCACCATGGGATTGTTACATTTCCCTTCCCTTTTTCCTTTCAGCCTTTTATGGAAGAGTATAAAATCACCCACCTCTGGCTTTTCTTCTTCTGTCCTTAACTCTCCCTACTACCTGGCCCCTCACCCAAAGTTCTCCCTCAGCCTCACCCGCTCTGAAGGCTAATAGAGGAAAAAAGAAAATTCCAAGAATGCCTGGAGAAATCTCTTAATGTCCCACTAAAATCTGAAAGTCTATGTATTAACAGAAATCCTACATTACACTCCCTCGTGGGAGGTCCCTTTGTAAAAGGCACATAGTAGTATTTAAGAAGCGTTTACGCAACTACTCCTCAAAATGATATTTTGACGAGATTTTCTTAAGTGTTTGTGGAAAATGGGTTCTTGGATCCAGTAAATTTGAGACTGGCTGCATACCGTAGTCCTTTGTAGGCAAATGTATGATGATGTTTAATAATAGGAGCCCTGGTTGCATGGTGGTTAAGTGTTGGGCTACTAACACCAAGGTCAATAAGTTCAAAACCACCAGCCAGCGCCATGGGAGAAAGACAAGGCATTCTCCTCCCATAAAGAGCCCTGCCTGTCCAAAGGGTTGTCAGGAGTTAGAATGGACTTGATAGCAGTGAGTGTTTTGAGTAAGAGCATCAGATCAAAGGGTCAGAGAGACCTTGCAGTAAGGGACCCCAGTTTGAGTTCATTTAGTC
>NW_022103899.1:42997619-43004412 GCF_000313985.2 Echinops telfairi | reverse complement strand
CCTAGGGAGACAAACGACAGAAACGTGGGTGAAGAGAGACAGCAGATAGTGTAAACTATGAAAATAAAAATAATTTATAAATTCTCAAGGGTTCATGAGGGTGAGGGGGGTGGCCAGGGGGGAAAAAGGAGCTGATACCAAGGGCTCAAGTAGAAAGAAAATGTTTAGGAAATGATGATGGCAAAATATAGAGAAATGTGTTTGATACATTTGATGTATGGGTTGTTGTAAGAGCCCCCAATAAAATTATATTAAAATAAAATAAATAAAAATAAAAGTGTTGCCGTCTCAGAAACCTACAGGGACAACTATACCCTGACCTATAGGGTCACTATGAGTCAGAGTCAACTCAATGGCAGTGAATTGGGGTTTTTTGTTTTATCACACCCCAGACAACACACTTGGTGACACTCTGCTGGAATACTGGAGGGCAGACAAGTAAGTTCGACATGTCACTGTCCCCTTGGATGTGTAGAGGGACCAAAGCCGGTGAGGATGTGGAGCCTCTATCTCCCTCCACCCACAACAGAACAGAACACCATTCACACAGGCTTGCAAATGCTTTCCTCCTCTGCCCAAGACATGTATGGCAACCTGTCCCATCCTGTCACTCTTCATCAGTCTAGACCATGGGGAACCCAGTGAGAGCCTGCAATGGGCACAATGAAGACAAGGAGACCCAATAGATTCCTTCCCCAAAGAAAGGAAATTGGAAGGTCAAGTGTGTTAGTGTAGACAGGTCCATTGACCAATTTGGATTAGGCACACTCTGGTCTTCAAATTCTTGTATAAGGACTGTTCCCACCCAGGTGGGAACCTACTGAGCACCCTGAAGAAACCACAGACTTGAATGTGAAGAGGTTGCCTATTCTTATACAGAGTAACAGTCTCAAAAAATACCACAGGGGCAGTTCTACAGTGTCCTAGGGGGTCACTATGAGTCGGACTCAAGTTGAAGGCAACTTGAGTTGGTGTCTCTTTCCTGCCCCCAAGTCACCTACTCAATAACTAACCTTCCTTTCTAGTGGAACACTCATTCGGTTCTGTTTCTAGAGTTTCACATGTAACTAGGAAGAATAAGCCTCTCCCTCGCCCAGAGAAGAAAACCAAGATTTAAAGAGATCAATTAACTTGCCTAAAACCACAGCACTTCAAAGTGGGAAAGCTGGGAACAAACTGTTTCAGCCTCAGCTGCCCGGAGAAATCCCAAGATGAAGACATGTGTGAGTAGTTTATTCCAGGATGCAATTCCAGAGAGTTAGAGTAAAGACAAGGGGGTTGAGCCAGGAAGGATGGGAGAGCCCATGCTAGGATATATTATCAAGTAGGCCACTGCTAACGGTCCTGCATCCAGATAAAAAACCCTCAAGATTATCTCTCTGAGGAAGAAAAGGTGGGAGCATTGATCCATCAACTCGCACTCTCCACCGATCAAGGGTTGCCTCCCTGGGACGTTAACTACTCTGAGCCTCTAGGTTTCATCAGTGGGAGTTATGTGTCCCATTCTGTGACATCAGACAAACTTAGGAAGGATCAAAAGGGGCACACTATTAGGGCCTGAGCTGAGGGATTGACAGGTTAGATATTTTTTGCGATGGGTCAAAGTCCCTGTGGAGTTGAGCATGGCAACAGTGGTAGGAAGGCGTAAGGCCAACAGGATATAAAGTGATGCCCAAGAAGTGACCGGTACAGCGCGACCTTTTTACCGCTCAGCTCTGTGTGTGCCCTCTTTCTGTTCCGTGTGTGCAGGCAGCTTGTTTCTGCACGTGATTCTGGGGAATAGAGGTAGGTGAACTGAAAGGATGAAATGCAAAAAGAAGAAAGGAAGAGAGGAAAGGAGGGAGGCAGGGAATTAGGGAGAGAAGCTAACAGGAAAGGATAATATTGAGTGGGCCATCGCTATAGACTAAAGTTCAATCTCCTGGGTACTCTTGGAAGAACCATACAGAATGTACCCCAGGATTGTCCAATGGACCATGCAAAAAGAAAACAGCATTTATTCACTGGCTCCAACCCTCTATTGGTCAAGGGTTGTCCCATCCAAGTTGACTCCCATCCTCGTCCCTTCCCCTTTTGTACACACACCAGGGCCCACAATCCTACACAGTGACATCAGAGAAGCCCCAGAGTGAAGCAAGAGGTACAAGATGCAGCTTAGACAAGGACTGGCAGGGGTCCAAACTAGTTGCCACAGTAGTGAAGGTACAAAGTGGGTCAAGAGGATGTACAATTAGCATGGTCGGATTTAGCACAAGGTAGGTACGCTCAGTTAGTTTTGAATTTCAGATAGACAAGGTTTGAAACGTACTTATGCTTTTAAAATTACTCATTGCTTATCAAAAACTTTTTGTAAAATTAGATGTCCTATATTTTATCTAAAAGACGCTCTGGTGGCATCGTGGTTGTGCATTGAGCTGCTAACCACTAGGTCAGCCATGTGGAGCCACCAGTCGATTCCCAGGAGAAAGATGGGGCTTTCTACTCCTGTAAGGAGTGACAGCCTCAGAAACCTCCAAAGGCGTTCTACCCTGCCGTGTACGGTTGCTGTGAGTCAAAATCGACTCTGTAGCAGTGGGTTTGGTTTGCGGTGTTTTATATAGCGACCCTAACTGTAATGCACAGTGGGCAACGTAAGTATGCAGTGCAAAGCCCCAGCCCAACTTCCTTTAAAGAATGCAGTGTCTATCTGCCGTGAGGATCTCTAAACAAGCCTTGGGGATAGACATTGCTCTGTGGTGACCACTAAGCTCTATTCCTCTATACAAGGCTAGAGAGAAAGTTGGTAAAACTGCAGGTGAAACGGGACCCACCATTTCCAGGCACGCTTGACTCTACAGCGAGAAAGATTCTGGAGCCTGGTACCAGCAAGACCCCACTCCAAGCAATTCCAGGCCGGTGCTGGGCTCCCTACATTTTGTTCCAACACACCCATTTCAATCCCTCACTGCCCTATTTCCTACCTATGTTTTCTGTTTCCATTCCCCTCTTTCCTAATCCCCTGAACTTTGTCCTGGGGAAATGCTGCTGTTCTATCTTGAATGAGTTCAGTTCCAGACTGAAGCTTGACTAAGGGCCATAGTCTTAGGGGTCCCACCAGTCTATCTCCGACTAATAAGCATGGTCTCTATTCGGGTGTAGAGTTCTGTTCCACATTGTCCTCCCATTTGATTCAGAACATTATATTGTGATCCTTTTCAGAACGGTGGGTGGTAGTCGCCAGGCACCATTTAGTTCTGGTCTGAGGGTTATGGAGGCTGACTTTCATGTGGTTCATTAGTCCTTTGGATAATAATTTCCATATATCTTTTGATTTTCATCATTCTTATTTATTGAAGAGTCTAGAGAGAAATGAGACCCCAAATTCAAATATAGACAAATTAATTAAGTTTTTAACAGGCAAAGACAAGACAAAGATAGTTCATCCAGACAAGGGAAACCATCAGAATGAGGCCATAATGGTGTCTGAGGGCTCACAGAAAGGAAGCCACTTACAGGGTGTGTTAGTCTGGGTATATTAGAGAAACAATTCCACAGAAAATCATATGTATAAGAGAGAGTTTTATATAAAGGTTAGTACACATCAAACATCCCAACCCAGTGCTGCCCAAGCCCACAAGTCCAACATTAACCCATATGTCCGACATCAATCCACAAAGTTGTCCTCCATCTGACAAAACACACGCAATGATGCCGACTGCAGGAGGAAAGCTGAGTCAGCGAATGTGTAAGCTGCTCCAGTACCCAGGGCTGCATCAGGATAGGTCCATGTGGCTTCTTCTCAGGCATGTCTTGCAGGAAGTGAGCCTTGCCAGCAAAAGCAGGGAACTGGCTAAGGCAGCTGCACTCTCATCTGACCATCAGAAAGCAAGAGACCCAAAGACTAGAAAGGCGAGACTCACCAAGCCATTTATCTCTCCGCCATTCAATTAACCCCACATGTGTTGATTGGCCAGGTTACTACCTCACAGGACAACTGGCACAAAATCATCATTGGTGGAAGATCATTGTATCATTGTGATAGGCAGTATTACGGAATCGAAAAAGGAACTATGATTGAGATGAGTAGCATATTGAAGAGAGAAAAGTTTGCAAGATTGGTTCAGGACTCTCAGACCCAGTCACTTATGGGGTGGCTCATGATCATGTGGATGCTAGTACCCCAAATCCCTACAAGGACACATTTAGCTAATTTCCTAAGAGTTAAGCTGCTCCTTATTGGGCTGGCTAGGGAAGCAATAACATTCTACTTTCTAATGTATCCCGCCTGTGGGCAGGATACTAAACGATGCAGGAAGCACCAAAAGAAGATGGAAAGAATACGCAGTCTCCCTGTACCATAAAGAACTTGTCAATATTCAGCCATTTCAAAAGGTAGAATATGAGTAAGAACCGAAGATATGGAAGGAAAAACTTCAAGCTGTACCCAAAAAGCAAAGCTCAGGAATTGATGAAACACCAATTGAAATGGTTTAACAAGCTGATGAAGTACTGGAAGCATTCACTCATCAAAGCCAAGAAATTTGGAAGATAGCTACTTGGCCAACTGACCCATGGAGATCCATATTTGAACCCATTCCAAAGACAGGTGACCCAACAGAATGTACAAATTATAGAACAAAACCTTTTATATCACATGCAAGTAAAATTTTGTTGAATATGATCCAGCAACAGCTTCAGCACTACATTGACAGGGAGCTATCAGAAGTTTAGGCTGGGTTCAGAAGAGGATGCACACCAAGAGTTATATTGCTGATATCAGATGAATCCTGGCTGAAAGTAGAGAATACCAGAAAGATGTTTACTTGTATCTCATTGACTATGCCAAAGCATCCTATTGCATGGATCATTATAAACTGTGGAAAGCCCTGTGAAGAATGGGAATTCTAGAACACTTCAGTGTGCTCATGAGAAACCCGCACATGGATCAAGAGGCAGTTGTGTGAACAGAACAAGGGAATATCACATGATTTAAAATTTAGGGTCAAGAAAGTTGTGCATCAGGGTTGTATCCTCTCACCATACTCACACAATCTGTATGCTGATTGAATTCAGAGAGGCTGTATTATAAGAGGAAGAATGTGGCATCAGGATTGGAGGAAGACTTATTAACGATTTGCGATATGCAGATGACATGACCTTGCTTGCTGAAAAGTGAGGACTTGAGGCACTTGATGAAGATTAAGAATTGCAATTGTCAGTATGGGTTACAAATTAATGTAAAGGAATCCAAAATCCTCACAACTGGGCCAATAGATAACATCTTGATAAATGACGAAGAGATTGAAATTGTCAAGTATTTTACCTTACTTGGATCTACAATTAATATTCATGGAAGCTCTAGCATCCATCTATCTATCTCTCGTCTACACCGATATCACTGGTTTTGTCACAAGATATATATCTATAAAGAATTTTATATCTAGAAAGTGGCTCAAGCAGTTGTAGAATCAATTAAGTCCAGTGTGGTTCAAGTCCCTGGGTCAGATGTGAAGCTGGAGGTTTTTCTTGATGTGAGTAGCTGCTGGGGCCAAGGAACCAGGAGGCAGGAAGAACTCAGCCTGGTGGAGGCAAGAGTAGATGAATCCAAGGTCATCATGTTGGGCTGCAGAGTTGACATCGATGAAGGTCAGCAGGCAACGCTTTACGAGGTCTTGTAGAGCACATGTATCTAATGAGATGCATTTGACTTCTTGACTGCTGCGTCCGTCCATGAATATTGATTATAGATGATAAAGCACTGGTTTTGTTTCTATAGAGAACACAACCTAACAAGATCCTTACTGTAGATTGACTTCCCCTTCCGTTTGGGGCCAGGGATTTTCTCTCTAACTTTTATCTTCCTCCTCTCTGGTTCTCCTCTCTGGTCCAGCCAAAGTGGCTCTTTCTTAAGGAAAGGGTTCACCCACCGGCTTCTGGTTTGTCCTACAATCAGAGAAGCTATGGAGAGAACCCAGAGGAGGAAACAGAAGCTCAGGTCTTGGGCGTTGGTGGTAGTGAGACCCCTCTCTCAGGGTCAAGAAGCCTCCTAGGAGTAAGACCATGAGGAAGGGCAGTCTCGAGTGCAAGAAGCACATGTACACATCCACACACATGCATATAGGCACATATGTTCACACATGGGCGCTCACACGCTGACCATTTTTTCTAGTAGTATATTCTTTGCCTGACCCCTGGCAACCAGCTGTGGCAGCTCTCCCAACTTCCTACGTAAGCATTTCCTGAGGACACAGCGCCACACACCTGGTGCACCAAGTCCCAGGACTGCAGAGCCTTCTGTGGGCACAGTGTCTCACCAGAACACTCCAAGAACCCTCTTTTAAATGAGCACATCCTCACTGCCATGGTCCTCACCACCCTCCCTCCATCCCACATCTTCTCCTGTGCTGCTGCTTTCCATCCCCAGCCCTGCCATCTGCCAAGTCCCTTGCTGGAAACCCCTCCATTGACTCCCACCATGACTTCTCCCTCCCAGCCCAGCTGCCCCCAACAAGCCCATCCCAGGCAGCCAGTCAGAAAGTCGTGCACTCGACCCCAGCAGTGACCTTAACTCCCAAGTCTGTCTTCCTATTCTCATTGCCGCTGACTCTATGAAGTCTCGTCTCTTCTCGAAAGATCATTCCACTGGAATAGTGTCCTCACCCAACTTCCTTCCTCTAGTCTCTTGTTCTTTCCATCCATTTTGTCGGAAGCATCTTCCTAAAATATACATCATTCTTCTCCTCCAGCCTCCTCAATTCTTCCATTGCCCACAGTAGGGGGGGATCCAAACTTCTTAAAGAGGTATCCAAGAGCT
>NW_022103899.1:42996220-42997504 GCF_000313985.2 Echinops telfairi | reverse complement strand
GATCACACCCTCTGTATACCTCAGGAAGATCACACCCTCTGTATACCTCAGGAAGATCACCCTCTCTGTATACCTCAGGAAGATCACCCCCTCTGTATACCTCAGGAAGATCACACCCTCTGTATACCTCAGGAAGATCACACCCTCTATATACCTCAGAAAGATCACCCTCTCTGTATACCTCAGGAAGATCACCCTCTCTGTATACCTCAGGAAGATCACCCTCTCTGTATACCTCAGGAAGATCACCCCCTCTGTATACCTGCCACCATGTCTCTCTTAGGCGGGAGGCAACCATACTCACCCAACACACCCCAACACCCACACTTAGGACATAAAGAACCTGGAGAAAGCAATTGAGTCTCACTGTGACTCCGTTCAGGAGGTAACACATTGGGCTGCTAACTGCAAGGTCAGTTGTTCGAAACCACCAGCTGCTCTACAGAAGAAAGATCTTGATTTCTAATCCCATGAAGAGTAATCCATGGAAACCCACAGGGACCATTCTATTCTGCCATAAAGGGTCACTCTATGTCAGAATTGCCTCGATGGCAGTGAGTCTGGTTTGGGGTGCCTCAGTTCCTTCATCTGCCCCAGGGGATCCTAGTCTTGCCTGCCAATATTGGGCAAATGGAATGAAATATTGCATTGAAACCATGTAACATAGTACCCGGCACTTAACTGGTTAAGTCGGTCACTGTTACTGGCCCCTTCTTTGTTGTCTCTCTGGAGTCTCCCCCGCCTCCTCCCTGCAACCACGTTTCATCCGGCCCTTCTGTGTGGTGCTTTATAAACATTTGCTGCCACCCATGTCCCTCTTAGGCAGGAGGCAGATGGATGATGTCTGACTTTGCCCATCACGTCCCCATGCATGACACATAGTAGGCCCCATAAAAGCTTTGTTGGATGTTGCCTTTCCCACACTCCTTAAGCGGCTGCCATCCCTAGCTACTACCAGGAAAGACCTATTTAATTCAAACGCACTCCACAGACAATCATGCGTGTGTGAGGGTGAATATGGGAGGATGTGCAATTGTATGGGAATGTGCTACGGTGTGTGAAAGAATGTGTTAGCATGTGTGAACGTGTGTGCATGTGTGTGGTGTGTGTGTAAAAGGGCTTCCACAAGTTCACTGGAAAATGGAATTGAAAGATCGCCTTTGCATTCAATGCTTCCATGGACTTTTTAAAGCCCCCTCCCATGTATGAGTGTAGGGATATACAGGAGTGAAACTGAGAATGTGTAAGGATATGGGAGAATGCGGGTGAGAAGGTGTGTGAGAC
>NW_022103899.1:42991098-42996090 GCF_000313985.2 Echinops telfairi | reverse complement strand
GGGGGGGGGGGTAAGTATAGGAATATGTGAGTGAAAATGAAGATGTGACTGTATGCGTGTGTATGAGATGATGCCTTGGATAAAGTTGTTTTTGAGCACCAATTCTGTAATTCCTGTCCTATGTACCATCTCCGAAGCACCGTGGTCACACAGTGGTGAAGACGCTTAGTTCCTAACCCAGAGGTGAGCTAGTTGGAAGCCACCAGCCAGTCAGCAGGAGGATGAGGTGACCACCTGCTTCAGTAAAGAGTGGCAGCCTCAGAAACCCCATGCGGGCAGGCCGACTCTGTCCTCTAGGGTCCCTGTGCATTGGAATCAACATAAACGCGGCGGGCTTTTGCTATCCTGACAGTCAAAGTTTCTTGCCCGAAACAGAATCATGCAAAACGATAAGCATTTATTCATCTGTTTTCCACTCTCCATCTGCCCATTGCTACCCTGCAGATGGCGCAAGGAGCTCCAAAGAAAGAAGCGAGTCCCTCCTCTGGGGCCAGGGGGCGATAGGCCCTTGCTTCTATAAGGACACAAAGCACCCTCGAGCATCTCTGGGAACTGTTTGGGTTTGGAGTAAGGGAAGTGTGTTCTGACGACACAGTAAGACTGTTGTTGTTGTTGTTGTTAGCTATTGCTGTTGTTAGATGCATCGAGTCAATTCCAACCCATAGCAACCCCCTGCACAACAGAAGGAAATGCTACATGGCCCTGCGCCATACCAACTCTTATTCTCCAGCCCATTGTTGCAGCCACGGTGGCAGGGCATCTCCTTGAGGGCCTTCCCTTCCTTTGCTGCCCTTCTACGGTGTCCTTCCCCAGGGACTGGTCTCTCCTGACCACATGTCCAAAGTATGTAAGCTGAAGTCTCACCATCCTTGCCTTTAAGAGAAGTCCCACTCTGGCTACACTTCTCCCCAAGCAGATCGGTTTGTCTTTTGCAGTCCGTGGTACTTGTCAATATTCTTCTCCAGCGCCACAAGTCAGATGCCTCCCTTCTTCCTCGGTCTTCTCCATCTCCAGCTCACGGCGACCTCATTTAAAAGAGAACAAATACGGCCCGACCGGTGCCATCTTCACAACTGCCAGGGTGTTCGTGTGTGTGGTGGCAGTTATTGTACCAGTGCATCTTATCAAGATGCTCCCATGCTTGTTGGCGACCATGCTATCTCCCGACTCTCCCATGCTCTTGTGGGCCCTAGATTGTACCCACCACGATATCTCCTTCAATGACGAATCCTTTCGGATCAATGTCAATTCACTCTTGGTGAAGGGAGTCCATTTTCTGTTGTGCTCCCAGGTCTCCTCTTCTTACATTTAAAGGGGATCACCAGGCCTTACTGCCAAGCCTCTCTTCCTCTGAAACCCCTAACATCTGTCCACCATGAGGAATCCGAGAAATACTTGAAATAATCATGTATCTTAGACTTGGTTCTCTAGAGAAGCAAAACTAGGGAAACTTATATATGTCTATATAGAAAGAAATTTCTTTCAAGGAAATGACTCACCCAGTTATAGAAGCAGGTAAGTCCAAATCAGGGCAGGTTGCAGGAGTGTAGGTCAGATGATAGGTTAGAGACTTCTCCTGACTGAAGTCGCTTCAGAGGCTGATGAACCCAAGATGAACCGGAAGACAACAGGTTAGTGACTACAGAGGTAAATCAACCCAAGGTCAGCAGGTCAGGCTTATGGCTGAAGAGATTAATGAATTTAAGGCCAGACAGAAATGACTGACAGCTCCCAGGATTGTCAGGCAACGTGACACATAGTTGCACAAGAACTAAGAACCAAGGATGCAAGATCTGGATCCAGCCAAAAGCAAGCAAGCTTTTCCACAGCATCCACTTCTATTAAAAGCAGGCCACACACCCAAGGAAACTTCCCTTCAATCAATTGCATCAGAATTGGAACCTGGATAAGAGGGCTGCATCCCACCCTAATCTTACAACAAATTGGATGCTCCTAGCATATCCCATTATGGAAGGAATTACATTGTTATGTCAGGTCAGAGGTGATTGCTAGGGTTTAACTGCTCAGTGACTGAAAATACTGGCCCAGCCAATTTGACACAAAGCCTAACTATCACATCATTGGCATAGCTTCCTGTATCACAGCAACATACAAGCTACCACAGTAAAATAAACAGATGATGTTGAATAAAATTAACTGATTTTTGTTTTGTTTTTTGAGGACTTACTGAGTTTATAAGGGCAAAAAAGTATGGAGACAGCATCTGGCCTCTAACTTCCCAAGTGGGGGAGGAGGAGAATCCAATTTCACATCAGCAATATCAATTCCTGCTTTCTAATTCTGACATCAACTGTCACCCCCACCGCACTCCGTATTTTTCAGATGGTTTTGATAATCCATTGCAATGGCCACCCAGAACTCAGACAATATTCCCAAGTACCAGGTTTATGAGGGAAGTTGTTCTTAGGGGCCATCAAGCTGGTTCTGACTCATACCTCCCATCTGTACAGCAGAATGGAACACCGCCTAGTCCTGCACCATCCTCACAATTGCTGTCTGCTCCACCCATTGTTGCAGCCACCGTGTCCATCCATTTCCTCAAGGGTTCTCTTTTTGTCACGGCCCCTCCACTTTACTAAGCACGATGCCCTTTCTCAGAGACTGGTCTCTTCTGATGACACGTCCAAAGTACATGAGATGAAATCTCTCCATCCTGATCTGTTGGCCGTTGTTGGCACTTTCGGTACTCTTTGCCGGCACCACGATTCATCTGTTGGCCGCTGTTGGCACTTTCGGTACTCTTTGCCGGCACCACGATTCAAACGCATCCCCCCTTCTTCAGTCTTCCTCAGTCAAGGTTCAACTTCCACGTGCATGTGAGGCAATCGAAAATACCATGGTCTGAGTCAGGCACACCTGAATCCTCAAAGTAACATTCCAGAACATTTAAGTTTGCCCTTGAGAAACCTGTACAGGGATCAAAAGGCAGCTGTATGAACAGAACAGGTGAATACTGCATTGCTTAAAATCACGAAGGGGTGTGTGTGTCAGGGTTGTATCTTCTCACAATACTTATTCAATCTGTCTGCTGAGCATTTCACCAGAGACTCTGCATGCTATGAAGAAGCATTGGAAGGCAACTTATTGACAGCCTTCAATATACAGATGACACAACCTTGCTTGCTGAAAGTGAGGGCTGTTGAAGTACGTGCTGTTGAAGATCAAGGAGTACGTGTGAGGAGTACGTGCTGTTGAGATCAAGGATTGCAGCCTTCACTACGAATTGCAGCTCAATATGAAGATAACCAAAATCCTCACAACTGGAGTATAGGTAATATCACGATAAACAGAAAAGATTGGAGTTTTCAAGGACTTGAGCTTGCTTAGATCCACCATCAATGCTCATGGAAGCAGCAGACAAAAGATCAAATGATACATTGCATTGGGTAAATCTGCTGCACACGACCACTTTAAATTGTTGAATAGGGGTGTTAGGCTATTACCATTAGAGACCAGAAATCCTCAGGGTACACTTGTTTATCAGAACAGCCTCATGGCTGCCCTGCCCACGGACAGGCCTCTCCTCCCCTTGACATCTCAGCCACATGGGTCCCTTGGCCTCTTCCCTACTTAGGCAACCTTACAAACCCCTTTTAGTGCTTAGGCAACCTTACCGAACTCTTTTAGCACTGCTAATTCATGCCCAAAGGTCACATGATTCCACCATAAGCCTCAGCCCAGAAGTCAGCAAACTTGGCTTCCCACTTAAGTACCTTGAGACACTCCACTCTTCAACTAATCCTCCTGCCCCCAAACCCTCCAGTTTATTAATTTCATGGGCCAGGGACCACACCACTCTGTCTTGTGCTCTGGCTATGCTGCTGACACCCCTCTGCTGTGCTCTGGTGTCACAGCTTTCTGTCCCTGGATTTAGGAGGGTCAATGTGTATGCACTTCTGGCTCCAAAGGACAAGCTTCACACCTGACTCCTCTCTTGATGGCAATGCAGTTCCTCCTTCCTGCTTCTTGTTCCTTTTATACCCAGCAGGTTGGCCATCACAGTTAACACTCTGCACCATCACTCACAATAGAATCATCTGATCAGTATCTTCCCCCACCTTCCCTTACCCAGACCCATCATAAAAACAGTCCTTTGGTGCAAGTTACAGAGGCTGTGGCTAGAAGAGCCATATTTAATCATTCACTGCGCTGTAAAGGGTCAGGCACTTTACTTATAAGCAACAAATAAACCCTCAGAAGTCACTCTTATCATGTCATGTTTTCAAATGTAAAATCTAAGACACAGAGTGGTTAAATTAGTTGTCCAAAGTCACACAGATGTTAAGTGATTCACTCGAAAAAGTAGACAATAAAGCTTGTGTGCTTCACTACTAGATTTTAAAGCCAGAAAATGGCTGGTTCAGTATTGTGTCTCATTCTGAGGGCTGAAATAAAGTAGTGTGTGTGTGTGTGTGTGTGTGTGTGTGTGTGTGTGTTTGTATATATATTTGTTTGTTAATATACTCAGGAATGAATACTGCACAGCTTGGCAGGTAGGTGCTGAGAAAAAGAGTTGAGTCATGGGACCCAGAGAGAAGCCTAGTGGTGCTCACTCATGTGGGGCTCCACAAAGCACCCCATGTGATTGGAGCCAAGTGTAACTGACCGGGACCTGCAGGTCAGGCTGACACTATGGCAGTGCCAGCTGGGCGGCAGGCAACAGCAATTTGTTCCAGGTAGAAGCCAAGCTACTTGGGCTTGCTGGTTCAGCAGATGTCAAGGCAGGGTTGGGGATGCCGAAACCCAAGACAGTAATCAACCCACTTGTGCAGTAACGAGCGCATTCACAGGGACTGCAGCGGTGGTTTTCAAAATCGGTAGCAAGGAACACAGGATAGCCTGGAGAGTCTGCTAAACAGCAGGTTGCTGCACCCTACCGAAACTCACACTCTAGGATGACCTTGAAACCTGCATCTTTAACAAGACCTTCTGGTAATTCTCATTTCCTCTAGAATCCGAGTGACACCGGCC
>NW_022103899.1:42963256-42989041 GCF_000313985.2 Echinops telfairi | reverse complement strand
GATCCTCTCTAATCATGCCCAGGGAAATGACTAGCCTTGCTATCAGACAGAGAGCACTGGAAAGTCAGTTGTGGCAGATAATTAGGTTAAAATGGACTATCTTATCATTTTATCTCCCTTTTGACCCATTTTTAAATTGTTTTAGTTTTTAATATTTTCTGCTTTCTTTTTTAGGTTTTTATCTGTGTTTTGTCTAGTCATTGTTGTTGGGCTCTTGTGTTTGTTTGCTTCCTGTTTGTGTTTTGTGTAATTTTCTAGATATGAAATCTAGGATAGGTGACTCTATCATGACACTAACTGAACTAATAATTGCCTAAGGGCAGGACAGGAGAGGTGGGAGGACAAGAGGGAGCTAGCAAACAAGACGATACGAAGAAAGTGTTCTGAAATGGATTGTGGTGGTGCTTGCACACATCTTAATATGATTGCACACACAGTGTACAAAGCAGGTGGTATTCTCGTGTCTATTGGATCATGAATGTTTATTCTTAAACTGGCATTATAAATTTAGTCTGAGACTTGCTTGTAGTAGAACATAGTTTGAGAAGGAGTAGTCAGTCTTATACAACTCAGGTTCTTTGGGCTCCCCTATGAAACCCCCAAAGTTGCCTGAGACTGATGCTTGAGCAGATTGGCAGAGGTTGACCTCGACTGACTTAGAGATGATCTTGGGAGTGAACATATTTAAGAGCAAAAGATACTTTCAAGTATTCTCAATTGTGGTTGGGGTTCCCAAGACTACCCCCGAACCATCTTCCGAGCTTGTTAAAATGTCAAGCTATGGCCCCTCCTCACGTCGATTGAAGCCGAACTGGCGATTGGTATTCTTTTAGAAAACACTCCAATGATTTTCCATGCTCTAAGATGTGAGAACCAACTGCTACAAAATGTTCTTTCACCGTCTCATCCTCACCCTCACCGTCAAAGCTCATAATTGGTGTGCCTCACAGTTACCGTGAATGGGCATCACCTCTTTGTTTTCCTTCCTTGATTGCATCTCCTGGTATATTTCTGATAAGAGGAGCTGAAGTTGTCAGATGGGAAGTTGAAAGGATTCAAGCAGGAGATAAAGACCCACTAGAACTTCTAGCCATCTTCCCAAGAAGGAAGTTCTGATGATGGTGTAGGTTTGTAGGACTTTGTTTTACATCTTTGCAACTTTTCCCACATTTTTCCTCTGCCAGTTTCTTCCTTGTTGTTGTTGTTGTTGTTGTTAGGTGCCACTGAGTTGGTTCCAACCCATAGCAACTTGATGCACAGCAGAAAGATGCACTGCCCAGTCCTGCTCCGTCCTCACCAGTGTTGCTCTTCCTGCCAGCCCATGGTCGCAGCTTCAGCGCCAAGCCATCTCCTTGAGGGCTTTCTTGCTTGGTGCTTCTCTGCTTGACCAAACATGATGTCCTTCTCCTTTACCGAATATGCTGTTTCTTCCTAGAGTTATAATAGAACAAAGATGTGGGGAGGTAGGGTGCTGGATCTATATTTGGAGGAAATGAGAAAATTAGAAACTGGTGTGCCAGTCTCTAAATCTAGTCGCAGTTAGGGAAGAAGTAGAACAAGGAAGACAACAGAGGATGACAAAGGCAGGGACTTACGCTAATGAATAAATATAAACAATGCTCCCATCTCCTGGGCATGGACTCCGAGCCAGGTCTTGGACTGAAGTCCTTTCCTTACTTGATTCCATTTCATTCTACCAGCCAGCCAAAAGTGGGGTCTGGCTTTTCTCACATTCCAGATAAAGAAAATTGAAAGTGAGAGGAGTTCAGAAATCGCTCCAGGTCCCTCGGGTGGAAAGTGGCAGTGTCCAGGAGGGGGCCTGCGTCAAAGAGAGCATTCAGGCACAGAGAAGGCTTGGAAAAGGCCTTGTAGTGGGAGGCAGATGGGGAAGGCCAAGAACTACGAGACAAGCATGGTTATGTGGAGCAGAAAGGGATGAGGCTGGATGGGGGACCCTTCTTTTGATAAGCAATGCTTATTAATTGCAACACAATTTTTTTCACTTAAACTACATAGATCCTTGACATTTGTTTTCTGGTTCATCTTCAAGTCCAGTTCACAAATAATTGTGAAACAGAAAAGTCATGTAAACTTAGGTTGACTCTTTTTATTAAAACTGCTCACTGAAGATGGTGTATGCTTCTTGGTAATGAAAATGTTCTCCAGGCTTATATCGGTAATTCCTTAGCAAACAGTCGTATCTCCAAAATCCTTGTCTGATGGAATAAACAGGTCAAAGATGTCAATCATTTTGAAGAGTAAGGTAGATCTGACCCAAAGCAGGGTATTTTCAATCACATCATGTGCATATGCCGGACAGAAACATGAAGAAGGAAGACCAGAGGGGAACAGACACATCCGAATGATGGCGTTGGTAAAGAATACTCACTACACCGTGGACTCCTAAAGCAGTCTGGTCAGGATGCTCCTTCAGAGTGACATTGGCAAGACTTCATCTCATATAATTGGGACACGCTGTCCGGAGGGACCTGCCCCTGCAGCGGGGCATCAGGAGGGGTCAGCAAAACAAGACGGAAAGAATGAGATGGTTTAACACAAGGGCTGCAACAATGGGCCCAGCATGTCATTGGTGAGGATGGCCCGGGACAGGCATTCATTCCGCCGTTCATCCGACTGTTGAGCTGGAGCAGACTTGACGGCGGCAGCCAACAAGAACACAGGCCAGACTGTGCTAGGTGCTGTCTCGGCGCTCTCAGACCTCGATCCAGGGTAAGAAAAAGAAAAGAGCCTCCTTGTTAGTGAGTGGGCAGTCCAAAGTTGAGACGCAGGAGCAATGAACTGCAAACTCCGCAACCTCGAAGTCCAGTTTGCTTCAGCATTCACGACTTAGGAAAGCCGCGGTCCCAGGAAGCCCTGTATTCTTTTTCCTTCCTCCCTCCCTCCTTTTCTTCATTTCTCCCTTCGTTCGTGGTGCATAAAACTTAACTGACACCCATTCAGAGCCAGGCATCTAGAAAACAGTCTACTAAGCATCTTCCCTTTCATTTTCTCCTCTGACACGCATCCCAAGAAGTGTGAACTAGCCTCCATTCCATTTTAAATGATGGAGAAATTATCTGAGTTCACACCGCTGGTCCATGATCATGCTTGAACTTAAACTCGGATCCCTTTCCATCTAATACCTTGTTTTTTGGTGCTTCGCCCCTGCCTCGCCTCTTACCCTTGCACCTTTTCCTTTTCTGAAACAGCTCTGAAAAATGTCAGCCACCCCATGAGCGCCGCGGCTGTCCCTAGCAAGGTTGCCATCACCGAGAGATGGGCCAGGACACTAAAAACCCATAACACCAGCCCTCGAGGTAGCAGGCCATGGCTGTGCCAGCATCAATCTCCATGTTAGCTACATGTGCACTCTTGCCAAGAGGAAGGAAGGCATGAGACCAAGAGCAGAACATGTTAACCATCTGCAAAGTGCATACTTGAGAGGTGTGAACACAGAACTAGGGCACAGTGTGTATACACTTGGAAGGGGCACCTACGTTTGGGGGTGAGGGCACACAGCTAGACACAGCTGCTGGATCAGCTCATCATCGGAGAGAAGAAATGAGAAGCAGGGAGCTGCCCCAGATACGACCAGAAGACAGGGTTGAGGCTGGGGGCTCAAGACAAGGCTCATTTGGGATGAGCCTGGTGGGACGAGTTGCCAGCCTCACCAGACATGAGAGTTCCCATCCCTGGACTTCTGGCCAGGCAAGCTCAAGCAAGGTCTCAGGCAGGTGGAACTGCCACTGTGAGCTGAGAAGAGCAAGACGAGGAAGAAAAAGCTGGCCTCGTGGGGAGGCATGAGGGTCGGGTGAGGTAGGACACTAGCCTGGAAAATGCACTTGGCGGCAGAATCTAGGAGTCAGCTTGACCCAGAGCTTCAGCAAGTAGTCTTTGCTGTTTTGTGTGACTACAAACATAAGAGTTGGGAAAATAAATCAAGGAAGCATGCAGAACGCCTTCCCCACCTCCTTTGACCCCATAAATTGCAACTCCACTGAGAGTTGGGAGACTGGACAGAGCCCAAGGGGAAGCTGCAAGAGTCTCCCCGGATTCAGGACGCTCCCCCACTCCTCCATGAACAACAGCTGCTAGCCAGGCCCAGCTTCTCCTACTCCCACCCCCTGGCTTGGAAACGGATCATGCTAAGCCGCCCCTGAGATGGCCGCCAGCACAGTTCATCCAGTCTTTGGAAGCTGCAACTCATCTACTTATCTCTGCAGCTGTCAGGCAGCTCCTGGGAGAATAAGCTCTGGTTACAGGGTAAAAACAGGCCACAGAATCAGCTGGCCCTACTCTGGCAAATGCTGGCTTGTGGGGGTAGGAATGTTTGGATGGTGGAGGAGAGATTGGCAAGATGGGTCACTCCTTCGCCACCTCTTCCTCTCCTCCTCTCACTTAAATGTTCTCCCAAGACGGTATAGTTCTTCCTTTCCCGAGGTATATGGATATGGATACCCATGTATATGGATACCCATGACCTCAGTGGGGGCTAAGAAACACGTGAGCACCCTACCTGACAAGTCTGTCAGCTAAGAATTGTGTTGCTTTGGGCCCTGCCAACCATGTACATACACAGTCCCCACCAACTGAACAACAGAATATGAGTGTGCCTTTGCCGACCTTCCAACCCTAAATGATTTTTCACTCTCCGGCACTCCTGTTATAGAGAGGGTGCTCTCAGCCGGGGGCTTCAGGGTGGCCTAGGCCAACCCAACAGCTGAGGCTTCTCTCTCTGGAAGACAAACCATATACCCAAAGCTGGTCTTCTTATCAAAGGGCGTCCTCATAACTTTCAAAACCAAGGATTTCTAGGGCAGGGTTTCTTCTGCCTGGTGTGTGACAATTTCAAAAATCAGAGGGCATTTAGGGGGCCCAACCAAGTCTATGCATTTCTACTTCTGGGTGGATAGACCAAAGCTAAAAGTTACACCAAGACTTCTGATCCAAATAGAGTGATTAGCTATCAAAAGGGCAGAAAGACTGGAAGGGTTCTGCCTCAACACCATCTTATGGTTCCTAATTGTTAGTCTTGTGGAATTTTCTCTGCAGCTCTTACTTCACAACTCTTACAGATCAATTATAAAAGATACTAAAGGGATAGGTTTAACTGTATAACCTTGCGAATCTTTTCACTTCTCTGCTAGTTTGTTTTCCTACCTTAAAATCCCGGCGTTTAACGTATGTGTGCTCATCAATCCACATACAAATGACCACATCACAACCTCGTTTATTTTGAAAATAGGACAAGGTCCGTCGAAGCTGACATAAGGTAGGGCACCACCCCAAAGGACGAAATGAAAAAGAGATGAGAACTCAGAGGATCAACCTTTTGGTGCTCTGGCTCGGTGCCTTTGAGTTGGCTGAGACTCGGTGAGATCCCATGTTCAACAGAACAAAACCCTGCCGGGTCCTAGGCCATGCTCACAACTGTGTTTCTGTTTGAGGCCATTGTTTCAGACACCGTGTCAGTCCATCTCGTGGACGAGCTTCTTCTTCCTCCCTGAGCATGAGCTTCTCTCCTGATAGCAGATCCAACATCCATGCAGGGGATGACGTCTCTCCACTCTCGCGTCTGAGGAGCCTCTGGCTGCACCTCTTCCAGGACGGCTGTGTTTATTCTCTGGCAGTGTCGTCCTTTCCATGTTCTTCACCAGCACCGTGATTCAAATGCACCGATCCTTCTCTGTCATTCCTTGTTTGCTGACCAGGGCTTGGTCAGAAGACAAACACTGCAGTATCTAGAATGAGGGACTATACATTTCCAACTGGACCAGGCCAAGGAGAAATTCTCCAGGTCGGGTTTGTAGAGCTGCCACTTATGAAATCAGTTTTTGTAGGGTTGGGGGGGGCGGGGGCGAACCTACACCTGAGTGTGAACTTGGCTGACCGGCAGCTTCCTTCTCAGGGTTTCAGCATAGACTGTGTGTATGACAATGTGTACCCTAAATATAGGTCACAAAATCACAGAATTATGTTTCTGAATAAGGTCTTTGAGGACACACACAATTCATAGAACACACACACACACGCACTGTAACTTGATAAATGCATATGGAATGAATAAATTTCTCTCAGCATTAAAAATTGTTCATTTGTTCAAAATTGATTGCATACCTATTATATTCTGGGCCCTGGGGTCAACTGCACCCCTCCACGTGGTCGAGGTGAGAAAACATGGCCCCGGACACCTCAACAATTTAATCAAAGGGCCGAACTTAAAACCACTTGTAATGATGATCTTTTTTCTATACTTATGTGGTTGAGGGAGGATTTTGGCATAAAAAATGTTTTTGAGACCCAAGATGAGTGAGGACCCTGGCTAAAAAAATCTCCAAGTACCTCAAGTCCCTTCCACACTCTCCGAGAAGATTGAAAATAAAGCAAAACAGAAATGGCCTCTGGTTTTGATCCACACCTTCTGCCCTTGTCTTGTAGACAGAGTTGGCCAGACGTCTGAACAATATAAAGACACAAATAAAAACCTCACTGCCATCGAGCTGATGAATTGATCCCGGGGAGGGGGGGGGGCGTTAAAAATACTAATCCTATTAATTTCTGTCTTCTACCAAAGATGTACCCCAATATTGTTTAAGCTTATCACACTAGCTGCCATTCTGCCCAGTTGCTCTTTTGGCACTTGGTTTAGGTAGACTATATTTTGTTTGTTTTGTTTTGTGCTGGTTGTTTTTTAAGTAAAAGGAGGGTGAATAGTCTTATTTCTGTTCTATTGGGCCCAAGAGCCTCGGAAACTGGAAAGCTCACTTGCTTCAAGGAGTTTGCATTTTGTGCCTGGTGTCTCATGAGGGTGGGCCACACGGTTGGAAGACAGACTGGGAATGGCCTGGAGAGATTCGAGCTCACAGCCACTTAGTGGGTAGCAGAATCTACCACGATCCCTGAGGTATATGAGAACCTAGTTAATAGGCTTCCAGAGAGGAGGCCAGTTTTAAATACTCCAGTCCCCTTTGTCTCAGGCTCCAGGATCCGTGCATCCCTGTGGTGGTTGGAATTCACCCAAAGGGAACAGAGGAAGCCAATCCAGCAGGAGCTGGTCTGGGAGCTCGGTGGTTTGATCATGGGTTCCTTGTGGCCTTGCTCTATCCTTTCAGCCAAACGCAAAGGTTCCTAGCACATGCTGGGCCTGCTTTGGTGAGGAGAGCTGAGTCATCCCCAGGCATGACGGCTGCAGCTATAAATTATCCTGTGTTTAAGGATGGCTTTCAAAAAACCTGGCTTGGGGCTTCGAATCTTTATTTATATCTCTCACAGGAATATTTTTCAATCTCATGACAGTGCACTCTTATTGCTCTGGGGACACTCCAAGCACCTGGCCTCCTCTATAAGGAACCCTACAGGTGACAGGCCTCCAGAAGTCCTGTACTTGGAGTCTGCTCACACACTCATATGCACAGCCCCCACTACCAAGGCTGACTCTGTGTTGTGCATAAAAGCACAACAAACTTCCCTGTACAGCATCACATGTGGGCACACAGATGCACTCAGCTAGGCATGCACGCACACACACACACACACACACACACACACACACACAGAGAGAGGACATCCCATTGCCAGGCAAAGACCCTTTCATAGACAAAGAAGCACATCTTTACCACCTATACCACCTGTCATCGACTGGGTTCTCTAGAAAAGTAAAATTCGTGAGCTACACAGAGAAAGAGAGAGGAATTTATATCCAGGAAATGGCTTACATCCAGTTGTAGAAGCAGATAGGTAGTGTCCAAGGTCAAGCAAGTTCCAAATGCATGGGTCAGATGTGAAGCTGGAGGCTTCTCTTGACTCACAAAGCTTCAGGGGCCAATGAACTCAAGATTGGCAGGCATATCATAGGCCTGTGGCTCCAGAGAAGATTGAGTTCAAGGTTGATAGGCTCATTAGCAGATCAGATGGCAGGTCACTAGTGGCTCCTAGGCTCAGCAGGCAGTAGAGCAGGCAGTTGACTCATCAAAAGAAACGGTGGTCAATGAGTCCAATCCAACAAGAAACAAACAAGCTTTTCCATAGTGTCTATTTGGAAACCACACCCCCAAAGAAACGTCCTTCAATTACCTCAGTGCTATAACCTGGGTAGGGGTTGTAGTCTAGCTTATTCTTCTTATAATTGGTTGGTTAATAGCAGATCAAATTACAGAGTGGATTATATTGTGTTAGATTAGGTCAGGGAGGATTACTAGGTCTTTACTACCAAACCACTAAAAATCCTGGCCCAGCCAAGTTGGCACAAAACTAACTATCCCATCACCCCAGCATCACATGTCGGCACACAGATGCACACACACACACAACACCCTCCATTTACAAATTATTAGAGCCTATTGCTTCTCTCTGCTTCTCAAAGACAGCTTCTGCTCACTCTAAAATGTACAGCCTTCATGAAGTCCACCTCGCTGACTCAGAAACATCTGGCAAGAGACTGGACAACTGTTTAATTCACGTTAATAATTTGGTTTCTTTGGTTGTTCTTGCTTTCTAGCAATACCTTGCAAGGTGAATAGAATAAAAGATTTTAGGGTCGCACTCTGGAGAAGAACTTCTGTAGACAAACCTCACAAATCAGTGAAGGAGCCATTGAGATCATCCTCCCTTTGGAATACCTAGAAAATAGAAGTAAACTCTGTAGAGAGGAGGGGACATCGAGTGTCAGCTTGTCTCTCCTGAGCCCTTCTTCAGTATCATCCACCCTGCCACCGATGATCCCCCCAAAATACATGTCAATTTGACTGGGTCATGATTCTCCATGGTTTAGCAGTTATGTGATAACATAATTTGGCAGTCATGTAATGATGCAATCATCCTCCAAGATTTGATCTGATGTTATCAGTCAAACTGCTGTAAGGAGATGGAGGTGGATGTAACACCCTGCCTCAGGTCACAGCCTTGGTCAGATAGGGAGGAGTTTCCCTGGGGAGTGGCCTGTACCAACTTTCCTTACAAGAGATAAAAGGGGAGAGAAGGGAGCAGAGAAGGAAGACCTGACTCCCCCCAGGAAGGAAGAGGCTGGAGCAAAGTGTGTTCAGGGTCCCCGTGTTGAGAACCTCCTAGAGAAGGAGGAGGAGAACTGCCAAGCCACCTGAAGATGGCCCAGGAAGAGAAGCATGGAGAGAGAAGGCCTCTCCCTAAAGCCGGCCCTCGAAATTTGGACTTCCAGCCTCCTCAACTGTGAGAAAATACATTTGTTTGTTAAAGCCATTCAGGTGGATGTTTCTATCATAGCAGCACTAGATAACTAAAGAATGCCCTTCTAGCCCTTTCTTGCTTCTTCGTTACTTAAGAATGAGATCATGTGGCTTGTTTGGTAATTTAAGAGTTGTTTACTTATCCAGTCCCTTGCATTAATTAACCATTCTGCTTGTGGTGCTGTGGGGGAAGTATTGACCCGACAGTCAAACGCATCAGCTACTCCTCAGGAGAAATATTAGGCTGTCTGCTATAAATAGTCTTGGGAACCCTACTTGATGCTGGTGTGCTTGTTTGGGGTTCTTATGCTTCCCATTCTATTGAGAAGGGAGGAGGGAAGACAGAATGCATAGCCTAGGAGCACATAGGGCCATGGTTTGATAGAACTGGGATCAGCCTGGCCTCTACTTATAACTGCTGTAGAGTCCCTTCCAACTCACAGTGATCCTATCAGAGAGAGTAGATGTGGTAGTTACATAATGGGAGACCATTACAAGTGATGGGGTGGAGTTTGGCCTGTCAATCAGGTCGCAGCTTGATGACCTCATTTGGAGGCACTAAGGAGATAAATAGCTCGCTGGAGGCAGGACACTCACTTACTCTCTGAGAGACATTCCTATTGAGCAGACACATAGAGTTACTAGAACCCTGGAGCAGAAGGAGCCATGTGAAGACCCCTGCCACCACTGAGATGCTTCCACTGTCACTGGATCCACACGACTTTCTACCTACTGACCTGTGATCTTCCTGCATTTGGTGATATTGTATGTGTTTCAGGAGTGTGAAGAGGAATTTACAAATTGGTATCAGACCTATGGTCTAATATCGGACTTATGAACTTGATCTGGACTGGGCTAGGATATTTTCTTAATGTACAATTACCCTTTGATATGAAATTCTCTCTTAACAAACATGTGAGTGTCTGTGGGTTTGTTTCTCTAGTCTACCCGGACTAACACAGTAGAACTGTGCCAAAGGATTTCCAATTTTCCAGAAGAAACTGGCTCATCTGTCTTCTGCAGAGTGATAGATAGCTTAAAGCTCTGACCTCCGGTTAATAGTCAAACTCTTCAGCCACTGAGTCACCATCCCTAGATGTTTACTTCTGACACAAGGAACATGGACGTGTTGTGTCGTCCCTCGTTCATGCAGCCAAATGTCCGTCTCCTGAGCACTGTGCCTCCTCATCCAAGGGGTCCAGACCCGATCCCAAGACTCATTTGCACCTTTCTGAAAGCAGTGCTATCTGAAACTCTGAGGGTAGGCCTTAGAAGATCGGCTTCCCTCGGCAGGAGAAGGGACGGTTAGGGCAATAGTAGCTCCATCGTTGATGGAGTCCACAGACCAGAAAGTGGCAACTGATGGCTTCAAGCAACAGGAAAATATTTTCCCACAGTTCTGGAGGCCAAAGGTCCAGAATCAAGGCGTCTTCAGGGCCACACTCCCACTGGAGAAGCTTAGGGACGATCTATTCTTGGCCATTTATAGCAGGGGCTGTTGGACTTTCTTAACTTGTGGCCACATGGCTCGAGTCTCTGTAGGATCACATTGCCTCTTCCTCTTCTAGTAACACTTCTTCTTTCTGTCCCAAATGTCCCTCTGTCCTTCTCTCGTAAGAATTCAATTCAATCTCTAACAAGGAGGCTGGCTTCAGGGTGGGTTAACTCTGGCTCAGCCAGGTCCTCAAGGACTCGGCTCCACTCTCTGTCTACCCTCCTCAGCCAGGTCAGCTTTCATCTTGACGAGCTGCTCCCAGGTGCAGGACCGCCAGCACTCTCTCACCTAGTAGGAGAAGGAAGGCTATGGAAAGTGGTGAAAATGAACAAGCAGAGAGCAGCACAGGCACGAAGAAATGAGCGAACGTTGATGAGAAAGGGCCCTCGTTCCTGCAGCATCTCCTTAATTTCCACCCTGTAGCCTGCCCAACTCTAGAATGAGTGCCTTGCTTCACTACCCTAAGTAAGTCACATTGCTCTCACACGCAACTAAAATGCTTCACGTGTAGACGCTGCTTCATGCTCAGGTCATGAAGAAGCTGTGTTGGCCATGGAAGGATGGAGGTCGCTAGTGCTTCCTTGGCTCCCATCTCACGCCTGACTCCTGGCCACAGCTTCGAAACTAATGCCATCCAGAGCAGAATCGCTCTCCGAAGCTCCAATCACAGCCCACCCCACTATCCGAGTCCATAGAAGTACAGACCCTGAGCATCTCAAAGGCAGGGTGGAGGTGAGGAAAGAGCCCACCGTTAGAGGGTACCACCTCTCTCTTTGCACAAGGAGCCCTGGCCACGGTGACTGGGGACTGTAAGGAAGCAGCGGGTGCCCTCTGGACTCCTTTGTTTTCCGCAGCAGGGGCTGGGCTGAAACGTGGAGTCAACTCGTCCTCTTGCAGCAGCAGGATGACTCCAAGGACTTCTCAAAAGTTGTATTGCAGGACTCCTTGGGTCAGGAGAATGGCTAAAGCACTAGGCTGGTCAACAAGAGGTTGGAGGTTGGAGTCCACCCATAGGCACCTCAGAAGGAAAGTCTGGCCGTCTACTTCCAAATGAATCAAGCCAATGGAAATCCTCGGAGCACAGTTCTGCTCTGATACCCCCGGGTCATCATGAGGTGGTTTTGTGAGATGTGGGGTGCGTTGTCTTCCCGGGGGAGGAACACCGACTAAGGCTTCTTCTGGGTTCTTTTGTTTTATTGCTTCACAAGGGAAGAGTATTCCCTCGACATTGCTAAAATAGAAGATTATTGTTGCCTGTGTGCTTGTTTGTTTCTTTTTTAATGATCATAGCAGTAGCGATCTGTCCAACGAATGTCTTCATCTCCAAGGTATGTCATCAGAGACAATCATTACAATGACTGATCCTCCTTCTCTGTACCCAGCACTGTGCTAAGTGCCTTCTGTAGATCTCACAGGGGCCAACTGCCATCACACACACAATAGCAGAAATGAATTGATTGTTTCCATTAGCAAGCACGGAGGAATGGCAAATCAGGTTTTATTGACTCCCCCACCCCACACCCACCCCCCAACCCCCGTGACCTTTGTTGGTCCATACCCCATTAGAAGACACAGTGGTAGAAAGACCCAGAAGTGGAGAAGGTGCTGTGGAGGAAAGGAGAGATAGGAGAAAAATATTGCCATGTGGCAAAAGCATAGGCCAGGGAACCTCCATGTTCCTGATCCCCAGCAGCTCTGGCTGGAGTTTTCGTTGCCTGGAGATGCTGAGAGCAGAGACTGCACCTCGCTGGCTCAGTGAAGGGTTCCCTGGGAAACGGTCCAGATGGCAGCTGGGGAGTCAACAGCAGACTTTTGGCCAAGGGGACCTAAAACCTAAGAGAGGCACATGTCCCTGCTTCCATAGCAAGATTGTTCATCCTTCGAGGGTCCCTTCTTGGAAGTTCTCTCCTAACTCCTTCCTAACCCAGTCACTATGGACAGAATTCACTCCTCCTTCCCGAGCCTGCCAGAGAAGTCTGGGATAAGAGCAATCACAGAGCACACTCAGGCTTGCGTGCATCATAGGGGTTCATTAGCCTATCAATGCCCCCCCCCCAAAAAAAATCCACTGCCATTGAGTTCATTTCTATGCAGTGACCCTATAGCACAGAGTCGAATGGCCCCTTTGGGTTTCCAAGACTGCTCCTCCTCACAGGCACAGATAGCCTCTTCTCGTACTCACTAAGTGGCGGGTAAGGTTTCCACTACTGAGCTTTCAGTTGGCAGTTCAGCAGGCCATTGTCCACTACACTACCAGGACTCCATGTGCCTACCAAACTCTAAACCAGACTGACTGCCATCAAACTGATCGACTCATAGTGCCCCTACAGGCCAGGTAGGACTGCCCCTGTGTGTCCCAGTCAGTAAACCTTCACAGAAGCAGAAAGCCTCATCTTTCTCCAGTGGGGCAGATGGTGCTTGCAAACATCCCACAATGTAGTTAGCAGCCCAAATGCACAGCTCACTCCACCCCTGGGGCTGCTTCAGTAGGATACAAAGATGCCTACAATTCGGGTAGCAAGGTGGAGACATGCTCAGGTACAATCTCTAAATTTGTGGGAGTGGTTTATAGGCTGGCTGGCCTCTGGCCTCATGTAGTATCCCCCTTGAACTTGTATGTGCCCCGGGGGCAAGTGTCCCCCTTTCCCCATGCCAAACTTCCCACTTGCTATGCCTCTGTCTCCAATACGGGCTAGCCTTGTCCCTGGCTTTGGCAGAGAGGCCAGAAGGATGTCATGTGAGCTTCAAGTCTGCTCCTCAAGAGCGTTTGCCTGGTTCCCCTCACTTCCCCAGAACCCAGACAGTGCCAGGTGCGCACACCCCATCAATGTGCCCAAGCCTAACAAAGCTTGGGGAGAACATGCCATCCACAAAGGCCATCATAGCGCCCCCCTGGCTGCATAGTCAGCCAGCTCACAGACAGCAGCAAGCATTACCCAGCTCACCTGCCAACTCATCACCAGCAAGAAATAATTGTTTCATAAACACGAAGTTTGGAGTGGCTTATGATGCAAACTCTGACCAATTCGGTGTCTCATCCCCCAGCCCCTCCAAAGAGAGTGCCTAGCGAGCTGATAGTTAATCGGTGATCTCGTCCCCTAGTTTATTCCCAGGACATTCCACATCCTCATCCAAAACTTGGAGAAGAGAGTGCCCTAGAGTGGAATGGATGGGAACTGAAATGTGGGTAAAGGGCGGAGTAGCCCGAAGCACCCCATGCATGTACTAATATCACTAGCTGGCTCTTCTCCACCTCCCTAGGCCTGTGCTTGGGAAAAAGGTTACCTGATCACCACCGCCTTTGTCTATCTGTTCACTCAGAGCTGGATTAATCCCTGCTCAATTTCTTGCCCCTCCCCATCACCCCTAGCCCCAGTCTGGCTGCCCAGATGATGTAAACAGGGACCAATCTTGTAGTCAGAGTAGTCAGCTGGATGGCTCACTGCCATGCCCATGGAGGGAAGGCAGATGCTTTAGAAAGGACTGGAAAATATTACCAGCCACCCACTGACCTCAATTCCTCCTCCCTGGCCTCGGTCTCTGCTCCCAGGCACATACACCCTAGCCCCAAGAGACTGGAGCTGAGGTTACTAAAGCCAAAGAAAGAAGAAACTGGAATGGTAGCCCTGCAGGCCTTGTGGGCTGGGCCATGGGATGCCTTTGGGCATGAGAACTGGTCCTGAGAGAGGTGAACGGGAGGCACTTAGAGAGCCCTGCCAACTACCCACCCTCATCCTGGGGATGCTTAGTCATTTGATGCCAATGAAATAAGCATTGAGTAAGCCTCGGTGGTGGGGAAGGGACACACAGGGGACACTCACCTCTCATTTGCAATTGCCAGACTGCTTCCAAGGATGGCCTGGAGGGAGTTAGATAGACAGCAAGAATTGGTCTAGTTGCTAAGAGTGCGGGGCCTTTAAAACCTCCCTACACAGTTCCTCCCAACATCTAGTTTGGGTGCAGGAAATGTCAGCCATGGACACCCGCATCCCAGCTTGGCTGCTTGGGAACCCTGTAGGGGCTAGAGTAAGCCCCTTTGCTCTTCTAGACCTCGGCCGTCTTCTAGGAAGCACGCAGATGAGAGTGCACCCAACTTCACAAAGTTGTTGAATAGAATCAGAAGGTTAGTATCTTAAGTACAGTGAGTTTTTTCATGTGGATCTTCTAACTACAGTCTTTATTCCTTCTACCAAATGACCTCTTCCTGGTGGGCTTGGGCTTGGGAGAAGATAATGTTTAGAATTCAATTGTGACTTGATTGTGAACAGGGTTCCTTATGATTGCCACCCTGCTAGGTATAAAATGAGCCATCTCAGAAGTAGGAAGGGAGAATCTCACTACCAACAAGAGAGAAGAGTCGGAGTACAGCATGTTCCTTGGACCCTGAGATCCCTGTACACCAAACCTCCGTGATCCAGGAGACAGTTGTGACAAAAAGAACAAAAGAGAAAAAGGAGCAACAGAGAAGCAGAAGTGTGTGTAATATTAGGTTGGGGGGACCAGCCCCCCACCACTACCCACGGGTTCAGTAAGCACAATTGTACGGTTGAGATATATAAAATTATATTAAAGTCATCGAGAGCATGAGCGATAGAAGAGATATTACAATAATGCAGTCAGATACATTACATGGTAGCATTGCTCACCTCAGCCGAGCTTGGTGGTCCACATGGAGAGAGGGGGAAGGGAAGGCGGACAGGAAAGGGAACAAGGGAGAGAGGGGGCACAAGGAGGAGAGAGGAGAGGGCGAAGAGAGGCCAGGTGGGGAGAGACCAGCAAGAGAGCTCTATTGCTAGCCCAGGTCTATATACCTTTTTGGGGGGCGTGCAAGCCCACTAATTACAGGTAAAGTCATACCTCACAGGAAGGGGTTGCACTACAGGTTACACAGTAATGAGAGGGGGTGGTCTAGGGACATACACGCAATAAGAAGAGGAGAGATTGGGGGTATACATGTGACAAGATAGGCAGATCCTGGAATTAGGATGGCAGCTTAACTTTGACCTGTTCTCTGGGTCTCCATAGGAACCATTATCAGTAGGGTGTAAACCCCACCTACAGGAACCAAATAGATGACTGCAGGCCTGTCCCTTGTCTTTAACAGCAGGGAGTGGGCCCTCTGCAGTCTGGCAAATGATCTCCCTCGGGAGATGCCTTGCTAGCATCCGACCTCCCCCCACACAGAAGCAGCAAAACCAAGAAGCAGAGCATGAGACTGAGCAGTGAACTTCCCCAGTCCAGTGAGCAAGTGGAGCTGAGTGTCCCTAGGCTAAAGGTTGGCTTGTGGTGTCGTGGGCCTCCAGGCACTTCATTGGAAGAGCTAGTTCCAAGGACCTGGAGCTGAGTGTCTTGGGGTTGAGGCTTATGGTAGAATGGCATGTCCTTTGGCCATTTATTGACAGCCCGAGCAGAGCTCTGTAGGGCAAAGGCCAGAGAACATTTGGCTGAAAGGTCAAACACCAGAGAGAGGTCTGCCTAGGGGCACAGCTGGGAAGAGGTTGTCTGAATTGTATCTTGAGCACTTTAAACCAATTAACTTCCTTCATAAACCTCATAATCATGAATATTGTCATGGGTTCTATGTGGCCACCAACCTGATAGGGAGAGAGTGCTGTGGGAGTGGCACTGATGGCAGAACTGGGAAGATGGGGCTGTTAATGAAAGCATGTCTCACCCCTGATGCCTAGAAAGCAGTCTTGGAAGATGCTGATGGTGATATTCCCTCCCCTTCATGAGGTAAGAGGAGAAGTATGCCATCCCCATGAGATTCATTTTTCACAATATCCTTAAAAGCAAACTATCTTGTGAAAAATAGATGGTAGACTTCATTCAAACCCCAATCCAAGAACAATTAGTTCTTATAACATGGCCCTGCTCAATGCTCACCTTCATGAAGTGATCACTGAAGATAAGGGTGCCACAACAAAGAGAGAACATGACTTCTGTGATGTGGTGAAGAAAGCAGATGCTTCCCGGCTACCAACTGGAATAGTGTCTGGGGTCTTAAAGGCTCGTGTTCAAACACCATCTAAGTGAGGTGTCAATATGTCCGCATGGAAGAAGCACAGCAGACTGTGTGACCCAAAGATGATGGTAACAAAATCCAAATATGATAAATGGGAAAGTACCACCCAATTGTGAACACCCAATTTATAGCAGACTATGGAGAACAGTGGGAGCCCAACATGCATTTGTAGATGATCCAGTCAGATTAATCTTCTGGCAGATCCCCACTGGCCACAGGCAAGGGATCAGAACAGCTTTACTATCAGACTGAGATTACTGTAAGCTTGCTTATGGTGGATTGAACCATGGTATCATACGATACTTGGTCAGTTGACCTCCCTCTTTAACCAATCTGAATTTGCTCTAGGCTCAAATATTTTCGCTTGTTCCATGACAGAAATTTCTTCTCTGACTTGTTTGATATTGTTGGTGGCCTTTTCTTTCCCACTCTTTATTTTTATATTATCTTATTATTTTTTGTTTCATTTTGGTTTGGGTTTGTATTGTTTATGTTAGGCTTCCCAGTTGATGAAGCGCAGGAGTGGGTGCAAAGCTTTGGGGGATGGGGATGGGGAGGAGGAGGGGAATTAGAGAGCAAACAATGGATGTGGGAGGGAGAGGGAGCACTAGACCTGATTGTGATGACGTATAAACAACTCTTTTTAAAAGCGATTTAACTATGGAAGTGTGTAATATGTGAATATTATACCAGGAAAACTACTCAAAAATAATAATTACAATAATAACAGTGAGTACAAGGAAGAAGGACATGTTCTAAAATTGATTATGGTAGTGATGGTGCAACTCTTCTTGATGTGATTGAACTGTTGGATTGTATGGTATATGGATGAGGTGCTAATAAAGCTTTTAACAGATGCATAATAAAATAAATGGCAGATGCAAGAACAGACACATGCACACCCATGTCCATTGCAGCACGACTCCCAATACCAAGAAGATGGAAACAAGCTAAATGCCCGTTCTCAGAAGAACCGATACATAAATTTGGGTACATATCGCAATGGACTCCTACCCATCACTAAAAAGTACTGATGAAACTGAAACCCCTGGAATGGATGGATTAGGAGAATATCATGCTCAATGAAGTAGTTAATCACAAAATGACAAATATTGCATAATATGACTGTTATAAAAAAATAAAGACAAAGGTTTTTCACACCAAAAGAAACAGACTTTGATGGTTCCCAGCATGGAAAAGAAGCAATAGGCTAGTGGGTGGGCAGGTGCTAACTTGAGGGAGAAGAGGTAAAAGGGGAGGCGTGCATGGCAAGCTATTGGATGGTTTGCTAGTGGTTTAAGTTGTTGAAAACAAAAACGATTATCTGAAACATAGACTCTCACCTAATTCACAAAATGCTGGAGGTTTGAATCTCAAAGGAAGGGCCGGGAACTCACTCTGCAGTCAGCCAGTGACCAACCGTCAAACACAGTTCTACTCCCACACATGGGATCACGATGAGTCCACATGGACTCGACGACAGCTGTGTAGTTGTCGTAAACTGACACATTCTCGATCCTTGTGTGCCTGGAGAGGAAAGCAAAGAGGGCAACGTAGGCATCCGTTGCGGTAGAGTAAGTTCTGACTCACAGTAACTCAGAAATAAGCAGAGAAACCTTTAGTCCAGCGGTTCTGAACCTTCCTGATGCCACAACTCTTTAATATAGTTCCTCATGTGGTGGTGACCCCTCAGCCATAAAATTATTTTCGTTGCTACTTCATAACTGTAATTTTGCTACTGTTATAAATCGTCGTGTAAATATCTGATATGCGGGATGTAGTTTCATTGTTACAAATTGAACATAATTAAAGCGCAGTGATAAATCACAAAAACAATATGTAATTATAGTTTATGAAATATTTGTGCTTTCTGATGGTCTTAGGTGAAAGGGTCATTCGACCCCCGAAGGTGTCGAGACCCACGGGTTAAGAACCACTGCCCTTGGCAGAAGCAGACTACCACGTCTTTCTTCATCTGACCTTGGGGTTGGTTAGCTGTCAGACTCTATAACCACCGCACTGCCAGGGCTCCCTAGCGACAGGCCAAGGATCAGCAAGTTCCAGTCCATGAAGTAAATCCTGCTGACCGCCTGCCTGTTTTCATAAATGATTTTATTGGAACATGGCCACAATTATCTAGAGTCGTAACAAATCAGAATTGACTCGATGGTAAAGGGTTAGTTTTTTGGGGGGTGTGGCTACTTTGGCGCTCCAAGGGCATACATAGTTGAGTACTTGCAGACAAGTTTAGGCCCATAGAGCCTAAAGTACTTGCCACCTGGTCCTTCTCAGAAAAGAGCTGTCCACCCTGCCCTATACCAGCCTACTGCTTCTGCTGTTCCCCAGCATGCTGAAACATGGTCATGCTTTGTTTCTTTTTAAAATAATGGGCATTTAGGAAATAAAAAAACTTCCTAGACCCTTGTCGAGGGCAGGAGGCAGAGTATGTGGTCAATCAACTGGTTGAAATCATAGTGATATTCATCTATGGAAATATATATATATATATATATATATACCATCTTCCTTTAGACCACTCTAGGGAGAAAAACCTTTCGGGCCCCCTCTTTTACTAGAACACTCATGTCAGCTGTGGGGGGTGTTTGGGGAGAAGGAAGAAATCCTTTCATCATCCCTACCCCTGCCTCCTGTGAGGCACTGTCCCAGCCCAGCCAAGCTGATTCTATTTCTAAAGGGCTCCCTCAAAGAGCATTCCACAGCCTCTTGCCTAGTTCCGGTGTTTAAAGCCATCCTCCCCCCAGCTCCCCCACCCACCCCTGCCCCTTCCTGAGCACCTGTTGTTGCAACAAAGAGAAGCCCCGAGTGGGGGTTTCTGGGCCTGTGCAGGTGATCGACTGAGGCCATTCACAGGAGAGAAAGCCACCTGTTGACTGAGCTCTCTTCAATCATCGGGGAGAGCTCTGGGTGGAGAGAGCCATTCAGAGAGCTCTGTGGATATAAGAAGGTGATTCTGTTTCAATGGGAGACCTGTCACTGGGCAAAGCACTCCGCCAGCTGACAGGCAGGTGACTTGAATGGTTAAAGCAGAGTGAGCAAGATGGGATTTGTAAGACTCCAGACTGGAGACAGCTGCAGCCCCTCTGTGTGGATAGCCTGCCTCGCACCCACAGATCTGGAGGGAGGGTCTTCAGGGGCCCCGGCCACACAGGCTTGGGGAGCTTTGTTAAACACCGCTCCCCCCTGCGCCATACACAACTCAGGCTGACATGCTCACTCAACGGCAGCCTTGGAAGGCCCAGCTGTCTGGAATTATGGACATAGTCAATTTGGATATTTAAAGATTGGAGCTTTGCTGGGGTAGGGTAGGGGGTATCATTTGCTACGTTGTGTTATTTGAGAGAGCTTATATTGTTCTTATCTGTTCTGTTCAATTCACAAGTATCAAAGTTCTAGTACCTCCTATGGAAGCAGAGAGTGGGCATGGGAACTTGGAGAGAGGCTCAGAAGCAAGGGAATCAAGAGCTCTTCTTGTTTTTCTTAAAGTCAGAGCCACATGGAGAATTGACAGCTATTTTTCTCACCAGGAGCAGGGCTTGGCCAACCCAAGGACACAGAGTCAATCCAGTTTGGCAATACGGTGGTCTCAGTCACCATGGCTGTGGCTTAGATTCCTAAGCCTCCTGGAGGTCAGCAAGTTTCCCTGGAGACCGACAGGTCACAGCCCCAGGCTCCTCAGGGCAGCTGACCCAGTGATCCTTTCTATGGGGAATAGATACCAGGCACTCCAGAGAGAAACGCCTACCCACACACTGTCTTCAATTGCCACAGCCACTGCCCAAGAGCTTCCTCCAGCTTTATGCCATGCTTCCGGTAAATTACCGGACATTGGGGATCAGCTGTGAGTCTTGTCTCAAAAGTGGTGCCACACCGGGATCTGACCTTTGGTTACCCACCCACCGCCATCGAGTCCATTGGACTCATAGAGGCCTGTGCAGAGTTTCTGAGGCTGGGGTCCTCACAGCAATTGCTTCCTCTTTCTTCCCCCAGAACAGCAGGAGGGTTTGAACCAGCAGCCTTAGGATTCATCAGCCATCTCACATCTGGCTATGCTGCCAGAGCTCCGGGACCACTGGCCCGTCACTTTCAGTGTCCACACGGCACTTTGGACCCGTCAAATGGAGTAGCCTTGGCAATGTGGCAAGGATTCAATAAAATGATATTTCTACAGTGGAGTGAGCACTTAGGCGATAAAAACAGTGAGCGCCCTTCACTGCTATAGAAAAGCTGGGGGTGCCTCAGAAGAAAGGTCAGGTGGTCTATTCTGAGAAACAACTGACTACAAATCTTAGTCAGTGCCCAGTTCTACGGACACACTTGTGATCACCCGGAGTACAACTGGACAACAAGCTAGGGTCATTGGCACAGCACCCGCTTCTGTATTGATGACAGCCAGGAGCCCTATGGGGCTGTTTTAGTCCATCAGACTGGACACAGGTTCCGCGCACCCTAAAACAACAACATAATGTCTGCCATGCTGCATCATCCCTTCCTTTTTCCCTCCGGTACCCCAAGTCTTGATCTTTCTGTGTTCTTAATTTTTCAAACATTTGTGGTTCAAGGACTCTCAAGCAGTTTTTCAATTGAATTATACACCATGATATTTTATAACCTCATTCTTGTCATACCTGATGCCCTCTGTGTTTTGTTCTGTATCTATTTGATATCAAAGTCCTCAGTTGTTCTGCCTCCCAACCACGCTACCCCTTGTCAGCTTCACTCAGATACACCCTGCATCTCTTGCTGCCTGTTTCTTCCCCTACACTCCCAGCTTATGTCTGCAGTCTCGGGATCTGGTTTCTGTTGAAGAGCCCTGGGGATGTAGAGCTTAGAGAGGTTACCAGCTCCTCTTTTTTCCCCTCCCTACCCCCACCCCACCTTCGTGAATCGTTCATCAATTGTACATTATTATTGTTATTTCGTGTGTTACACTGTCCTTTGTAACATCTTAACCAGAAAAATACAAATGACCCAATAGGAAGTGGGCACAAGACACCAATAGACAATCTACTAAAGACAATGCCAAGGCGACCAACAACCATATGAAGAAATGCTCACATTGATTAGCAATAAGAGAAACCCAACTTAAAATGATAGACTACCTCACACTGGCACTTTCACAAAATTCCACAAAAAATAAAATAAATGATGGAGAGGATGTGGAGTGACTGGTATGCACATCCATTGATGGTAGAATTGTAGAATTGTACAACCACCACAGAAATCAGTATGGCGCATCCTCAAACCAATGCCGAGACAATTACCTTATATCCTGCAATCTCTCTACTATCGGGTATATCCCCTAAAGAAATAAAGAAGGCAATGCAAACAGACATATGCACAGATATATGCACACCTATGTTTATTGCAGCAATTTTCATAATAAACACACGAGAAAAATCAATCGTAGAGGAATAGCTGAACAAACTCGGGTGCATTCATCCAATGGAATATTATGCCTCAATAGAAATCAATGACGACTCTCAAACACCACGGACGTGGACAAAATGAGAGAACATGTTCCTTGGCGAAGTTGGTCAGTTTTACAAAGATAAATATTTCATGGCACCATTATTTTAAGAACAAACAAAGGAAAGGAAAAGTTTTTACACCAAAAGATAAGACTTAGAGGACTGAGGAGGACAGAGGCAGGGGCAGAGCTAGAGAGGAAGACTAGGACGTCATAGGGAAGGGAGGGAGGGAGGATGGAAAGGGACATGAGAGAGGGATAGAGTGAGCCCCTTATGGGCATGTTTCGTCGGCTCTCACTGCTGATTCACTTGTCCAGATGAGCTGTGCAAGTACACAGACTATGTTCCTTTCCAAGCCTCAATTCATTCATTGCTTTTTTAATTTCTAAAATTTAAATGAATGTGTTCATTTAAATTGTTTTAAACAAACAAGAGTTTAGGCTCGCTGCCTTAAAAACCCTCCAGACACCTTGGCCCTTGGGTCTAAATCTTGATCCAAGTGACTAAAAAGGAGGAGGAAAGTAAAACAGAAGTGGACTTGGGTCTTTTTTTTAAATCATTTTATTGGGGGCTCTTACAACTCTTGTTACAAACCTTCCATCAACTGTACCTGACATAGCCGTACATGTATTCCATCGCTCTTTTCTAGACATTTACTTTCCATTGAGCCCTTAAGATCAGCTCCTCTTTCTCCCTCCCCCCTCCCCCGCCACCTCCCTCCCCCAACCCTCATATTTGGGGTCTTTAATGACACACGACTTTGTTTCAAACGCATGGCAGGAAGAAAAGATGAAGCTGCTTGCTCCCATAAAGATGTTCAGGGTCACCAGGATTCAGAGGAGCTTGACAATAGTGGGTTTGATATTTTGGTTTTGACATTACAAGTGTCAGAAGACAACGATGAGACTCGTTTTGTTGTTGTTGTTGTTGTTGTTGTTTTTCGTGCTTCTGTGCCCTGTAATCTAAGGTCTCGCTTAGGAAAGACTGCAGCCGCCCACCCAATTGGCTCACTCCCGTTCCTCCTTCCCTCTCCCTGGGCGGGTTGCTATCTAGGCAGGTTGCTATCACGCATGCCTCTCAAACTGGCCACACCGCCAGCAATCCCCTTGCCCCTGAAGTCATCCAAGAAAAAAAACCTGGAATGATCAAAAGTAACAGTTCTCAAGAAAAAATAAAGAAGCCAATGGAAATGGCAATGATATCTAAACATAAAGAAGCAGGCTGGTCACGTGGCCCAGAATTCCTGCATCACGGAGTACAAGACCACACGCAGGCCGCTCAGCCCTCGGTTGCCCCTCAGTTGTGTTTCCCATGCTAACCTCTGGCCTAAAAAGGACATTCGAACAAGCTCACAATCATCTAGTTCAAGGGGGGCGGGGGGAGGAACCTCTCTAGTCCCATGTATGTAGGGTTTCTCAGACTCTTTCAGAACCTTGCATCTTGTTCATCTTGTTCTCCATCCTGGTGTTACTCCTCCCGGCCATCTTCTCTGGCTGCAGACTTCTTGCAAAACTCCTAGCTGCTGCCCTGGCCCTCTGAGCTGTGCTTTGATCTTTACTTTGCTGCTTAAGGAGAGAGCTTTACCCAACCTGGCTGCAGGCAAAGACCCTTTAAGTGTCTCATGGGAGCCTCTTTTCTCCCCCAGTTCCTGCCACTAAGGTAATGCCTGTCACATGTTTGCCAGCTTATATTAAGATTGGTTTTACCCCTACATAGTCCATTTTCTTCATAGGTAAAAGTAGAGCCCGCGTTTATTTGATGAACAAATATTGAGTATGTACTATGAGCTAAGTACCATTCATTCTTGAATCAAAACTCCACAATTTATATTCTGTTGTTGCTGCTGTTGTTGTTGTTGTTTTTAGGTGCCATTGAATTGACTCCAACCCATAGCAACCCTATGCACTACAGAATGAAACACTGCACAGACCTGTGGCGTCTCACAATTGTCCCCATGGCTGAGTTCACTGATGCGGCCACTGTGTCAATCCATCTCAGTGAGGACCTTCCTCTGTTTCCCTCCCTGTCTACTCTACTGAACAGACGTCCTTCTCCAGGAACTGGTCTCTCCTGACAACATGTCTAAAATATGTAAGATGAAGTCTTTTGATCCTCGCCTCTCAGGAGCGCTCTGACCTTATTTCTTCCAAAGCAGAGAGGCTTGTCCTTTCAGCACCACCATTTCAAATGCATCGATTATTCTTCAGGCTTCCTTACTCAGTGTTCGACTTTCACATGACCATGAGGCAACTGGAAAGACCCTGGGTTGGGTCCTGCTCTCCTTAGCCCTCAAGTGACATCCTCCTAGTCTAGGGTGGAACAAATGGGCAGCACACAAATAAGTGAATAAATGATGTAGGATATTGCGTAATGGTAAGTGCAATGGAGAAAACTAAAACTGATTATGGGGTTAGAGAGTTTAGCGAAGGGGGCAGTCCTACCATTGCAAATGTAAGGATACGTCAAAAAGTATTGCTGCTGGGGGTTCCTGGTCATCCAAGCACAGGTATATTCTAGACAAAGCATGCTTAAACATGTCTGCCGATGCGTTCTCTCAGTAATACATTTGTCTTAATCTGGTTAGGGTACCTTTAGGGAAAGGATACTTTTTACATGAGAGAGAAGAACAAAATTCTGTGACAAAAACATCAAACATCAAATAATCTAATTCCTAATGTCTAATTCCAGTTAAACTAATATCAAAATTTTTGGCAAAATTCAAGTGGATAGCTTCTCAAATCATTTAAACTTTGCAAATGCTTTACAGGAATGCTGCCCTCACATGACACAATAAAGTTTAGCTGAATCTAGCATTTTAAGGAAGGTCTGGAAGACCACAAAACTGAGCCAAGCGAGGGAAGACTGTAAACTTTGAGGAATGAAGTTGGGAAATTGGTGAAAGAAGATGGCAAAGTTACCCCTGCTGCAATAGCTACTGAAGTAGAATCGCGTGTGGTTCAGCAGTTCTCATTTTAAGTAAACATCTTGGCCTCGGCGAGTGACAAAGGCTCACGCGAAAATCAACTATTTGAGTTATCTGATCTTTTGATCAGTCTTCCACTAGAAAGCTTTTATTATACTAGCTATAAAGAACTTAGAATTGTTATATATCAAGAATACATTATGCCTATCATATATATAAAGCTTTTAGTATATTATATGATCAGGCTAAGGAAAAGCACTTGGTAGAATGAATCATAACCAGGAGCAAGTCTGGAGTTTACCCATCTGACCCATACAACAAGGTCCAATCAAAACAGTTGTAAATGAGGGGAACTGTGGGGAAAGTTACATTAAAAAGGCAAAGAAGTCAGCTCTTCCTTACGTGACTACTTTGAGGGATTCTCAAGGAGATAGAATATTCAGAGATTTTGTTGAGAGGCATAGGACAATCATGGGAGCCAACAAGGAAGAACCTCTTCTAGGTTCACTCTCCTCTAGCTGACGAAGCCCTCCCTAACTAGGCCCCTCTGGGATCACCCTCCAAAAATAATCAGAGAAACCTTTAGTCTAGTGGTTCTGAATCTTCCTAATGCCGCAACCCTTTCATACAGTTCCTCATGTTGTGGTGACCCC
>NW_022103899.1:42960433-42961678 GCF_000313985.2 Echinops telfairi | reverse complement strand
GAAAGAAGCATAAGTTACTATTTATTCACACAGGAACGCCCACTGGGCACCATAGAGAGCAGCTCCAGCCCTCATTAAATGAAATGGGTCAGGTGTAATTCAAACAGACTCAGGCAAATATAACCTGCCACCAAAAAAGAAAAAAAATTCCCACCGTCCAGACCACAGGGAAACCGGACCAGCCTTGCTCTCGGTTTCCCTGGAGCAGAAAGGCCAGGCTGAAGGGCAGCAAGACACGAGAAAATCAGTTCCTCTTGAGCAGTCTCCTCCCTCCCCTCCCAGCTCTGGGTCCCCACCCACCCACCTCCTACCAGTCCCTACCCCCTCAGAGCTTGTTACCCGACATATCAGAATGACTCCCTGTGTGGCTGGAGTGTTGAGCTAGCGCACCCATGGAAAAGGGTTCAGTTCAGATTCCAGGCGAAGGCAACCAGGCACCTACTGTAAATCCAAACTTGGGGATTGCATCTCTTTTGCCACTTTCAGACACAAGCGGCACCCCCCCTCCTCCCTAATGGCTCTCCCCTCCTCTGGGAGGTGATTCGGATGTTGCAGGTGAGCCCCTGTCTGTCCTCACAGCAAAGCCAAAGCTAAAAGCAATGAGGGGAAGGAGAGGGGAGAACCTCTCCACTGACCCTCTGTGTCTCAGAGTCCAAAGCAAATGGAGTCCCGTGTCAGAGAGAAGTGTCCCCTAGGGGTGTTTTCTTGGGGTTCACATGGAAAACGCTGTTACGTGCCATCGAGTCAGTGCCAACTCATCGAGACCTCTATACAACGGAAGAACACAACACCGCCCAGACCTGCCCTGTCCTCCCAGCTGGTCCCAAGTGTGAGCTCATCGTTGCAGTCACCGTGGCACTCCATCGTGTCCAGGGCCTCTCTCTCTTTCCCTGCCCCTCCACTGTACCAAGCATGATGTTCTTCTCCAGCGCCTGGCCTCTCCTGAGAACATGCCAAGTACATGAGATGGAGTTTCGCCATTCTTGCCCCTAAGGAGCCTTCCGGCTGCACTTCTTTCAGGACACGTTTGTGGGTTCTTTTGGCAGTCCACGGTACTTTCAATATTCTTCACCAGCACCATCATTCACTTCCCCTTTGGCATTCTTTATTCAATGTCCAACTTTCACATGCATATGAGATGGTGGAAAATACCATGGCATGGGTCAGGTGCACCTAGGTCCTCAAAATGACATCCTTGCTTTTCAACCCTTTAAAGAGGTCTTACGCAGCAGATTTACCCAATGC
>NW_022103899.1:42958091-42959637 GCF_000313985.2 Echinops telfairi | reverse complement strand
GGCTGTAAGTCTTTAGAATGCTCATTTTCACTAGGGGGGGGAGGGGCGGGGATATGCTCATGATCTAGAAGATGTAATGATACAGGAACCCATAGCTCCTCACTTCTTGCCCCCAACAGCAAAGCCACACTGTGACTCTTGTTCCATGCTGAGTGGCCATTAGAGTGCTTTGGGTTTACCCTTCTGGGGCTGGAAGGGCTTTTGCCCCACTCCTCCCCTTTCATTCCCCTCCCCTCTCTGAGGGGAGCCAGTCCAAGTCTCTTGATCTTGCTTCCAAACTGTTATTTCATCACCTGCAGGTCTCTCCTCTGAACCTTCTCCAGGTTCCCCATGTTCCTCTCAAGCTGCTGTCGGTCAACACCAGTGATTGGGCTCCTACTGTGTTCAGATGACTGTACTGAGAGCTGGACCAGGAACTGGAAGCAGCCTGGCCAGGATAGACAGAGTATCCCGGGGAGATGACCTCATGGGCCCTCCTTGCGTGGTGTATTTTTAGGCACCACTTCCCTCCCACGTCCACTCAGCTTCCAGGGGCTTCCAGTAAAATGCAGACTTCTTGAGAATCAGGAAGGGGGCTGCACCCCTCCTCGTCATTATCAAAAGTCCACGGCGTGGAAACTACTATTACCCCCTTCAACAACCAACTCCTAGTCTCATGACTATTTCTTTCTCGTGTCTAACCTCGGCCTTTTTAAATAAGAGCCAATATAGTTAGAGCAACTTTCTAGACACCCTAATAATTTGTGGAATTGATGTGCTGGGTTGAAGGACTTGGGATAATAGTCTCAGGGGGATAACTTAATTCATTGGCATAAACAGCTCATCAGATTTGACCTCCTGATTTGGTGATTAGCACCTGGGGTCTTAAAAGCGTGTGTGTGTGTCCATCCACGTGACAGCTGTTGGTCTCTCCTCACCTGAGGCAAAGAGAAAGGACACCAAAGGCTCCAGGAAGAAACTGGGCCTCAGGACAAATGGGGGGTCGGTGGTACGGGGGTGCCACCATGTCTGTTCCTACCCAAAGTGATCCTATAGGCAGTAGAATGAGGCGCTTTCCAGTCTGGCACCAGCCTCACACGTGTGGTCATGCTCGAGCCCATGAGGACTAATAGTCTACCCAAGGGACAGCCTTTTATAACTTGAGAACTAAAGAATTCGAGAGTGCCTGGCTACTACCACTGACCATTCTGACCAGGACACAATAGAAGGGTCCAGTTGGAATGAGAGAAAAACAGAACACAACTCAAATTCATTAAAAAAAAAAAAAAGACTTACTGGACTAATTATAGACTGGAGACTGTTGCCCTAAATTACTTTTTTTTTAAAATCATTTTTGTGGGGCTCGTTCAACTCTTATCACAATTCATACAGCCATCCATTGTGTCAAGCACATTTATACATTTGTTGCCATCATCATTGTCAAAACATTTTCTTTCTACTTGAGCCCTTGGTATCAGCTCACTTTCCCCCTCCCTCTCTCATCCTCCCTTCCTGGATAATTTATAAAATTACTATTTTATAAACCTTGATAATTTATAAAATTATT
>NW_022103899.1:42933027-42956362 GCF_000313985.2 Echinops telfairi | reverse complement strand
CTGGGTAGATTTATAAAACATATATGTATAGTTTCACAGTTTGGAAGCTATGGTCTGCATGTTTTCTCTGTCCATCCTAAGGGAAGACATAAGGTGTAAAAGGGAAGACACAAGGCTAGTCCCACTTGAGGCACTACTTGGCGTTCCTTAGCTTGTAGATGTATCTTCACATGGTATTTTCTCACTACAGGTGGCCTTCTATGACTGTTGGCCTCTTTTCTAAGGTACAACTCAGATGAGATTAGAACTCACCCTACTCAGGTATGACCTCATGCCAACTTAACTGATGACAGCTTCCATGAAAGACCCTAGTTCCAAGCAAAGTCACATTCACAGGTACAGGGATTCGACCCCAAAACCCACTGCGATGGAGTCAATTCTGAGTCATAGGACAGAGTAGAGATGCTCCATAGAGTTTCTGAGACTGTAAATCTTTACAAAAGCAGAGAGCATCATCTTTCTCCCAGAAAGCCACTGGGAGATTTTGAACCGATAAATTTACGGTTAGCAGTCAAGGGTTTAAACCATTGTGCCACCTGGGATACCACAATGGTTAGAACTTCACATATCGGAGATAGTCAGACACAACTCAGTCCATAACTCTCTGTTGCATCCCACCTTCGTTGGTGTTGTCAGGTAAGTATTGTGCTGTTAAATCCAAGGATGGCAGTTCAAATCTACCAGCTGATCAAATCCACCAGAAAGATGAAGCCGTCTCCTCCTACAAAGATTCCCAGCTTTGCAAAGACCATGTAGGGTTGTTATGAGTGAGAATCAACTCCATGGCAGTGAGTCACCACAAATCTGCTTTCTGGAAATGTTGCTGAACTAACTTCTCTGATTCAACTCGAGTATAGACTCTATGCTGTCTGAAGTAGTATTTTGTCTTCTTTCTTTCCTTCTTTTTTGACCTCTAAGGACTTTGACCTCTAATTTATAAATGTATCCACAAGATTCCCAAAACCCCTAAGACCTTGACATAGGAGAAATCCTGGTGCTGCCAGACAGAGGGCTCCTCAACCCTTCATGCTCCGTGCCATCATCTCCAAGTACCTAATTTTAATTGGGTTCTGGGGAAATCGGTTCAAGTCCATACCTCCCTCTGGCCGTATCTGCTGTCACTCAACAATGCTAAATCATGAAAAAGAAAAAAGTCTCCTCATTCCCTGCGACAATGGGAGAGGAGAGGAGACCCAGGTTAGAAGGGCATTGGCTCATCGACCTCCTCCAACTCTGATGTAGCAATGAAGTCTACAGGAGATGAGACACACCAGACAGAGAACTGGTATCAGGTACCCAGTTGTCACTCAATATATCCTTGTTGAGTTCTCCTCTAGGATACAGGCTACTCAAGTTCAATATGGGTTGGAGTGGGAGGAGGCACAGCTTAACCTGGGCCCTGAGAGGAATTGAATTGATGGCAAACCAGAAGACAGATCCTGCCGAGTCCAGGGCTCATCAGAAAGCATGACTCCATAATCTTGAATGACAGATTTGTGTGTCTTGTCCGTAATGTTCTCCTTTCCCAGAATAGCCTCTGCTCACCCCACTGCACCCCTGCCTGCATCGACTGACACTGTCTCCAGATCAAAGTCTGCCCCCTTCATGAGCCATCCCCGACCCCCGGGTCTAAAAGAGTCTCCCGCACCTCTGAGATCCCTCCCAAAGCACTTTGTCAGCCCGCTTGGAGGGTCCTTATCTCTAGCCATTGAAGAGCAGGCAGGCACCAGTCCTGGAAGCCTGTTTGGCAGCCTTTGGGAACATAACTGCCTCTTGTGGCATTTGCAAAGTCACAGGCACGCTGGCAGGGAGCCAGGACAGGCAGTGGAAAGATGAAGGCTTCCAGAAGGGATCATCAAGAGGACTTAGTTGTACAGCACACACGAGGCTCTGAAACAGGACTGGGAGAATTTAGAGAGAGGCGCAGATAGACGTATCACTCAGACAGCGGGTGAAGCTTTGCCTTGACCTCATTTTTTCCTCAATCAGCTTTAAACTGGGAATGTAGGCTTCTAGGTATCTGTGTGGGACCCCCTTCAGGAATATGTGCTGCTTCACAGCTCCAGCTTGGTCATCCTTTCTGAATCTTCTCACCTTGAGCAGGGATGGAGGTCCCTAGGTGGCATAAATTGTTTGTGTCTGACTGCTAACTGAAAGGTTGGCAGTTGGAACCCACCCAGTAATCCTCATCAGTAAGTGTTTCAAGTCCTCTTCCCTTCCCCCCCTCCCCCCAGTAAGACCATGAGAGAAAGCCCTAGCCACCTGTTTCTGTGCAGATCTCTCAGACCTGTTGCTATCAAGTCCATTTCTCCCAGAGTTTTGAGCTAGTTCATCCCATGTCCTCCCCTGGCTGAGAATGTACCCTTCCACCCCAGATATACTTCATCAGAATCTGCATTTGAACAAGAGTGCCAGACCCTTTCAGAATCACCTGGGGATTTGTTAAAATGTATATTCTGATTCAGTATCTCTGTAATAGAAAGGCAGGTTTATCAGCCAGGAGTCAAGCCAAAATGAATAGGTTCAAAGCCCTGGTGCCAACTCTTGGTAACCCCAGAAGTTACAGAAGAGATGTGAGCCTCAGAGGCTTTCATGAGAGGAGCAAGGGGAGAAGTGCACATTTGATGGCACCATTTGGAATTAATATCATATAAATGATTTAAGTATACTTGTCTGTATGTGTCTAAGAAAGACCTGTGGAAGTTACCCTTAAAAATCAGAAGGGAAAAATTAGCCATTTTATGTCATGAAAGATGTTACCATTATTGTTGTTGTTGTTGTTGTTTGTCAAGTTATTCCAACTCACAGCAACCCCGTGTACAGGAGGCCAAAATATTGCCTGGTCCTTCACCATCCACACCTGTGTTTGAGCCCCTTGCTGCAGCCGCTCCATCTATCAACTTCTCCCGGTGATGGTTGTCTTTTCAACTAACCCTCTAGGTCACCTTGGCCACAGACTGGGTCTCCTGACAACATGTCAGAGGCTGGGAAACAAATTCTCCCTGTTTCCGCTGCTAAGGAGCATTTAGCTGTATTTTCTCCAAGACGGATGTATTCATTCATCTGACAAATACACTTCAAAGGCACCGATTCTTTTCCTGTCTTTTTACTCATTGTCCAGCTCCCACGTGCTTAGGAAGTCATTGAAAATACCGCGCCTTGGTTGGGTTCACCTTAGTCTTCAAAGTGACTTATTTTATTTTTAACACTTTAAAGAGACCTTTTGCAGCAGATGTGTCCAACGTGATATCTCCTTTGAATTCCTGTCTGTTGTTTCCCTCCCTGTTGATTATGGATCCAAATAAAATGAAATCCTTGACAACACCTTCTATTTTTTGTTTATCACGATGTCTCTTACTGGCACAGGGGTTGGACTTTTGCTTTCTTTTTGTTGTGGTTTAACCCATGTTGAAAGCTATAGCGGTTCATCCTCATCAGTAAGTGCGTCAAGTCCTCTTCTCTTTCAGCAAGGTCATGTGAGCTGCAGACGGGAATGAAGCAGTCCCGAAGCTTCATTCTTCTTCAGATACGCTAGCTTCTCAGATTACATGTAATATAGAAGTTTACCATTGGGCGTGTGTGTGTGTGTGTGTGTGTGTGTGTGTGTGTGTGTTATTTGAAATCGCTAAATAGATGGATGGATATAGGATAAATGAGGAAAACTCTGGGGCAATGGTTCAATCCACTACTATGGTCTGCCACTATGTCATGAAAGAACGGACCTATAGAGCTTTCCGTGGTAGAACTTGGTCAAGTGCAGCTTTTCCCTTGGCCTGTGAGAGTTGTTGTTAGCTGGCAACTACTCAGCGCCCAAAACGAGGCAACCCCGTGCTGTGGGAGACTCACACTGAGTGAAATATGACTAGGACCATATTCCCTAACGTAAAACAGAGGGAATCTGGAAAGCTGGTATTCCACGGTAAGAAAGCCACCACTTTGGTAAGTTAGAGACAGAGTCCAAGTACATTATCCTACTTTAAATATCATCCCCACGGCTTCCCCCTTAACAGCTATGCTGCCTTCAAGTGAACACATGGTTGATTTTATCTCCCTGTTGAAGCAGACGTCCTTTTATCTGCTCTTCCTATGTCACCTGGCCCCCCTCATACCTTCCCCCAATGCAGGTATTGGGTTTCCTCACCTGTGAGCTCAGGGACCTCACTGTACTTACTGCCCACCTTGTGACATATGTAACTAATGAATATGCATGTCTTATGCCTACCTATAAACGTCCCAAGATAGTAAAGATGCTCTCTCTCCTCCCTCTCTCTTCCGCCACCTCCACGTGGATCATCAAGAGGGGCGGAGGTGAACAGGCTACCATAAAATGTGTCTGACTCCTTTATGCCATTCGCTCTCCTATCTTCCCTGTTCTCCGTGGCTTTACGATGATCTTTATATATTAACACCATACACAATTGAGCCTACGGACCCTTCGGTTTCAGAGGCTGATTTCCTCTGACACCGTGCCCTTCCTCATCCTGCACTATCCCCACAACTGCCTCTAGATTCAACCTTTGTGACCAATAAGATTTTCATTGTCTGGTTTCTGGAATATTTAGGCTTTGTTCCTACCCCATCTTAGTCTGGAAGTTCTGCGAAAGCCTGTTTAACATCATAGAAATATGCAACCTTCCACTGACAAAGTGGTGGCTTCACACGAGGGTCATTAGCTGGGAATAGAGCTCAGGTATCCTACAGGGGAAATGGTTATACCACTGCCCCCTAAGAAGCATTCACATTTCACTCACTGCCAGCAACTCACAGTGACCAGATGGGGCAGGGTAGAACTGTTCTGTTTACAAAAGTTGAAAGCTCCGTCTTTCTCCCGAGGAGTGGCTGGTGGTTTCAAACTGCCCACCTTTTGAATTGCAGTCCAACTCATAACCACCAGGCCACCAGGGCTCCTATAAGAAGTCAAGGAACCTCCAAAATCTTGCCTTTGGAATCTATTAGAAACCACTTACTCAATCGGTTCAACTTCTTAACTCTTCTATGGTAGATCATATAAGAAGGGGCAACATGGGGTGATTGGATGACCTTCAAGGATACAGGAAGTAGGACCAGGGGTGGAACTGGAACAAGACAGCATTGAGCAAGCCAGGTGCAGACAGAATATACCAAGAAATTCTTTCTAAACTGTCAGTTCCTTTGGGACTGAACAGTCAGCTCAGTTCTTCATTGTAGCCGGCACTGCAATTATGAGAAGTGGTTCGTGTGAAGAAGTTTGCACAGGGAGTTGGTTCTAAAGCCAGGGTCTAAGACAAGAATCTTTTAACATGGCCAAAATAAGTTTGAATCCCTCCATTGAGCACTACACACCACCCCTCAATACATCCAACGCAATCTCTTTCATTCCATCAAAGGAAGAGGCCATGGATTCTTTGACTGTCTTTCAATGAGATGGCATAAAGGCAGTGACAAGAGAGAAACTGTTATTATGATATGTCACCAAATTGATTCCTCTCATAGCAACCCCATTGTAGAGTAGATCTGGCCCATAAGGTTTTCTTGGTTGTAATCTTTTGGGTAACTGATCAGCCACATCGTTCTACCAGAGCCATTGAGTAGGTTGGAACTACCAACCTTTCTGGTTGTGCCTCCAGGGTTCCTTGTAAGTACCTTTAATTACTAGATTCACCCTAAGTTCAGTGAGCTACTCGGGAAGGTAAGAGGGCTAAGCGAGGTGAGGAGGAGGTAGGCCCACTGACTCTCCATTCCAGCTGGCTTCACGTCAAGCATCGTCTTATCTCCATTATTTTTCTTTCAAATTTTCCTTATTTCTCCCTCTTTCCCTCTTTCTAAATTGCATAGATCGTAGTTCACATTATTTAATGAGACTTCCTTGCAAGAGGTGCTCACTACATATTATGATTGTTGTTGGGTGCTATAGAGTTGGTTCCAACCCATAGGGACTCATGGACAAGAAAAAACACTGTCTGGTCCTGCACCATCTCTCAAATGTTGTTGCTTGGGAGCCCAGTGTTGCAGCCACTGTGTCAATACATTTGGGTCTTCTTCTTTTTCGCTGGCCTTCTACCTTACCACGCATGATGTTCTTTTCTGGGGACCTGTCTCTCCTGGTAACAAGCCCAAAGTACATGAAACAAATCTCGCCACCCTCCCTTCCAAGGAGCATTCTGGCTGTACTTCTTTCAAGATGGATGTGTTTGTACCTGGCACTCTCAATATTCCCCCCCAACATCATGATTCAAGTGCATCGATTCTGCTGTGATCTTTTTTATTCATTGTGCTGCTTGCACATGCCTATGAGGCAACTGAAAATACCCTGACTTGGGTCAGGCACACCTTCTTCCTCAGAGTGACAACCTTGCTCTTCAACACTTGGAAGCGGTCTTGCTCAGCAGATTGACCCGGTGCAATACATCTTTTGATTTCTTGACTGCTGCCTGCACGAGCATTGATGGTGAATCAAAGCACGATGAAATCTTTGGAAAGTTCAACCTTTTGTCCATTCATCATGATGTTACCCATTGGTCCGGTTGTGAGGATTTTGGTTTTCTTTACATTGAGTTGTAATCCATGCTGAAGGTTGGCATCATTTATCTTTGTAGCAAGGGCTTAACATCTTCCTCACTCTTAGCAAGCAGGGCTGTGTTATCTGCATATTGCAAGTTGTTAATAAGCCTATTTCTAATTCTGATTCCTTGTTCTTATTCATATGGTCCAATTTCTCTATCTGCTCAGAATCTATATTGAATGTGTATGGAGAGAGCATCTAACCTTGACGTACACCTTTCCTGACTTTTAAATCACTCAGGATGCCCTTGGTCTATTTGGACAACTGCCTCTCAGTCCACATACAGGTTCCACATGACCACAATTAAGTGCTCTGGGATTCTCATTCTCCTCAAGACTATTCATAGTTTATTATTCACCCAGTTGGATGCTTTTTCATAGTCAGTAAAACACAGATAAACATCTTGCTGGTGTTCTCTGCTTTCAGTCAAGGTCCCTCTGATATCAGCAATGGTATCTCTCTCATGCCGCATCCTTGTCTGAATCCAGCATAAATTTCTGGCCATTCCCTGTTGACATACTGCTCTAACAGTTGTGGAATGATCTTCAGGAAAATTTTACTTGCATGTGATATTAAGAACATGGTTTGATTATTTCCACATTCTGCCAGAATCACTTTTCTTTGGAATGATCACTATTCCAGTGTTGGCATATATAATGCTTTCCAGTGCTCCATCAGCTCGTTGAAACATTTTAATTGGTATTCTGTCAATCCCTGGAGCCTTTTTTTTAAAATTAATTTTTCTGATAATGCCCAATGCAGTTATTATGTCCCTGCCATTAGTTTCTGACCATACGCTCCCTCTTGAAATGGGTCCTCCCTACATAATGACTGGTAGAAAACATTTGACATATAAGAGGAATAGGAATCCAAAAGCCTGCTCTCTGCCCCCATCGCCAAAAAAAAAAAAGTGAACCACTTTCTAGCAGTTGTGTAAGTTTGAGCAAGTTAAACTCTTGAATCCTTAGTATAAAAATGGGTAAGTAATAAAATGGGCAAAATGGGTATAATAACATCTACTTTACAAAATTCGAGTTGGGATTAAGGAGATCGTGATGTGAAAGGCTTAGCACTGGTCCTAGCATTTAGTAATAGTTGCAGTAATTACATTTTTTTCTATAATTAAATGGCTTTCCGATGATAAACACCAGCTTAAGTTTTGATTTAAAGACTGGAAAAATCAACCCTATTTTTTACCTTAAAATGGAGTTCAGATGAGAATAAAGGAAATACCGGTCTCCTTGTTGCGAGCACAGAAAACACCCTCTGATTTCGCCCAACCTCTTGTTTCTTCAGAGCAGAGGAATGCAGTGACTCGGCCCAGGGCAGCTGAGGGCTTCGCCCGCAAGTCTCCTCAGCTCCTCTTCCAGTTCCCTGCGGAAGTAGAGTGAGATCTGGGCCATCTTCGGGACGTGAGACTATTCCTGTAGATGAGTTAGAACAATGGTTCTCGACCTGTGGGTCGTGACCCCTTTGGGGGTTGAACGACCCTTTCACAGGGGTCACCCAATTCATAACAATAGCAAAATGGCAGTTATGCAGTAGCAACGAAAATTAATTCTATGGTTGGGGGGGTCACCACAACATGACGAACTGTATGAAAGGGTCGCGGCTTTAGGAAGGCTGAAAACCACTGAGTTAGAAGGAGTCAAGCGTGGCAATTGTCAAGGTTTTTGGTTGTCTTTTGTATCTCATTTTATGTCAGAAGCAAGCAACCAGGTGAAATGCTGCAGGTAGGCCCAGGAACCCTGGGTGGTGTAGCGGATTCCACATTGGGCTGGCATCCTAAATATCAACAGTTTGAATCCACCAGCTGTTCTTCCAGAGAAAGGTTTTTATAGTCTTAAAACCCCCTAAGACAGTTCTCCTCCTTCCTATGGGGCCACCAGCAGTGAGTGTGATGACCAAAGACCCACATCCTTCCCTTGCTCTTCGTCATCAAAGCCAAAAGGCCTTCACATATAAGCACATGCTTGCAGAAGGGATGCAAGATGCTGACCTCTTGTATGTGGAGGTGTGTATGGAAGGCCATCTACTCAGGCAAAAGCCTACTGAGCTATTTCCGGGCAGCAAGGAGGAATGGGGAGGGAGGGGGAGAGGAGGAGGCAGAGCAGGAGTCAGAAGCCCAATACAAGTGTCCAGACCGGTAGTGTGGACATTATCTGATCATCCTTATGCTGGGCTGAAGCTAGTGGGCTACACAGGGTGGGGTCAGATTAGTAATATCATGAATTAGAGTATTGTATACACTGCCCCCTCAAAGACTAATTATTTGATGGCTTGATGATTTGTGTTTTGACCAAATGCATCACAACCTGAAGTTCAAGTTGAGCCTGATTCCCTGGAGAGAAATCTATCAAACCCTGAAACTGCTTCATTTATTCATAGGCTCTAATGGTGGTTCCATCAGGCTGAACCTTGGGAAAGCAATTCTTTCAGAACCGTGGCTTAAGCAAGACAACAGCCCTGCTAGATTCACAAACTCATCTCCTCCACTGTGGACAAGGTTACCAATCTCCGTGGCTGTCAATGAGTCCAGAGTTGTCGGTGAATTAATTGAGGGAGAGCATTTGGTGAAAACTCATACCAGTATCTCTCCCTTGAAGGTGATCTGGAGGCCTCCCTGGAGGAGGTGTGAACTGTCATGGGCTACTTGCAAGTCCCAATTACTGTCTTGTTTGTGAATAGAATGTGGAACCACGAACTGTCCTAAAATAATTAAACCGGGGGGACCCTGAGAAGGCAATGCTCTCTTCACCTCTGTGTTGTCCTTGTCTTCTGCAGATTTATAGAATAACTCAGACCCCCAACATAGGGGGGCGTCTTTCTTTCCTGTTCTCCATTCCTGGGGGGAAGGGGTATCATAATGCTTCTTCAGACTTCTCCAGCTCTGTGGTCCCCTTCAGATAAATGTTACCCTGGAGCTCAGAAGGCAAGGGGTGTTTGAAGTCAAACCCCTAAACCAGCCCCTCTACCCCCCAGATTCCAGAAATGACCCCCGAGAGTCCAAGCGATGCCTCGTCTGTCTACCCCAGGCCCCTCCGCCAGCCAGTGACAGCCCCCAGCCTGCTCCTGCCCCCACCTGGGGGAGCGCAAACCCACAGTCCTTTGGAAAGGAGGAGAAAGAAAACGGCTGAGTCAGGCTCTCTGTTTAAATAGTCCCCACCTGTTCCCTCCTCCCTGGCCAACCCCGGCTGCCAGCCCAGCACCACGGCCAAGCACCCCCACTTCCCTGTCTCTTGTCTTTTCTCTCCCCTCTTTGTTGCTCATTATTAAAAGGGCCGTGTTGACAACTCTTGCCTTGGGCAAAGCAGGCCCAGGAACCTGCCAGGAGCAGCCTTGTGCTGCTGACCCAGCTCTGTCTTTGTCCTCCCCGCAGCCGGGCCCCCAGGCCGCCCACCCCAGGCCAGCACGTGGCCACCGCTGGTCAGCTTGGCACCGCCAAGCGGGACTTAGTTCTCAGGAAGGAAAGCCCCGGCTCCCTCCCTTCTGGGCCGCGCCTCCACCAGCCTGGGCACTCAGGCCTCCGTCCAGGCGCCCATCTGCGGCTCTGCGGCCACCTTAGACCCCCAGAAAGGGGTGCTGCAGTAAGCATCATTCACCAGGACCTCTGGACACAGACGGGAGATGAATGAATGAACCGACCGAGAGCAAAACTGGAGAGGAATCTTCCCAAAGCTAACGCTCCACCTGCACTTGACAGGCCCAGCCGCTGAGGGTTACTTTACAGTCCTCTGCCAGCTTTGGGCCTGTCTTCCTTCCTTCCTTTCCTTCCGTCCTTTCCTCCTATAAAATCTGATTTTACCATCACTGCAGAGTCAAAATAAAAAGGTATAGGAAATACAGCGATCCCTTTACCTTTTGCTTAGCATCGCCTAGAACCTAAAGAAGATCCAAGATAAAAGCCCCCTGCCAGTGGAGCCATTCCAGAGACAGCCTCATCTTTCTCCCCAGTGGCTGGTAGGTTTGAACCACGGACCTTGTAGTTAGTAACCCAACACCTAACCCCAGCAGCCCAGCGGACAGGTCTACAGGCTCCTTTAGTATCTCGGAGCTGTAGTGTAGTAAACTGGTGGTATAGTTCTACCGTGTCCTAGAGGGTCGCTCTGAGTCTGCACCACTCAGTGACAATGAGTTTTGGTGAGTGTCTCAAGGGGTTATGTGTTGGGCAGCTAACCCCAATATCAGCCATCTGAACCCACCAGTCCCTTCCGAGGAAGAAAGATGAGGCTCTCTTCCCTGGTAAAGACTTACAGCCTCGAGAACCCACCAGGGAGCAGATCTGCTGTGTCTATACGGGCCACTGTGCATCAGAATTGACCAGGTGGCAGTTGATTGAATTCTGGTAAGCCCTAAGGAGCCCCGGTGAGACTGTGGTTGCGCATGGGCCATAAGGTTGACAGTGCAAGCCCCCGAACTACTTACTCAGCAGTAGAAAGGGGAGGCTGCCTGCTGCAGTAAAGACCCAGGCTCAGAAACCCTAAGCAGGGCTGCTGGGACTCTGAATCAAGTCTGTGGCAGGGGCTATGGGAGCCAGGTACACCAATGACACCCACGGCAGCCCCCTGGGTGTCAGCGAGATTTCCCAGTGTCAATGCTCTGTCAGGGTTACTTTTTCAGAAGTTGATCAGCCGGGCCATTCTTCCGGGGGTAGATTTTGGCTCTAAAGAGGTTCTGTTAAGTCGCCAGATTTAGAGACAGGGGGTTGTCCCTCCCATGCCCGCAAACGCCCGAATAAAGGAAGTTGGAAGGAAATCAGGCAACCATTAGACACCTATAAAGAGCCCAAACTGAGCATGCTCACACTCAAGCCCCCAGCCAGGTAGGAGGTACACCTGGGCTGCCCAAACTAACCCCAGGCTCATGACATCACTCAGGTGGGCTCAACCCAGCTAATGGGGTCAACCAATACCATCAACCACACCTCCCCTGCCACAGGCTTAAAATATCTTGGCTGTGGGAAGGCCTCTCTCTTTCCCCTGCTCCCTGTCAACAGTAGGTTGGAGGGTGGGGGTGCGCACACACTGCCAAGGCGTGCCCCATCAGGGCCCGCTATGGGCCTGGTTGGAGCCCAAAAGCACACACTCTGGGCCTATTCAAGGTCCATAGCCTCTGGACCCACATGCTCTTAGCCTCCAGGGTTCTTGGGCTCCTGGCCTCCCGGGATCCCTCCACCCCACCTCCCCGCCTCAGTTCCGCATGCATGGGTGCTCTCTTCCACGTGGTTGTTCGGGCCCACTTGGAAACCCCTTAGAGACTGCAAAACCTGAATCTTGTCCTGTGCTTCATCAAAACCCACTTGGATTACAAAACGGGCTTCAGCGTGAATTCCTTCATTGTGCGAAGCAAAGAACCGAGGTATTACCCCACTCGGGAAACCTAACAGTTTCTCCATCTTTGCGTCATTATGAAAGAGAGAAATTAGGAAGCTCACACCAAGAGTGACAATTCCCTAAACAAAGACTTCCCCACCCCCGGCTTTCCTGATACTTTCTGATCCCTTCCTCCCCACCCGTCATACCTGTGCCCATGTTCCTTTCCGGTGTGCCCTCCGCATCTCTGAGCCCGGCCCGGGCACTGAGAAGCTGCATTTTCAGCACTGAAGACTCAATCCAGCCAACCCCAACCTCAGCTCAGCCTGCCATCAACGAGCCTTGGGATCTGGGCAGTGTCAGATTGCTGAATGTGGGAAACTGTTCGCTATAGATTAGTAAAGAAGCACAAGTAAGTCCGTGCTTACCTTGCTTCTTGGGTCATCTCCCTCTGGACTTGGAACGGGTCTGTCCTTTTGGATTCCAGACTTGGTAGAAACCCACGTGGTCTGTCTCGGAGAGCCTGAGATTGCACAGCAAAATTAAGCAATTGGTGGTGAGTCAGCAGATTAATCAGCTGGGCTTTTTCTCCCCTGGAAACTACCTAACCCAGTGAGTCTAGGGATCTGACCAACTGAGGCAAAATCTCTCTTTCATGGGGGAGGGAAGGTGAGCTGGCAACGCCCTCACGGAGTAGTTGGTTCCTAGTGCGGAATGAAACAGAATCACCTGGGGAATTTGTCAACCTCTGCACTCATTCCTCTCTCACCTGCCCACAAGTATGCACACCATGCACCTTCTCGCCATCAGACGGAGCCTAAGGCTGAGAACCACTGCCTTGTTTGTGTAATGTGTGAGAGTATCAATGCACAACCTAATCGATATGCAAACACGCACACACTCATTCTTAATTTGAGTGGTTGTTCTACCATTTAATTATGCTTCGGCATAAAGGCAGGTCTAAGAAGCTGGTATGAACTAGAAGACCCAATTAATGAGTTGTCTACCCTCAACTAAGTCCTCTGTCTCCTCAGAAAAGGGCATTACTCACCCGCACCTCTTTTCTCACTTGATGCATGGGATTGGGCAAAGGCAAGTGGATGGCTCATCACAGATTTTCAGATAAACAACCCTAGAAAATATCCTCTCCACAACGGAATCTGAAATGCTGACAATGCCTCACTCCTTCATTTGTTCTGCAAAATAAGAGAAGCAGTGGGGCATGTCCTAAAGCAGCACATCAGCAACCTTAGCAGCTCAAGCTGGGGCAGCGATGTTCAACCAGCACCACGTTGACCTCCATGAGTGAGCCTCCAAATGTGAATGAGCACCGTACTTACTTGTGCTGCAACTGAGTATGCAGAGCGATAGGGCAGTGATGGTCACGTGACTCTTTGAGCAGGACTCCGTCTCAAGTCAGTTCAGAGAAGGCATTGCACATGCCACAGGATGGGTGCATAAGGAGACAGAGGTGGGCTCCAGAGAAGGAGACTGTGTTCAGCAGAGATGCCTGCCTGGAGAATGTGCCCAGGGTCATAAAGAAGTCTATTCAAAAGGACTATCCCATTGAAAGGTGCCAAAGCAAATTACGAAGTAGCTGGATGCTTTTTATAGATACTAAAAGATATTATTATACTAGTGTTGTTGATTACACTATAAAAACTGCTGATTCATTAAGTGCTGTCTTGAGTCCTTGATTGGAAACATATCAAGTAAGCTTTCCATATAACATAACAACAACGAAAGGATCAAAACCCATCAGGTCAGGGACGCACCACTCAACCCCACTGACTTCACCTGAGTGTTCTTGTGACCGCCCACACCATCTTTGCAAGGTAGTCATCTCTACAAAATATACTAATGGTTCTATAAAGCTTGTGTCCTTTTTAAGTTCTTTTCTAAAATGATCCAGCTCAGCCTTTCTTTCAGGTCTGTTCCCGAGGGAAGGAGTTCAAAAATCACATCCAAGTTTGCCCTCCCCCAATGCTAAGTATGCTCCTTCATAAGTCTGTGCCTCTGCTCCTTAGCCTGCGCTTTCCCAGGATACCTAATCCTCTGTCCAGGCAGATGGAGGGTCATCCGGGAGCTGGGTCATGATGCAAGCGTCCTGTTCTGTTTATTTGAGGGGCCGAGACGAGAACACTTGTACACCACAGTTTTTATGGGGAGGGCAAGAGAGACTTTGGGTTTCAACATCCTTCTGGATGAAGCGCCACATCATATTGGCTTTCTTTTTGCCACCGCTAATGGCCGTCTTCAGGAAACAATCTGCCAACGCTGCTAGCATCTGTTTGGAGGATGGCAAAAGTCCAGTAACAGAAGAGTCCTGACTGACCCTAAAAGTCACAGTGAAGAGTTTGCCACCTCTCAAATATGTGTGGTGAGCTTAACTTTGTTTATTATGAAAGCAATACCAGCTCACTGCAGATATTTGAAAAAATCATGGGAAAAGCACGAGAGAAAACTCATCCATATGCTCTATGTTTGTACCACTATATAAACATTTTTAACATAATAAGAATGTACCCAGTACATGTAACTGCATCTGAACTACTGTGTTGGAGATAATAATAAGACATAAATATTTTCTCAGGTAGATCTTCTCTAACCATTTTTTTTAATAATAGATGAGATTCTATCATATGGGAGAATGATGATTTATTTAGTACATTCTTTATTGTTGAACATCCGGTCTGCTTTTCATTTCCTACTACTTTAACTATAGCATAGTAGGTTTACACATTGGGCTGCTAACCTCAACGTCTGCAGTTTGAAACCACCAGCTCCTATGCAGGAGACAGATGAGGCTTTCTGCTCCTATAAAGATTTATAACCTCAATTGGGTGAGGTACAGATCAAACCCAAGGATGTACATGTCATTCCAACACAAAGAAGGGAAGGGGGTGGGGGGAGAAAGGGAAAAAAAGAGGGAGACAATGGCACTGGGGGAGTTGGGCACTAATCCACCCAGGGGGAGGGTATCATTTTGTCTCCCCAGAAATGAGAGTGTGAGTGAAAACCCCTTAACAGCTCATCAAACCTTGAGGGCAATGTAACCACAAGGAGCAACTCATGAACAGAGAGTGCTACAGGGCCTGCCCCAATCAGAGCCAAACTGATCGCCCCCTAGAAAGATGCGATACAGAGGACAACACTAAACCTGCAAGTCGGGAAGAGGGGCCAGCCTGCCACATCCATACAGAAGGAAAAAGAGAGAGCGAGGGACTGGACCCCCTACTGGCCCACCCAGCCCTGAAGATGATGTCCCTGCACAGAGCTGCTAAGACACAGAAAGGACTGTAGGACCGACAACAGCTCGAGACATGCTGTCCCCTTGCTGGAGCAGACCATGTCAGAGGACAGTACTGGGGACACATGGGGTGTGTGTCTGGTCTGACCAGCCCCACAGTGAGGGGAACCAACAAGGGAACATAATAGACCAGCAATGGGAGCAAACCAACACCACAAAACTGCTGGCTAGACTTCAGGCTAGGAAGGGCAGTTCCTGGGGACACACACACACACACACACACACACCCGGCCCCAAGGACCGGTGGGGAAATGGTCATAAGGGTCAGTGGATAGACCTGGAATTATATATTGTTTTTCTATTTTTTTGCTAGTTTTTTTTCTCTTTTTTCCCCCTTTTTTCCTCTTTTCATTCAATCCTTTGTTTTCCTTTTGTTATGTCTCTGTTATTGTTGTTTTGCCTGCTGATATAAGACAGACATGGGCAAGCCCAAGGGAAAAGCAACGGGACCAACAGTTGGAGGAGGATGTGGGGGAAAGGAGTGGTGAGCAAACAATGCCATAAACAGGGGAACAACTAGGGAATTAAAAACAACAGCAAGGTGGACATAGAGATTCCGGTCGTGTTGGAGCAACAGCAATCTGCCTGAGAGGAATTACTAAGAAACAGAAGAAAGGTGAGTGTAGTGTGGGGCAGGTGGAAGGTAAAATAAAACAGAATAAAGATCTAGGAAGCAAAGCTATCAATACAGGTATAAACATAGGTGTGCACTTATGTAAATATATTAATTCATAAAGATAAAGGTATTGGCCTAGGTACATACATTTATATGGCAATACACTGAGGAAGTGGATGGACTTTGAGCCTCTGCTCAAGCCCTCCCTCAATGCAAGAACACTTTATTCTCTCAATGCAAGAACACTTTGGTCTAACAATCTGGCATTCTGTTATGCTCACCCTCCTGACATGATCGCTGAAGACAAAATGGGTGCATAAAGCAAACGTGGAGAAGAACACTGATGGTTCCCAACTATCCAATGATATGCCATCTGAAGCACTCCAGCCTGTGTGATCATGCGGTGTCAAAGGGATCAGGTATCAGGCATAAAATAACAAAAAATCATATCATTGTGAATGAGGGGTGAGTGCGAAGTAGAGACCCAAAGCCCATCTGTAGGCAACTGGACATCCCCTTACAGAAGGGTCAAAGGGAGGAGACGAGCCAGTCAGGGTGCAGTACAGCACTGATGAAACATACAACTTTCCTCTAGTTCTTTAATGCTTCCTCCCCACCCTACCCCCACTATCATGATCCCAATTCTACCTTACAAATCCGGCTAGACCAGAGGATGTACACTGGTACAGATACGAACTGGAAACACAGGGAATCCAGGACAGATGAACCCCTCAGGACCAGTGGTGAAAGTGGTGATACCAGGAAGGTAGAGAAAAGGTGAGGTAGAAGGGGGAACCGATCACAAGGATCTACATATAACCCCCTCCCTGGGGGATGGACAACAAAAAAGTGAGTGAAGGAGACATTGATTAGTGTAAGACATGACAAAATAAAAATAATTTATAAAGTATCAAGAGTTCATGGGGGAGGGGGACAGAAAGGGGAGGAGGAAATGAGGAGCTGATACTAAGGGCTCAAGTAGAAAGCAAATGTTTTGAGAATGATGATGACAACAAATGTACCAATGTGCTTGACACAATGGATGTATGCATGGATTGAGATAAGAGTTGTACAAGCCCCCAATAAAATGATTTTTTTTTTAAGATATAGACTTGAAGTTAAACAAGCAGCTATCTAGCAGAGAAACAACAAACCCACATGGGAGAAGTGCACCAACCTGTGTGATCATGAGGTGTCCATGGAAGCAGGTAACAGGTACCAGAAGACCCCAAACAAACAAACATATTGTTGAGAATGAGGAGGGGGGCGGGCTGGAACATAGACCCAAAACCCATCTGTAGACAATAGGACATCCCCTCACAGAAGGGTCACAAGGAAGGGCTAAGTCAACTAGGGTGCAGTATATCACTGATGAAACACACTATATTCCTCTGGTTCTTTGAGCCTTCCTCACCCCCCACTAACATGACCACAGTCCTGCCTTTCCATTCTGGCTAGACGGAAATATGTACACTGGTAGAGATAAGAGCTCATGAGACACGGAATCCAGGTCAGATAAACCCCTCAGAAACAGAATTGGGAGTAGTGATACCAGGAGGGTAGGGAGAAGGGAAGGGGAGGAGGGGAGGGAGGGGGAACTGATCACAATGATTGATCATCCCCCAGGGGACAAGCAACAGGGAGTCAGCAGTTGGTGTAAGACATGAAAACAATAATAATTTATAAGTTATCAAGGGGTCATGAGGGGACATGGGGAATAGAGCTGATACCAAGGGCTCAAATAGAAAGTAAATGTTTAGAAAATGATGAAGGCAACATATGTACAAATATGCTTGAAACAATTGATGTATGAAATGTGAGAGCTGTAATAGCCCTTGTGTTAGTTTGGGTAGACTAAAGAAACAAAATTCATAAACACTCATATTTTATGAGAGAGCTTTATATAAAGGGTAATTGTACATTGAGCATCCCAACCCAGTCCAGTCCACTCCCATAAGTTGGACATTAACCCTTATGTCCAACATTTATCTATAAAATCCTCCTCAAACTCACAAAACACACGACACCGACTGCAGGAGGAAAGCCGAATCAGTGAACGTGTAAGCATCTCAGCACTGGCAGGGGTCTCCACGTGGCTGTTCCAGCACCCAGGGCTGCATCAGGATCGGTCTGTGTGGCTTCTCAGGGATGTTGGAGGAAGTGAGCCTTGCCAGTTGAGGCCCAGAACTAGCTAAGGCAGCCGCAACCCTGGTCCAACCCCTCAGAGAACAAGAGACCAGAGAACAAGAAAGGCGAGGCTCAACAAGCCATTTATCTCTCCGCCCTTCAATTAATCCCACATGTGTTCATGGGCCAGGTTGGCACAATAAACCTTAACTATTACAGCCCCCAATAAAATTCTTTAAATAAATAATTTATATTTATTTAATATAAATAAATATATTATACATATATAAATATGTATATATATATACATATATATACATACATACAGCCTCAGAAACCCAAAAGGACAGTTCTACTCCATCCTAGAGGGTTTTTATGCATCAGAATCGACTCAATGGTTGTGAGAGGCTGTTACTGGTTCCGTGAGAAAATGCTCACCACGTAAGCAGCCTCTGATTTGTTTCCCATCCACCGCATCTTAAGCACCGGATCTTCCCACCTGTCAGGGGAGTGTTCGGACACTGAAGAGGTCTCAGCCAGGCTTCCAGACTAAGATTGATGAGGAAGAGAGGCCTGGGGATTTACTTCTAAAACAAAACCAATGAGCACTCCCAATGGTCTGGCCCACAACCGATCCTAGAGACGGCACAGAACGGCACAGCATTTCATCCTATTTTTCTGTGCGTTGCGGCTAAGCTAGCAGCACCCGTCCGGTCACAAAATATTGCATAGTCAACCCTCATCTACATATCATTATAAAACGAAAGGCTAGAACACATAGGTGAGCCTTCAGAATGCTAATGTTATGGTCGCTTGACAAATAGCTAAGTAAGGACCATTCTAATTGATCACTGTGATGGAAACAAAAGAAAATGATTGACAGAAAAAAACAGGAAAGCCTGGAGATGTTCCTTCAGTGAGTTTGGAGAAGTATATCAACGAACCAAATAATAGTTCACTGAATCAAATGCATTCATTCTAAGAAGCTCCTCCCTAAGAGCGAGCCTTGGTAGAGTAGTGGTTTCATCCAGCTGAAATTGGCAAGGTCAGAAGTTCAAAATCACCAGCTGTCTCAAGGGAGAAAGGCAGGACTTTCTGTTCCCATGAACAATTACAGTCTTGAAAACCCACAGGGGCAATTCGACCCACTCCTATAATATGGCTGCTGTGAGTCACAATTGACTTGCTGCAAGGGAGTTGTTGAGTGTTTTTCTTTAATCATTTTATTGGGGGCTCATACAACTCTTATCACAATCCATACATACATCAATTGTGTAAAGCACATTTGTACATTTGTTGCCTTCATCGTTCTCAAAACATTTGCTCTCCACTTAAGCCCTGGCATCAGCTTCTCATTTTTCCCCCTCCCTCCCCACTCCCTCCTCCCTCATGAACCCTTGATAATTTATAAATTATTATTATTTTGTCATATCTTACACTGTTTGACGTCTCCCTTCACCCACTTTTCTGTTGTCCATCCCCCAGGGAGGAGGTTATACGTATATCCCTGTAATCGGTTCCCCCTTTCCACTCCACGCTCCCTCCACCTTCTCAGTATTGCCACTCTCACCATTGATCCTGAAGGGATCATCCATCCTGGATTCCCTGTATTTCCAGTTCCTATCTGTACCAGTGTACATCCTCTGGTCTAGCCAGATTTGTAAGGTAGAACTGGGATCATGACAGTGGGGGTGGGGGGGCGAGCATTTAGGAACTAGAGGAAAGTTGTATTTTTCATCGTTGCTACACTGTACCCTGACTGGCTCGTCTCCTCCCCGTGGCCCTTCTGTAATGGAATGTCCAGTTGCCTTGAGATGGGCTTTGGGTGTCCATTCCACACTCCCCCTCATTCACAATGATAGGATTTTTTGTTCTTTGATGCCTGATACCTAATCCCTTCGACAATTCATGATCGCGCAGGCTGGTGTGCTTCTTCTATGTGGGATTTGTTGCTTCTCTGTTAGATGGCCGCTTGTTTACCTTCAAGCCTTTAAGACCCCAGACGCTATATCTTTTGATAGCCGGGCACCATCAAATTTCTTCACCACATTTGCTTTTGCACCCATTTGTCTTCAGTGATCGTGTCGGGAAGGTGAGCATCATGGAATGCCAGCTTAATAGAACAAAGTATTGAGTTGTTGAGTCTTAAGAGGGAAAAAAAGAAAGCTGTAACTATAATAATACGAATCACCAATTGTGAACATTATCCAGGTGATTCAGAAAAATCTAAGACCCCAAGAAGAAAATCTTATTTAAGAGTTACCGGGCAGAAATAGATCTGGCATGGAATGAAATCAGCAGACAAAGGGCAGTAACTCCAGTAAGGAAGTTTCATCCTTAAAAGCGAAGCCTATATTTAGAACATGAATAATGAATGTCCGGTGATGATGATGAAAATCAGGCTGACCGCCTCGGAGAAAACCAGACTGGAATTGCCAAATCCGGGTCCGTTTATTCAGCTGCATGTCATCTTGAAATGATAACATGAGCCTTCAGACTTAGCACGGGCTGCTGTAACCATGACCATCAATGCACCCTTCTCTGACTTCCCCAAGTTATGCATCCTGTGCATGTTCAAAAACAGGTGTTTCTGCCTGAAATGCCCCTGCTCATTCATAAACTACAACTCAAGTCAGAGATGGAGAACCACCGGCCACACTGGTAGGGATCAATCCCTTCTCTGACCCAGCACTGAATTTTACACCCACTGCCCAGGCAAACAGTGGCCTTCTCAGACTCAAGCAAGTTTTGTTAGACAGATTCCTGAAAGAGTGTTATTAGTCTGGTTTTGCCAGTTCTAGGAGCTAGAATCTTGCCTGATTGTTGAGCAAGGTTCCCATTGTCTGGGCACAAGAACCTTAACCTGCAACATTCTCACTCTTCTTAGAGATGAGAAAAGGGGGAAACCAGCCCAAGCTGGAGCAAACTGCAATGAGTTCTACGACCACCCACTGCCATTGAGTTGATTCTGATTCACAGTGATTCACAGCAGAGTATCACCGGCCCCTGGGGTTCTGAGGCTCTGCAGTCATTACGAGCTTGAATCCACTCAATAGCTGTGAGTTTGGATTTTTGTTTGTTTGTTTTAAATATTTTCAGCAGCAGAAAGCTTCATCCTTCTCCCACACACAGCTGGTGGATTCAAACCATGATCGTGGGGTTAGCAGCCCACTGAGCCACCAACTATATATCACCAACACTCCTTGAGTTCTACGTACATTTTACTCAAAAGTTCACTTTAGCCTTAGCGATTGCAACCACTAGACTCAGGAGTGTTCTCAGATCATCTTCAAGTTTCTCCTTCCCCCAAATCCAAGAGAAAGCGCTAACATTATGGAGAAAGCTCATCCAGCCCCGTGGAGGAGCCTCAGTTCTCTGACGCTCATCTGCGCGTCTCACCATACCTTATCCCACATCTCCTGTTGCCAGCTGTTGAATCTCAATTTTCCCACAGTAGGTTTTACCACTTGCTTTGAATACGTGCATGCATGACTCTCTTGAGAACAAACCGTGGACGGAGTGGCTCGGGTCTGTTTGCACAGCCTATCAGCTTTCTCTCCAAAACAAGCCATGGCAGCTCCAGTTCCCATGCTTTCTGCTGCCTGCTTGGGAGGAGCCTTTCAAATTCCTTTTGGTGTGAAAGGGAAATTGCTCCTTAGAGATTTGGCTAGAACTGGAATAACTACTCATCCTTTAGGACCCACAATAACTCAGGTGATTTATCTTTAGCCCTTTAGTGGCCACTCACTATAGCCACCAGTAGTCCTAATTATACTATATTTTAATTTAGATTTTATTTATCTGTCTGGGAGTTCCTGGAGACCTAGAACTGGGTCTTATCTTTATCATCTACAGCATCAAGCACTGTGCCTACAGCATTCAATAGGTTTGAGTGAGTGAGTGAATGAGTAAGTGAGTGAGTGAGTGAGTGAGTGAGTAGATGGGGTTGGATATCATTTATAGTTTCTTGGAGTGGTCTGAAAGTTAACTTCATCATACTCTATGCTCTTCCACTCACCAGGAACCCCAATTATGTGATCACCAGTCCCTGTGAGACATCGCTCTTTCTTCCTTGGCTTCTTTCTTCTTCTTTGTTGCTTTGTTCCCTATTCTACATGTTTCCCATTCCTATTCTCTTCCCAGCTCACAAAAAAAATGTGTTAGATTTAAATGGCCAAGTCATCTACCTACATAAAGTTAATTCCTGCAATTTCTTCACACGCTAGTAAAGTCACTTGGCACCGTGAAACTGCCGACGAGAGATTGTGCAGACCGCGCTGGAATGCAGGAACTAAACGCCAAAAGAAAGGGCCTCCAAGTGAAGGTCTCTGGAGTGCAGCCGGCCTTGGCTACCCTGTCACTTCATTGCTTTGGACAGTGTGATCGTCAGAGATTGTGTCAACTAGACACTCGGAGCTAAGAGTAGGGTTTGAGGCCAACTTATCAATTAGGTCACTACCTGATGACACCTCCTGGGGGTGTTGCCTTTTGCATAAGAGAGAGATCAGGCAGAGCCAATTTCTCTTTGGCACTTTGCCTTCTGCTAGAGCTGAGTCCTACATCTGGTTCAATGATTTCATGTTGGGTCACCCGCTGACCACTCTCAGGAGCCATCAGTGGACGACCAATATTGGATTAACTTGGTTGACCACAGATTCATTTACCTCTACATCCACCAGCCTGTCCATACCCCCAACCCCCAATGCCACACCCTCCACGCTCCTGCTTCACCATCCTGTTCCTGTTCATTAGCTCCCACAGCTACATGAGTCGGGAGAAGCCTCACTTTAACTAGTTAACTGCTTTTACAATGGTGTAAGCCATTTCTCTATGTAAAACTCTTTTGATAGACAAACATATAGAATCATCACTGGTTTGGCTTCCCTAAAGAACCCAAACTAACACAGACTAACCCAAACTAACATAGATAGTAACCCCCAAAGTTACCTAGAGCACACAAAATGGGGCCTTCTCTGTGGGGGTTCTAAAGCTACTTCTCACTATCACCCCCATACTCAGCTTCATCAGAGAGCATTTCGTGACAGTGCTGTAGGATTTGGGGCACTAAGAGTGGATGACTTCTGTCTGGGATGGATCTCACTGACTGCCAGTCACCAAGCATATCAGTCAGAGTAGGCAACCAGGTTGTGGCAGTTACATAACCTCCTTTCAACTTGAGTGATGGGATGTAGTCTAGCCTATCAATCAAGTCATAGCCAATGAGGTCTCTATGTGGGCATAACCTTCTCCAGAGGATTCTGGGAATTCATATCATCCCCCTGGAGGCCAGACACACACTCTCTGCTTGACATTCCTGTTGGCAAGTTGCAGGGAGACACACTGATGGAGTCAAAGCCTTGGAGCTGAAGGAACCATGTGGAGACCCACACCAGCAATGAGATGCTTCCACCACCACAGGATCCATAAGA
>NW_022103899.1:42931102-42932272 GCF_000313985.2 Echinops telfairi | reverse complement strand
ACCCAAAGCCCATCTGTAGGCAACTGGACATCCCCTTACAGAAGGGCCAAGGGGAGGAGATAAGCCAGTCAGGGTACAGCTTAGCAACAATGAAACGTACAACTTTTCTCTAGTTCTTTAATGCTTCCTACCTGCCCACCCCACTCCCACTATCATGATCAAATTCTACCTTACAAATCTGGCTAGACCAGAGGATGTACACTGGTACAGATAGAAACTGGAAACACAGGGAATCCAGGACGGATGAGCCCTTCAGGACCAGTGGTGAGAGTGGCGATACCAGGAGGGTGGTGGGAGGGTGGGGTGTAAAGGGGGAACCGATTACAGGGATATAGGTATAACCTCCTCCCTGGGGGATAGACAACAGAGAAGTGGGTGAAGGGAGATGTCAGACACTGTAAGATAGGACAAAATAATAATAATTTATAAATTATCAAGGGTTCATGAGGGAGGAGGAAGCGGGGAGGGGAAAAATGAGGAGCTGATACCAAGGGCTCAAGCAGAAAGAAAGTGTTTTGAGAATGATGATGGCAACATGTGTACCAATGTGCTTGATTGACACAGTGGATGTATGTATGGATTGAGATAAGAGTTGTACGAGGCCCCAATAAAATGATTTTTTAAAAAGAAAGAAAGAATACAGAGATGAATTTAGTTACAACTCCTTCCGTTTTAAAATACAAAAAAAAAAAAGATATAGTGTCTGGGGTCTTAAAGGCTTGAAGATAAACAAGCAGCCATCTAGATAAGAAGCAACAAAGCCCACATGGAAGAAGCACACCAGTCTGTGTGATCAGGAGGTATCTATAGGCTCAGGTATCAGACATCAAAGAACAAAAAATTCATATCATTGTGAATGAGGAAGAGTGTGGAGAGGGGACCCAAAGCCCATCTGTAGGCAACTGAACATCTCCTTACAGAAGGGTCGTGAGGAGGAGATGAGCCAGTCAGGGTGCAGTTTAGCAACAATGAAACATACAACTTTTCTCTAGTTCTTTAATGCTTCCTACCTGCCCACCCAACTCCCACTATCATGATCCCAATTCTACTTTACAAATCTGGCTAGACCAGAGGATGTATACTGGTACAGATAGGAACTGGAAACACAGGGAATCTAGGACAGATGAGCCCTTCAGGACCAGTGGTGAGAGTGGCGATACCAGGAGGGTG
>NW_022103899.1:42924918-42929571 GCF_000313985.2 Echinops telfairi | reverse complement strand
AAGAACTAGAGGAAAGTTGTATATTTCATCAGTGCTATACTGCACCCTGACTAGCTCATCTCCTCCCTGAGACCCTTCTGTAAAGGGATGTCCAGTTGCCTACAGATGGGCTTTGGGTCCCCACTCCTCACTCCCCCTCATTCACAAAGATATGATGGTTTGTTCTTTGATGATTTGGTTAGTAGCCAAGCAACAGCTTCATCATGGTCCCCCAGGCCTCTTCATGTGTGTGCCAACCATCCAAAACACACAAACCGCCTGTGCAATCCTCCCAGGCTCGCCCTCCCTCAGCCCACCGTTACCTTATGAATGGAGGTTTCAGGAGTCTCAGCGCTACAGAGGACAAGAGCCATTGGACAGACTAGTGACTTCCTGAAGCGTAGCTCCCCTACCCTGCGCCCTTGCCCCATCTCTGGAGCTGGGAGCAAGACATAAGCCATCAGTGCATTAAGCCATGGAGTTTGTGTGCCGTTGTTTCAAACAGTCATAAACCAAAAACCAGTTGCCCTCGTGTCTCTTCCAACTCTGGGCAAATTTTTATGTCTCAGCAGAGAACTGCCCTCTGTAGGGTTTTCCATTGCTGATTTTCCAGAAGTAGAGCACCAGGCCTTGCTTCTGAGACAATTCTGGACGGGCTCAAGCCGACACACTCTCAGGTAGCAGCCCAGCTCATTAACTGTGTGCACCACGCAGGGACTCCTGGGAGCAGGGAGAGAAGGGGGAAGCAAGTGAGCAGCTCCCAGAGTCCTGGAGAGGTGGGAGGGGAAGCCAGCAATTTCTGTTTTCAAGGATAAGCATGAGTCTGGAAGTAGCAACAAAGAGAGAAAGAGGGAAGCTGCCTATCCCAACCAGGCTGGCCGGCCAGGTGTGAGAGCCGCGAGAAGCACTGAACAGGCCGCTTGGGCAGCCCTGAGGCTTCATCTGTGAGCCAGCCAAGTTCCCAAGCACCCTTGGAAACATGAGCTGGCATTGGGTCCTGGGCAGCTGCTTTCCCACTGCCCACTCACTCTCCCTTTCTCTGAACACTCCTCTCCCTGCCACCCCCCTCCTCCTCTTAAGTCCCTGCACTAGGAAAAGATTGACAGTCCCCTGGGGCAGAGAACACCCTAAACCTACAAGCCCAACCGTCCCTCTGCCACCCACACACATTACGCCCTGCTTATTTGCATGTCAATATCCAGAATGCTCTGCCTGTCCATGCCAGGGCCATCAGGCAACCGTTGCCAGCGTCTGGAGCCTGGAGTTGGCAGAGCTGAGGGCAATGTGTTGCCTTTCATGCCAGCTGAAACCGGGAAGGCGCTGCTTTGCCTGCGGCTCTGTCCCCTTGACAGAGTTCTGCTAGCATGGCACAAGCTGGCATGAGGCAAAAAGAAACCCAGATGCACGAAGGACTCATTTTTAAAGCCATTTGACTAGCATTCAAAGCCCCCACATTGCTTACCAAATCCATCCACCAACACACCCACCTCCCATTCCAGCTCAGCCCAGCCCTCAGCCCACGAGGGTGGCCTGCTCTTGCCACCTTGGCTGCAAGAGAATGTTCTCAAGACTCACATTGGAGGGCTTCTTCCTCCCCTTCCCCATAGCTTCAGGGAACCACAAGCTTTTGGGGTTCAGAGAAGCCAGGACTTGTCAAAACCCATGGAAGCATCCTACCTCTGAGCTCCCAGGCATGAGTGGTTCATCAGGTCACTGCCCCCAGAAAGCTACTTGGGAAAAAGGCAACTTCTCCCGGTCAGGCAAGAGGGGAGATTAAGGCAGCCAATGGAAACAAGCACCAGGAAAAATGTCTTGGGAAATAAACATAAGGAATACCGACATATACAAATATAGAAGGGATTACAAAAGCACGCTTCCATTGAATCCATCCTGACTTGTGATGACACTGTGTCTGTCAAGGAAGGAGTGTGCTCCCCTCTGGGTCGTCAATGCCTGATTATTTGGGCTGTAGACTGAGAGGCCTTTCTTCCAAGGTACCAGTGGGTAGGTACCCTTTCAGTCAGTCGCCAAGACCATCACCCAGCAACTGCTCCGGGTAAAATAAAGCAACACACACAAACAATGGGCACAACCTCCAAGGTCAGCTGTATCTAAAAAGAGTTTGTTTCATGGACAGTAAACTCAACAGATCTGCTCCCGCCCCTGACGACCCCTTTCCTGATTCTAATGGGTGTTTAAGGACGGAAGGATTCCTTCATTCAGTTAGAACTTAAGTGACAGGACACACACAGATGAGAGACATGACCTCGGCTAGGCAGAGCTCTCATATGCCAGCCCAGCCCCTTTCTCCTCACTTTGCGGGGAGCTGGCTGCTTCCTAGATGGTGGAGATGAATTTCCATGAGTCATCTGAGCTCCTGCATTAGAACAACAGGCCCAAGAACACAGGGCCTATAAGCAGGGGCCTCCTTGCTCCCGGGCTCTGCTGCTTGCCAGCTCCGGGACCTTAGACGAGGTCTCTTGTCTATCTCTGAGCTTCAGCATCCTCGTCTTCAGAATGAAGCTAGCCACAGAATCACCTTTACAGGTTTGGGAAGAAGACTCAATGAGATAACTCATACAGTGCTCTCGGCACCATGGGCACCATGCCTGACACAGATCAGATACTCAATAAACCTTAGCGAGTGCTACCATTGGGCTGAAACAAAAGAACAATTGTGAGGATGGCACAGGATGGGGCAGTGTTTTGTTCTGTTGTACCTTGAATTGCTAAGAGTCAGAACCAACTTGATGGCCCTTAACGACGACAACACTGCTGTCATTGCCACTGACCACACCTATGACCCAAAGTTGCTGTCAAGGCTAAGGAAGCAGCAGACACTGACCACAGACCTGAGTAAAGCTAACTGGTCTTTATAGGAGACTAGCCCATAAATGTGGTCTCCTTGTATGGGGCCTTAAGGACTGGAAACACACCGTGCAGGGAAGAGGCAAGATCAGCATTTATAGGCCACAGAACAAATTGATTATTGGGACAGTGATTGGCTAGTAAGTTAGAATATTTTCAGATTTAAACGTGTCTATGAAAAGTCTGCTAGGTGCCCTGATGGCATAGTGGTGACACACTGGGCAGCTACCCAAGAGGCAGCAGTTTGAAGCCACCAGCCACTCCACAGGAGAGAGATGAGGCTTTCTACTCCTGTCCAGTCTCAGAAAGCTAGAGGGGCAGTTCTACCCTGTCCTATAGAGTCACTGTGAGTTGGGATTGATGTGATGGTAGTGAGTTTTAAGCTTATGAAAGGCCTGGAGTCCCTGAGTAGGGCGATCAGTTAAGGTACTCGACTGCTGACCAAAGGCTGAAAAGTTCCTGTGTACCCAGAATGCCTAGAAAGGAAGGCCTGGCAAATTACTTCCAAAACTCAGCCATTAATATCCTTTGGAGTACAGTTCTACTCGGGCATTCCTGCGGTCACCATAGGTCAGGATCAACTCAAAGGTAGTTGGTTATAGTTCCCACAGACAGATTCCTACTGCCTGGCTCTAGACTATTGCAGTATTTAGAGGTGGAGGCCGAGTGACGTGGGAGGGAACCACCGCGTGACTCTGTGAGAGTACTGTGGCCCAGAATAAGAAAAGCAGGGTCCTAACAGGAGGTCAGTGTCATCCTGGTTCCTTGAAAAATGGCCAGATGGCCATGGCTAAGTGTTTTCAAAACCCTGACACCACCTTCTTGATGTCTTCCCACCTGCCTTCCCCCATCCCAACCCCCGGGGCGAGGTCAAAGACAGAAGAATTTGGAGGGCTGAGCCTCAACTCCGAGGAAAACTCTTTTCTCTGTTCCCCAGGATTAGAAGATTAGAAGGAGAACAAAGGAGCAATTCACCAGGGGATTCTGCAATTCCCCCACGTCTGACTCAGCTGCCACAGTGTTCCCACCATCTCAAGTGGCTCTAACTGGAGGGCTGAGACAGTGGGCTGGCCTGAGACAGTGTCTCCGTACAGTCGTCTCTCCCAGAGACACTTCTCGTTCTTATGCACACAGCGTGGCGTGGGAGGGAGGGAGAGTGTGTATGTGTGCACGCGTGTGTGTATACTTTCTTAGGTCTTATGATGTCTCCTTTTTTCGGACGACACGCGTTTTCCATGTTGCTAAACATACTGGAACGCCTCGCCTTCTTCGGAGCTGAAGCTCAACTTGAAGATGGATGGTTGAAGTGATTGGAGATGATTCACTCCCACCCAGGATGGGGAGACTAGGGCAAGGACTGAGTCACCAGCGAGGCTACTTCCAAGTACAATATATAAGATGCAGTCTCCTTAACAGCTTTATGGTATAAGTAAGAAAGCAATGAAAATGAAACGATAAAGCCAATGCTGCTGATTATGAAGATAACTATACTCTAAAGCCAATTAAAGTTCCCTGGGTCTTTCTGTCCTGGGTAAATTGTGCTTGGTTCTGCCTATAGGCCAAGAGATGAAGAAAATGTGGTTCCTCTTGTTCAGAGGACTTGGTATTTCATCATTTTCAATGGATCTTCCCTGCAATGACTGCTTTCCCCAGTGAAGTAAATTCACACATATTCTCATTTTCTAGAACCATGTCCTTCTACATCCTAAAGATGTAGAGTTTCTCTTCCCTTTTTTTTTAAAATCATTTTATTGGGGGCTCATACAACTCATCACAATCCATACATCCACCCATTGTGTCAAGCAC
>NW_022103899.1:42895542-42924708 GCF_000313985.2 Echinops telfairi | reverse complement strand
TCTGAACCAGTGCACATCCTCTGGTCCAGCCAGATTTGTAAGGTAGAATTGGGATCAGGATAGGAGCGGGGTGGGGTGGGGGGAGCATTCAAGAACTAGAGGAAAATTGTATGTTTCCTCTGTCCTGGATTCCCTGTGTTTCCAGTTCCTATCTGAACCAGTGTACATCCTCTGGTCCAGCCAGATTTGTAAGGTAGAATTGGGATCAGGATAGGAGCGGGGTGGGGGGGGGAGCATTCAAGAACTAGAGGGAAATTGTATGTTTCCTCTTTGCTACACTACACCCTGACTGGCTCTTCTCCGCCCCAGGGCCTTTCTGCAAGGGGATGTCCAAGTGCCCCGGAATGTTCCAGATAAATGACATTGCAGTGTCCTAAAACAGGGGTTTTCCTCCAGTTTGCAGGTAAATCAAACTTTTAGCAAATGCTAACACATCATATTTCTAGCAATAGACAGATCCCTTCCTCTGATGCTAATGCAGAAGGCATCTCTTAAAAGTGTTGAAGAGCAAGATGTCAGTTTGAAGACGAGGGTGTCCCTGACCTAAGCCATGGTGTTTTCGATCACCTCATATACCTGTGAGAGTTGGACGTTGAATAAGGAAGCTCGAAGAACGATTGATGCATTTCATTTACCGTGCTAGCAAGGGCTACTGAAAGTACTGTGGCCTGCTGGAAGAACAGGTTTGTCTTGGATGAAGCATAGCCAGAGTGCTCCTTAGAAGTGAGGACGGGGAGGCCTCATCTGACATACTTTGGGTGTGTTACCAGAGAGACCAGTCTGGAGAAGGAAATCATGCTTGGTAGAGGGGCGGTGAAAAAGAGGAAGACCCGTAACAAGGTAGACTGACATAGTGGCTGCAACTATGGGTTCAGCCATAACAATTGTGAGGATGGAGCCAGAATAGGTGGTGTTTCCTTCTGTTGTGCATCGGGTCACTCTGAGCTGGAACCAACTTGACTGCCCCGGAGAACAACAACAAAGAGATGACAGAGTGAGTCTCCATGCCATGCCTCCACTGTGTGAAAGGTGTTCTTGAATGGGGCAGGTATTGCCTTGTTGAGGAAGTTACCTTTGGAGAGAGTTCATGTAAAGACAGCAGTAGTGAACCTTCTCATGTGGAGCAGAGAAACGTCCAACCTTAGCTTGCTGCTCAACGCCCTTTCTCTGATCCATGGAGCAGGGGAAACAAACATTACAGAGACCAAGAAGAAGACAAGAGGTCCACTCTTCTTCGCTCTCCAAGTTCCAGAGAGCCAGCAGTTGTCACTAAGTAACTTACTACCCTGGAGTGGATTCTACATAAGGTTTCTGAATTTGGTGGCCACTAGCTGAGCTCAAAATGACTGAAGACCTCTATTCTGTTGGGGCCTTGTTGAGACCAAAACAGCAATTGCTGTAGCATAGTCTTGCTATATCTTATACATTGATGTAAATGGACCACCAAAAGGTAAACATAGCGATCATAGTTTAGAAGAGACTCTTGAACCCAAGTTTAATTGACTGAGGAAGAATAAATGAGAAGTATTTTCCACATGTGTATGTCATTTATCATAGAGGTGTGGAGAACTGTCTAGTACCATTAAAAAATGATGCCCTCTCTCTACTGTCTTTGGAGAACCCATTCCTGTCTTTGCTTCAGCTTCCATTGTCTCCATTATCAGACCCATGGGAACGTGGTCCCCTGCCTAAGGATGAATAGAGGGTGATGACTAAGGAATGAAGCTGGATAGAATCACTATAATAAAGGCTTGATCCAAAGTTGAAAAGAAAAACCAGTGCCATATCTAGCTCATGGAAGCTCTGGGGCCCAAAGCTATAGCTATATCATGTCCTAAGGATTGGTAAATGGGTGTTGAGCTCCCTTAAATCCAAACTCTTTCAACTGGTTGTTCCATCTTTGGGAAAGGCCCTCAGAAACCACTTCTCTTGAGACTCCTAAGGCAAAGCATCTAAGGACTTGGGTTTTCACCAGGAAGAGGTGGTCTTACAAATTTGCCATATCGCACAACCCCGGGGTCCTCCACTCACTTCATAGTCTGTGTGATGGCTCCCCTGGGGTTGAGCAGGACATAGCCTATGCAATGTTCTCTGTGTTACGTCGTTGGGTTCTAATATCTATTGCAATGGCCACACAGACATGCACAGACAAAATGCATAATTAAAGAGTATCTTAAGGATGCTAACGAGTTGTGATGCCAAGGAAAAAGACTCACTGTTTTGTTGTTTCCCAGGACGTATCGTCTGCTAATAAATGCCCAAAGGGGCTACCACTCTGCTGTAAGCCTCAACCTAAAGCCACTCACCTCCACTTCCATAAGTCAGCAAGTCCAACTTCCCCCAATTAAGTGCCCAGCGGCATCCTACTCTGCAAGCCAGTCTCCTGCACAAAAGCACTCATCTTAACTTTCTCCTTGGGTTGGGAATTCCATCACTCTGTGCCATCTCTGGCTCCTGGTTCTGCTTCTGTTCCTATCCTCTGGATTCAGGAGGTCCACTGTGCAGGCATCTCAGGTGCAGACGGCACGCCACTCCTGGCTCTTGCTGGCAAGGAGATCATTTCTGCTGCTGCTTCTCAGAGGATTCCTTTTATACATGTGCGGAATGGTACTCCAGGGAAGCCCATTCACAATTACTCACAATATCTTCCTCCACTTTCTTATCAGACCCACGCAGGGAAAGGTCATTTGGTGGGAGTTAGAGACTTTGGCCAGAAGAGTCCCATCCAATAATTCACTGCCCCTGCAGCTGATATATTTGCGCTTGATCAATCACATGTTCTCCAGGAACCACTTCTGTCCCAAATGTCACTTTCCTTCTTCGGAAGCCTTCCTCCTCTTTTCATGCCCAGAGGTCTCAGCTCCCTGAATAATTTATAAATGGCATTTGTCTCGTGTAAGCCATATAGTCACTATCAGTATGTTATTAACCACCCAGTTTCAAACACTCCAGAAGAAGAATGTGCCCCAGTCCCATGAGGAAGAGTAAATAGAGAGTCCCATATTCCCCTATCAGTGAGTTATGACCCCCAAACATACATTAAATGGAAGGAAAGAGCGTAAAACAGTACCATTTAAACTGCTATGGGTAAGGCCCTGCCCCAGTCTATGGTCAATGAATGTATCTTATTGTAAAACAGGAATCTGACTTCTTCAGGGAAGACAATAGAGAACAGTTTGTTTCCACCATGGGCAGCCCTCCCCACAAAAAGGCTTCAGTGTGGGGTTGACTTGCTCCTCCCTCAAATCCAAAGCCTTTAATACCAATCACACAAGTCCCCAAACGGCGGTCTCTCTCTATGCTGTGCGATCCAATGGGATGCTAGCACCCTCAAGAGGGTGAAAAATGAGTTCTTGGGAGGTTTTTTATTACAATGACTTGTGGGCCTCCAAGGAGTCATAGTCACATGTGCATGGGGGCAGAGGGAAAGTTATTAGGAAATAAATGTCCAAAATATCTCCTAACCGGGCATGAATAAAACTTGAGAAACTTTGTTTATAGAGGTAGAAGACAGAACAGGGAAGGGGGGAAATTTTCCATTTTTTTTCTGTCGAAATAGTTACCCCTACTATTTTTATTATCCTAATTAAGACCAGTTTGCATCCATACTCTCCATTAATCATCCTAATAATCTTAAAAGCTAGGTACTGAAGACGTTGGCCAAACATAAGGCTACTAGAACTGGCTAAATTCCAAGTGAGGTGTTTCAACAAGTGGATGCAACTCAGGAAGCACGGATTTCCCTCTGCCAAGACCTTTGGAAGACAACTCTCTGGCCAACTGGATGAAAGAGATTCAACCTTGCACCCTTTCCAAAGAAAGGAGCTCCAACAGGGTGTAAAAATAACAAAATGCAGTCATCGATCTCACACACAAGTAGAGTTTTGCTGAAGATAATTCAAAAAGCCATACTCAGAAGAGCACTTGGATCCAGGGATATTACTGCTGATGCCAGCTGGACCTTGGCTGAAAGCAGAGAAGATTCGAAAGCTGTTCCCCTGTGTTTTATTGACTACACAAAGGCACATGACTGTGTGGCTAACAGATAGATGACATTGCATACAATACACCAGGAATTCCCGTCACTCCATTTGGCCCAAGGGGAACCTACCCATAGACCAAGGGACAGTTATTCAAGCAGAACAAGGGGATGTCTCGTGTTTAAAATCAGGAACAGTGTGCATCTGGGTTGCCTCTTATCACTATACTTATGGAAACAACCCATCAGGATTGGAGGGGGACTCGTCAACATCATGTGATGTACCATTGGCACAACTTTGTTTGCTGAAGGCAAAAAGCACTTGAAGCATTTCGTGATGGAGAGCCAAGATGACCACTTCCAGTGTGGTGTATATCCAATAGAAAGAAAACAAAACTCCGTGTAACTGGACCAAGAAGCCACAGGATGCTACGCAGAGAGGATCCTGGCGTTATCAAGCATTTCATGGTACCGGGATCCACAGTCAATAAGTAGGGATGCAGAAGTCAAGAAATCAAATGATGCTTTGCACTGGGCAATATGACTGCACAAGACCTCACTCTAAAGTGTTAAAAAAAGAAGTGTCATTTGAAAACTAAGGCATGCCCGTCCCAGACCGCGGCATGCTCCATTCCTCCCCAGACGTGTGAAAGCAGAACTTCGGTTGGCACGGTGACTGAAACGACAGGCTCAACAACAGCAATGGCTTTAACTGGAGCAGCAGTGTTTCTTTCTGTGGTTCCTGGGGTTACGATGAATTGGAACAGACTAGACAGCACCTAACAACCACAACAACAACACTCTCCCACTCGTTTAAGATGACCAGACCACGTGTTCCAATGCCACAGAGCCGGTCGTTGGCAAAGGCATGATTCCAAACCAATTCTGTCTGACTGCACAGCGCATGTTTCTACCGTCCTGCAGTGTGGCGTCACCAGCCAGGCAGAAAGAGGTTGGCGACAGGGCAATCCCTCTCTAAAATTCAACCCTCTATTTACTCCACCAACTCTAAGACCAGGAAGAAGAGTCATGTTCAAGAAAGGAGACAGCTGGGTGCTGAGAAAACTCGGGGGTAAGGAATGAAGGGGGGTGTTCTCACCCTCCCCAGAGCCTGCTGGCTTCCTCTGCTGGGAGGCATAGAGTCATGGGGTGCAGGATCCTAGAACTTAGGGGAGAGAGGGAAATGGGAAGAAGGAAGAGTGGACCCTTCGATGTGCCTCGCTGCCGCTGTTGAAGCGCCAGCCCGGGGCTGTGGCCAAGCCCAGGCAATGGAGTGACCTCTACGCAAACAGAACCTCCCTGGCAGCGCTTCTGCAAATATAAACATGGAATCGTGGTGAGTTCACTCAGTTCACAGAAATACCAAAGGGGAGAGGGAACAGAAATCAAGGGAGAAAACGTGCCCCAAAGGGACAGAGCCGGCCTGGGCATGTAGTGTTATGACTCCCCGAGAAGATGGAGAGCTGAAGGGCATGACTCCACTGGGCCAGCTACGGAGTCACCGAGGTGCCTCCAAACCCAGGCTCGGGCACCTCCCTGCCCTCACAGTGAGGAAGAACCTTTTGTCAGGGACAGCCGATCTACCAGGTTGACTTGACCCTTCTATCAGAAGCACATTAGGCCTTGCATCCCAGGAAAACAGAGAGGACAAGCCTGAAGCAGGACTTAGCTATGACTCCCCAACTGCCTTGGTGAAAAGAAGCTTCTTTATTTATTTTTAATTGTTTTATTAGGGGCTCATACAACTCTTATCACAATCCATACATACATCAATTGTGTAAAGCGCATTTGTACATTCATTGCCCTCGTCATTCTCAATACATTTGCTCTCCACTTAAGCCCCCGACATCAGGTCCTCATTTTCCCCCTCCCTCCCTATTCTCTCCTCCCTCATGAGACCTTGATAATTTATAAATTATTATTTTGTCATATCTTTCCCTGTCTGACGTCTCCCTTCACCCACTTTTCTGTTGTCTGTCCCCAGGGAGGAGGTAACATATAGATCCTTGTAATCAGTTCCCTCTTTCCAACCCATTCTCCCTCTACCCTCCCAGTATCACCACTCACAACCACTGGTCCTAAAGGGATCATCCGCCCTGGATTCCCTGTGTTTCCAGTTCCTATCTGTACCAGTGTACATCCTCTGGTGTAACCAGACTTGCAAGGTAGAATTTGGATCATGATAGTCGGGGGGGGGGGATTTAGGAACCAGAGGAAAGTTGTACTTTTCATTGCTGCTACATCGCACCCTGACTGGTTCGTCTCCTCCACGAGAACCCTCTGCAAGGGGATCTCCAGTGGCCTACAAATGGGCTTTGGGTCTCCACTCTGCACTCCCCCCATCATTCACTATGGTAAGATTTTTTGTCCTGATGATGCCTTATACCTGATCCCAACACCTCATGAGTGCACAAGCTGGTGTGCTTCTTCCATGTGGGCTTTGTTGTTTCTGAGCTACATGGCCACTTGTTTACCTTCAAGCTTTTAAGACCCCCGATGCTATATCCCTTGATAGACGGGCACCATCAGCTCTCTTTACCACATTTGCTTTTTCACCCACTTTGTCTTCAGCGGTTGTGTCGGGAAGGTGAGCATCATAGAATGCCAATTTAATAGAAGAAAGTATTCTTGCATTGAGGGGAAAAGAAGCTTCTTTAAAAGATCCATCGGAGCATGGGGATAGGCTGGCCTGATTGGATAGAGGCAGCAGGATGGATGGCTGAACTGTGAAGAAGCAGCACACCCTTCCTCTCTGGCCCTGGGCCCCATTCCGGTGTTCGTGCTGGCAAAGAGGATGCTTTCCCCAGGGCCCTGCGCTGTCTGTGGAAATGCCAGTGGAGTCTCTGTTGGTTCTGCCCTGTTCCTGTGAAAAAGAGCTGTCTTTCCAGAGTATTTGAGATGCCACGTCTTCCGAGGCCAAAGAGTTTTCACACCACTCCATTTCTGCCTTTCCCAGGCACTGGTTACCTTAAACTAAAAGGCTCCAGGGAAGCTTGGCAGCTGGACCCTGTAGGCAGTGGGGGACAGGATGCTCTGTGCTGCTGCTGTGGTCTCCCGACTGTCTGCAGAAGAAACCACAGGGCTCTGGGAAGCCGAAGTAGTCAGGGCAGTCAGAGGTCTTCAAAGCCGAATTGAATCAAGAGAATTGTACAGGCCTCTCCAAGCCCCACCCTGCCCTTGGATCTTCGCAGGCAGGTCTGTCTCCCAGTGGTTCAGTAAGGCAGCAGACAGGTCGACCTGGCTCCCCTAGGTGCTCAAATATCTTTGAAACGCAGTTCAGGTTCAGCACAGGACTGGGAGACAGACAAGGAGAGAAGAACAGGAGCAGGCAGAGTCTGGAAGGGGAGTGGAAGAGGCTGGGAAATTGTGTTTCTGAAAAAAGATGAACAGGTGGACTTCAATATACTAACAATAATAAACCTATGGCATTCTAATATTAGATGGAGGACTTCAAAACTATTCAGATGTACCAAATCAATACTATATAAGTTCTACAACCGCAGACCTGGAAGGATTGGAGTGCTATTGTGACGCAGCAAACTATGGCACTGGGATTTCAAACACCTATAATGCACAGGGTGCACTATCAGATAGAGTAGGAAGAAAAGCCTGGTGATCTCTTGAAAAGGAGCCCATGAAAACCTTCTGGATCACAACAGAACATTGTATGATTCACTTGCTTTGAACATGTCCTCGGGAAGGATTGACTGCTAGAGGAGATCATGACACTTGATGAACTAGAGAGTCCACGAGGGCAAGGGAGACCCTCCGTGAGATGGAGGGGCACAATAGCTTCCATGACACACACAAGCATTCCAACAATTATAAGGTGGGTGCAAGACTGGGCAGTATTCCCACCTGCTGCACCTAAGTGCATGTGACTAGGAGTCCCCAGGAGGACAGTTCTCTCTCCACAACAGCAGAAGGTGTTTAGGCAATCAAGTCCAATGGACTCCTCGCTTCACCACTTCTAATCCGTGTGAAGTTGGCCAACTTAGGTGGCTTCTCTGGGCTACCGTGTTCAAATGGAAGCAATGACAGTGCATAGCTCCTGTATAAGTTACACAGCTGAAAGGAGTTAATATTTGTGAAGCACTTAGAACAGCGCCTGTCACAGATCAAGGATTATTCACATCTGTTAAACAAACAAATCGGTTCAAATAAATGTGTCCAATATTTAATGTCAAGGCTCTCCTCACCCTGTTCTTTTATTCATGCGTGTATTTGTTGAGTAAATATTGATTGATTGCCAAGTACAAGTGTTAATGCTGTAAGTAAACAGGTAAGCAAGAACCACTCTGAACTGTTCACCCTTGGGAGTTAGAATCTAATGTCAACTCTTTTAACTAGCTTTTTCTCCAATAACCTGCAAATCCTGTCATGTTAATCCAGCTCAACCTAGATGAAATCGTGTTGAGAGCCCCACAGCCCAGTAGGTGGAACCTGGATGGAAACTCTTGAAAGATGGTGGTGCCACTGAATTGGTTTCCAAACACTGCCTCATCCTGCGTCATCCTCACGATAGTTCTCAGGTTTGAGCTCACTGTTGAAGGCCTATGTCAGTTCGTCTCTTAAAGGTCTTCGTCCTTTTCACTGACCTTCTACTTGACCAAATCTGATGGCCTTTTCCAGGGACTGGTCCCTCCTGAGAACATGTCCAAGATATATCGGATGAAACCATGTCACCTTCATGTCTAAGACTAGATTTTTTCCTTCTACTGGCAGTCTGTGGGAGATTCATTATTCTTCACCAACTCCGTAATTCAAAGGCATCAAGTCTTCTGTATTCACTGTCCGGCTTTCACGTGCATGTGAGGTGACTGAAAATGCCCTGGCTGGGGTCAGCGACAGCTTTGCTTTACAACACCTCAACGAAGTCTTTTGCAGGAGGTGGTTTTATGGTGTCCTACCCGAATACTGTTATTGTAAGATTTGAGATAGGTTTGTGACCAATGAATCAGACAATCATTTCAGCCATTGATTTGAGATCACATTATGGAGGTACAGAGGACCAGTATGACATGCCCATTTGACGAGGGACAGATTAAAGCAAAGGCAAGTGGACCTGGACTTCCTGAACTAACAGGGTGCTTTCCGGTCACAGTTAAGGTGGCAGCTCCCACGAGATCCCATTCTCCTGTGTGGGTTCAGGAGTCATCCTTGGAAGCTCAGCCTAGAATCTTCTTCTTCAGTCCTCCCAGTTGGTCCCTGATAGGTCTCTACCTCTTACCAAGTCTTTCAGCCTATGCCAGCTGGAGTAGATGCTATTGTCTGAGACTAGAAGTAGGAGAACCTGCTCAGAGCTGGCTCCTCCAACAATGTCAATAGGACTGAGTCCATGTGGAAACTATATTCCCTAAGGTCCTAGGAAGGAGACACAAGTTTCCTTATCATTTGGCCAACACCAATAAGCAAGAGGGATTCAACAAATGCCTCTCTCTCCTTTTCCTGAGAGCACATGCCCTGGTTTACCAGGCAGAGGGAACACTTAAAAGCCTTTGGCTGCTGTGCTAGTCTGGGTACTCTAGAGAAGCAAATCCAAAGAAACTCATGTGTAGGAGAGAGTTTTATATAGAAAGGGTAAGTACACACCAAAAAACACCTCAACCCAGTGCTGCTCAAGCCCCCAGTAACCCATATGTCCAACACCAATCCACAAAGTCCTCCAATATCTGACAAAACACATGCAATGACGCCGACTGCAGGAGGAAAGCCGAGTCAGTGAATGTGTAAGCATCTCAGCGCTAGCAGTGCTCTCCACATGGCTGCTCCAGCAGCATGCAGAGCTGCATCAGGGTAGGTCCATGCGGCTTCTCCTCAGGCATGTATTGCAGGAAGTGAGCCTTGCCATCTAAAGCAGGGAACTGGCTAAGGCAGCTACACCCTGGTCCGACCATCAGAAAGCAAAAGACCTGAGAACTAGAAAGGCGAGGCTCACCGAGCCATTTATCTCTCCACCCTTCAATTAGCCCCACATGTGTTTATCAGCCAGGTTGGCACAATAAACTAACTACCTCAATCCACCCCTTGCCAACTTGGCACCTGTACATAATTCTTCAGCCTCACAATTGCCATTAAGTAACACCTACACCTTAATCCTATAATCCTGTGAATATGTTCCCCCACCTATGAAAGCTGCCTAAGCCATTTTCCTGACAAAGTTGTAAAGGAAGAAGAGATAGGGATAAAGCTGTGATCTCTCTTATGCTCGCCTTAGCGTAGGCACGATCTCTTTCTTGCTCTTACACACCCCAAGGTGCCCCTGTCCCAGGACTTTTGTTGTCTTATAGGGGACGTGACTTCCTATCACATTTCTGTATTCTGCCTTCTTGGTGGCACTTAGCATTGCCTGGAATTATTTCAGGAGATGGAAACGTTCATGGAAAAAAATCCCACGATGCTTCATTATCATTGCTTCATCAACTTTTTGAAGCACCCTCAACTTAGGGTATTTGTTTATGTTGTTTAAAGTAGATTTATATGTTTCTTTATTTTCCCTATCAAAGCTTAAGTTGTTTGGGGTTGTTTTTGTTTTTTAGGGGAGTGGGTGTCAAGACTTCCAATTTGTTCACATCGAACCCCCAGGTTCGAGAACCTGCTAGGCACATAGTAACTTTTTTCCCTAACAGCTTGTTCCTCGACTCTCATTCTTCTACCTATTTCCTAGGATCAGAAGCTCTGGAATGAATGGGAAGATAGCCCAGTGGACCAAATATGAATGAAAGGCCAATTACATCTGGAGGACAGAAGGGGTGTGTGAGCTGAAACATGGAGGTCAACAGCAGGGAAATCCTGATCCCCTGAGAAATTAATAAGTCGAATCAGATGGAAGTACATTTAATCTTCTCTTTCTCCTCTTAGTACCCTAATTGGTTTAATTTTGTGCCAAACTTGTCAGCATTCTCACAACGGAAAGCAACTCACGCTGCACTGGTAGAGCACAGAAAGTAATTACCCTGTGGTTTCAGCCTCGTTCACTAACAGACACGCTCTTTAACTTTAAAAACCTCTCAGAGTGAAGGGGTAAATAATGGTCCTCCTCTCTCCCCTCGCTCCGACTTTGCGGTGACGAACCCAGCTGCCTTCCGTCCCTGCTTTGTGTTTGCTGAAGTCTTTCGGCTCCAGAGATTCCCGGCCAGGAAACAAAAGTGAATCCCCCGGTTCCCATCGAAGAACTTGAATAAACACTGGTGATAAAATGAGGTGCATCTCGGAGAGGAGACATTGGGGAAGACGCAGGTGGGGTGAAGAAGCAGTCACCCAGGTGATGGCACACATACTTCTCCGAGGCGCACCTGCAGTCTACCTTCCCAAGTTCACCCGCATTCTACCGCATCGCATTTAAAATTTCACTGAGATCTGACCGATTAAGCATGTGCTGGGAAACGTGTGTGCTCTTCCTTTGTTTCTATGCCCTTCACTAAGAGATCGACTAATCAGATGGGTTTGAAAAAGGATTTGAAGATGATGAAGAGCAGAAAGAGCATTGTCTGGGTCTTAGATTTTGTGTTTTGGCTCTGTGGGTCTTCTTTGATTTGCTCTAGTTGGAAGTTGACAGGGCAAATCCGTTTCCCATTTCACAGTCCGTACACGAGTGTCTTCCCCAAAAGCATGTCCGCACTCCCCCCAAATTGGTCCTGGGTTCCCCATTTCCTTTCACCCCAATTCTCTACACCATCCAGGCCTCTCATATTTGCTTACAGAAAAAAAGGTTGTCCTCTTGGTCTCCTATCATTGCTTGTTCTAAAAAGCGCACTCTTCTCAGATGAGATTGTTTATTTTATGGGCCTATCTATTGGTTAGGAGCCTGGCGGCATCATGCAGAGGAGTTGGGCTGCCGTCTAAAAGCCCAGCCATCTCTCCAAAGGAGAAAGAGGTGAAGAGTTACAGCCTGAGAAACCATAGAGTCCTCTAGGGATTCTATGAAGTGTCATCAACTTGATCTATTTGGTCTATTATTTGGCTGAAAGGTACTCTCGTCAATTCAATGTCAGAGGGGTTTCTCAGGGAACTCTAGCCTCTGTCAGACCAGTAAGTCTGGTCTTTTTTGTGAATATGAATTTTGTTCAACATTTTTCTCTTCCGCTGTCCAGGGCCCTGGGATGTAAATCCAGTCAAAATGGTCAATTGTGGTAGCCACACACCATGCAGTCTGGGTCTCTGTGTTGTGGCTGTGACTCACATTTATTGTTGATCCCTTGAGTCTTTGTTTTTCTTCACTCTCCTTTGCTCTGCCTGGAAAGAGATCAATCGTTGTGTCTTAGATGGCTGCTCACAAGTTTTTAAGACCACGGGTGCTGATCATCAAAGTAGGATGGGAAATAGTGTCTTTCCGAGCTATGCTGTGCCAGTGAAGGTCCCTTGTCTTTGACGAGGAACTTCATCTCCCATCACTGCACTCCTTGTGTGCTCTATCGAGTCTGTTACAATAATGCAGCTCCTACAATTATGTATGTAGAAATACCCGCCACCGAACTTACTTCTGTAGGTAAGTGACTCCCTTACACCTTCCCACACATCTTTATTATTCCAATCTACCTATGTATCCATTAATAAAGAATTGTTTCTTTTTTTAAATCATTTTATTGGGGCCTCATACAACTCTTATCACAATCCATACATCCATCCATTGGGTCAAGCACATTTGTACATTTGTTGGCTTCATCATTCTCAAAACATTTGCTTTCTGCTTGAGCCCTTGGTATCAGCTCATTTTGTGCCCTCCCTCCCCGCTATCCCTTCCCTCATGAACCCTTGATAATTTATAAATTATTATTATTTTGTCATGTCTTACACTGTCCAACGTCTCCCTTCACCCACTTTTCTGTTGTCTGTCCCCCAAGCAGGAGGTTATATGTAGATCCTTGTAATCAGTTCACCCTTTCCACCCCACCCTTCCTCCTACCTCCGGTATTGCCACTCTCAGCACTGGTCCTGAAGGGATCATCCTCCCTGGATTCCCTGTGTTTCCAGTTCCTATCTGTACCAGTGTGCATCCTCTGGTCTAGGCAGATTTGTAAGGTAGAATTGGGATCATGATAATGGGGGGGTTGGGGAGGAAGCATTTAGGAACTAGAGGAATGTTGTATATTTTATTGTTGCTACAACTGAACCCTGGCTGGCTCATCTCCTTCCTGTGACCCTTTGGTAAGGGGATGTCCAGTTGCCTACAGATGGGTCTTGGGTCCCCAATCTGCATTCTCCCTCATTCACAGTGATTTGATTTTTTGTTCTTTGATGCCTGATCCCTGATCCCTTCGACACCTCATGATCACAAAGGCTGGTGTACTTCTTCCATGTGGGCTTTGTTACTTCTGAGCTAGGTGACCACTTGTTTACCTTCAAGCCTTTAAGACCCAAGACACTATATCTTTTGATAGCGGGGCACCATCAGCTTTCTTCACATTTGCTTATGCACCCATTTGTCTTTAGCGATTGTATTGAGAAGGTGAGCACACAATGATATGATTTTGTGTTCTTTGATGCCTCATAACTGATCCCTTCTTCACCTCGTGATCACACAGACTGGTGTGCTTCTTCCATGTGGGCTTTGTTGTTTCTGAGCTAGATGGCTGCTTGTTAGCCTAAGAATTGTTTCTTAATACTTTTGTTGCAGGATTATCTGTTACAGTTATTACCATAGTTGCCCTTTATCATCACATTCCTTTCAGTGTTTGCCTTTGCCTTGGTCATGTTGTGCTGATTTCCCTTATACACTGCTGTGTTAGTCCGGGATTGACTAGAGAAACAAATCCAAGAACACTCATATAGGTATAGGAAAGAGCTTTATATCAAAGAGCAATTGTATATTGAGAAAACATCCCAGCCCAGTCTAGATCAAGTCCATAAATCCAATATTAGCCAATATGTCCCTTACCAATCTATAGAGTCCTCTTCAGACTCATGCAGCACATGCAATGATGCAGAATGCAGGAAGACCACAGACCGGTGGGTTAAAGTCTTCTGGATCCAATGGCAGTGGAAGATCTCAGATCTGGCGTGAGTCTCCATCCACATGGCTCCTCCAGCTCTCTGAGTGTGTCTCCTCAATAGAAAAGTGAAGCAGAGAGAGTGTGTGCCCCACCTCCAGGGAGGAAGAGAGGAGGTTCTCAGAATACTCATGAGAAGGCCACGCCCACAAGAAGGCATCATTCTGGTTGTGACCTGATTGGCAGGCTAGACTCCACCTCTTCACTTATGTATCAAGTTGACATGAAATGATGTAACTACCACAACTGCCTTTCACGTCACCATTTTTAATATATGGCTTCTATCTTCTTGGTGATTTTCCTGCCCATCCATGGTCACTACCAAGGAATGTTTTCCCCAATGTGTAAATCATTGTTTGTTTGTTAATAACAGTGGTCTCATATTATATTTGTCCTATTATGATTGGTTCATTGCACTCAGCATAGGTTTTCCAAACTCAAGCACATTCTAAGATGTTTCATAGGATTGTTGTTGCTCTTCACATTGTGTGGTACTTGTTGTGACGTTTATCATTGTGTGTCTTTACTACCGTTTGTGCATCCATGGATGGGCACTTTCATTATTTCTATCTTTCTTTCTATTTTAAATAATGTTGATTTTAATAATTATTTTAAATAATACTATGAACATATCACGACTCTTTTTATTTGCCGTGGGATCACTGGATTGTATGGTAGTCTGTTTCTAGTATTTTACAGAAGCATCATATTGCTTTTCATAGTGGCTATACAATTATAAATTCGCACCAGCAGTATATAAGCGTTCCAATCTCTCCACAACCTTGCCAACAGTTGTTATTTTCTATTTTGTATTGAGCCATTATTGTCAACCTGAGATGGTATGCACTGTAGTTTTGATTTGTATTTCTCTAATGGTTAATGATTGTGAGCATTAATTCGTGCATTTGTTAGCCTCTTGAAAACCATCTTTGGAAAAGTGTAGGTGGGTGGTTTTATTTGGGGGTAGGGAGTGGAGGATTTAGGTGAAGTGCCCGTTATTTGTGGGCTTGGTGTTGATGTCTTCTATAAATTCTAGAGATTACATTCTCATTGGATAGAGCTCAGGCAACAATAATTTTCCATTCTATGTTATTGTAAGGTGCCATCGAGTTGGTTCTGACCCGTAGAGACCTTATGCAAACAGAACCGGACGCTGCCTGGTCCTGTGCCATCCTCACAATTTTCCCTATGCCTGAGCCCATTCTGGAAGCCCTGGTGTCAGTCCAGCTCCTTGAATGCCGTCCTCTCCTTCCCTGCCCCTCTGTTTTACCAAACGTGATGTCCTTCTCCAGAGACTGGTATCTCCTGACATGTCCAAAGTATGGTAGATGATCTTCTAGGCTACAGGCTCTCTTTTTACTCTTTTACAGAAGCCTTGTAATGAGAACAAGTGTTACATTTTTAGGAGATCCTATTTATCTAGTTCATCTTCTGCCTCATAGTTTGTTCTTCTTCAATAATGCTTTATTTTTTCAGGGCTTTTTTTTCCTTTCCATATAAAATTGGTGATCTGTAGGCAACTGGACATCCCCTTACAGAAGGGTCACTTGGAGGAGACGAGCCAGTCAGGGTGCAGTGTAGCAACTTTCCTCTAGTTCCTAAATGCTTCCTCCCACCCCAGCCCCAACCCTGACTATCACGATCCTAATTCTACCTTACAAATCTAGCTAGACCAGAGGATGTACACTGGTACAGATAGAAACTGGAAACACAGGGAATCCAGGGCAGATGATCCCTTCAGGACCAGTGGTGAAAGTGGCAATATTGGGAATGTAGAGGGAGGGTGGGGTAGAAAAGGGGAACCAATTACAAGGATCTACATATAACCTCCTCCCTGGGGGATGGACAACAGAAAAGTGGGTGAAGGAAGACGTTGAACAGTGCAAGATATGACAAAATAATAAATTATCAAGGGTTCATGAGGGAGTTGGGAGTGGGGAGGGAGGGGGAAAATGAGGAGCTGATGCCAGGGGCTTAAGTGGAGAGCAAATGTTTTAAGAATGATGAGAGGGCAATGAATGTACAAATGTGCTTTACACAATTGATGTATGTATGGATTGTGATAAGAGTTGTATGAGCCCCTAATAAAATGATTAGGTAAAAAAAAGAAGTTGGATAGAAATTCTGTTGTATCTATAGATGATTTGGGGTAGTATTGGCTTGTTACTGTGTTAAACCTTTCAATCTATGGCCATGTTACGTCTTTTCATTTATGTAGTTCTCTTTGGGGTTCTTGCATAGTTCTTTTGTAGTTTTCTTTAGCTACCTTGTTAAATGTATCCCTAAATATTTTGCTAGGGGAGAAGGGTGGCTATTGCAAATGGTATTGTTTTCCTGATTTCCTTCTCTAAGTTCTCTTTATGGGAAAGAGAAATTCAACTGAATCGTGTATGTTGATCTTGTATCCTGCTCCTTTGCTGAATCCTTCTATTTGTCCCAGTAGCTTGCTTGTGGAACATTTAGCATTTTCTATGTAGAGGATCATATCATGTGTGAACAGGGATTGTTTTGCATCTTCTTTACCAATTACAATACCCTTTATTTCCTTTTGTTGTCATATTGTTTTAGTGAGGACTTTCAGCACAATACTGAAGAAAAGTGGTGTGTTAGTCTGGGTTGACAAGAGAAACAAATTCATAGACACTCATATGTGTATAAGAAAGAGATTTATATAAAGAGTAATTGTATATTAATTAAACATCCCAGCCCAGTCCACATCAAGTCCATAAGTCCGATATTAGCCCATATTTCTGATACTAGTCCATGAATTCTTCTCCAGACTCATGCAGCACATGCAATGATACCAAAAGCAGGAAGTTCACAGGCCTGTGGGTGAAAAGTCTTGTGGAAGCATGTCAGCACTGGTGGGTCTCCACTTGGCTCCTCCAGCGCCAGGTTTCTGGCTCTATCAGTATAACTCTATGTGACTTGTCAATAGTAATATAAAGCACAGAGAGAGAGAGAGAGAGAGAGAGAGAGAGAGAGAGAGAGTGTGTCCTCCAAGGAGGAAGACAGGAGTTCCCAGAATCCCCAGGAGAAGGTCATGCCCACACAGAGGCCTCATTGGCTATGGCCTGATTGACAGGCTAGACTCCACCCCTTAGCAAGTTGACAGATAATGTAACTGCCACAAGTGGTAATAAAAGGCATCTGTGTCTGCTTCTTGCTCTGGCTGCCTGGTCATTTGGGTACATGGAGTATTCTCCTCAATTGTCCATTGGAGTGTTGTGTGTGTGCCTTCTCAGTTGCCTGGTGGTTGGGGAAAGGATGCCAGGGCCATCAGTCAATGTGTGAGCAGTAGGGAAACGCTCACAAATGATCCAGGGTGAGCAGGGATGCTCAGGGGTGGTCAGAAAGGGATAAGGCACTGGTTGCAGGTAGTGTGGGAGTCAAAGTGCCCACTGGGAAGGTGTACCCTGTCTACTAGAGCATTGTGCAGAAGAGGCACTCTGTACCGTTGGTACTCGGGCACCTAACGTAGGTGGCTGGAGTGAGTAGGTGTCATCCCTGGTCTGCATACCCAGCGTGAGTGGCTGGGCATAGACGCAGGAGCTTCTAGTTTCAGGTTCTTAGTGCCCGTGGCTAGATAGAGCAGTGGGCACCACAGGTCTGTAGGCCAACATGAGAGTGACTGGGTTACCAGAGTGACCACAACTATTCCGCTAGGTCCTGGCATCAACAGACAGGTGGAGAGATTGGCACTATGACTCCACAGGTCCACAGTGAACATGGCCGAGCAAAGGATTGGGGGCCACCAGTCCCCAGACCTCTAGCTAAGGGGGCGGGACTGTGGTGGGTATTGCCAGACCCCGATTGTGGGGCTGAGGGTGGCATGCAGGAGAGAAGAGCAGAAGCATTGCAGATCTGTGAGCCACTGACACCCCCTCTGTGTTGAGGTGCACAGTGAATAAGGTAAGTGTGCTTAACCTGCCTGGACAAGGAGTACTGCCGCCTGGCTCTGGACTTAGGGCAGAGTCGCTCCTGCTTGGCTGCACCAGGTGAAGGGGGCTTGCCAGGTGGTGCTGTTGGCTTTGTCTCAATGTGGCTGTGATGTGCAGGTTCAGCTGGCAGTGTGCTGTGTAAGCCTCCCCAGCCACTGACTGTACACAGTCTCAGGCCAGTTCTTCAGTCTTATTGTGGGGGCCCGGGGCTCCAACCTTGTCCTCTACACCTGATTCACTTGTTTGCTCAGGTATTCTTTGGAAGGACATGCTGAGATACCTGACTGTGCCACCGTCGTGGACTTCTCTCTACCCCCTTAAGGTTGTTTTAAATTGAAAATGGTACTAAAATCATTAGTCGTGACAATTACTTTTTTATCTCTTTAAATGTCTAATTTAGCGCACAGTGTCGAACATAAATAAACAGATATTGTGTTGTGTGACCTCATGGTTCTTCCAGCCCATAGTGACTCTCTGTAACAGAGTCAAACTGCCCCTTGGGGGGTTGAAAACCCAGTCTGCAGTGTGTACCAGGGCAGATTGCCAAGTCTTTACCCTCTTGTTAAATTCAAACCACGTACCTTGCAGGTAGGAGCCAAGCAATTGACCATTCCACCACCCAAACCAAACACACACACATACACTCAGTCTTATCGAGTCGAATCAAACTCATACTGATCCTACAGGACAAAGCAGAACTGCCTGACGGGCTTCCAAAGGCTACAAATCTTTGCAGGAGCTGACTGCCACCTCTTTCTTCTATAAAGCAGCGGGTGGACTTGAACCACTGGCCTTTCAGTTAGCAGTTGAGCGCTTCACTCCTGTGCCACCAGGGCTCCCAGAGACAATGGAGCCTCTCACTCGCTGACTTTTAACTGATTTCAGTATTGCTGAGTGCACTCTTGGTTTTGTTCCAGGACTGAGTAAATGCAAAGCATTTTGATTATCTTAACTTGGACACACAGTCTCCCCAGGGTTTATCCCAAGTCTCGTGTGCTCTGTGTCTTCATAGCAGTTTATTGTTTAACATGTTAAAATAAATGCGAGGAGCTGTGGTGTCTTTCTAGCAAAAGAGATCTTTCATATCCTACTTGAAATGTATTAGAGAAAAGTATCATTTTCCTTTTATGTCCCCAAGCTCTTTCACTGCATGGGTGCAATTGGCAAAGGATACCGTCTGTTCACATGTGGCAAGAGAGAGCAGAGAACTCCTATATACATAGAAAATAACTTCTTTCCTGATAAAATCTAGTTAAGCTAACGTGAGTTGCTTATACAACCAACAGCAGTCATCAGATTTTGCCTGCAGTTCCTAAACATTTTTGTCTGAGGACCTTTCAGAATTCTAAAAGTCATTGAAGACCCCAGAGATCTTCTGCCTATGTGGATTATAGTATCTACGGGTATTGACTCTTTTAGAAATTAAAATTGGGAATTTTAAAAATATTTAATTTATCAATTCATCTAAGATAACAACAATAAGGTTATTACATGTTAGCCTAAACAACATGCTTGTTATAATAAATAACCACTTTTTTTAAAGTTCTGCTACATGTCCCTGTCATGGCCCCATCCTGCTCTAGGAGTCCATTAGATCTGTCACCAGCCATCTTTATGTGATAGCTTTCTTTGACCTCCCAGGTCCTCTTTGATGCTGTGTAAGCTGCAAGCTCATGGGTGCTATTATAACCTCGTGCTAATGGTCCCTTCCTTCAGATAGGTCTCTGAAGCTGCCTTGTCCCTGTCCCATGGAAGCCTTAATAAAGGCTCTCTCGATTAAACAAAAAACTCACACAACGCAACAAGGTAAAAATCAATTTTTTTAAAAAGTGCTGCAAGGTTGTGTGTGCTTGCAAATCTCTTTAATTTCCAGCATAATAGAAGACAGCTGGATTCTCATATCGCTTCTCCATTTAACTTGGTGCAATATCACATAACAGATGCCCTCTAAAAAGCACTAGGGACGCTCATGAGAGAATAAGAGTGAAAAAGGCCAATAGTGGCTCAATGTAAGAATTGTGTTTACAGGAATCGAAGACAGATGATCCCTTCAGGACCAGTAGTGAGAGCGGCGATACCGGGAGGGTGGAAAGAAGGTGGGGTAGAAAGGGGGAACCAATTACAAGGATTGGTTCCCTGGAGGACGGACAACAAAAAAGTGGGTGAAGGGAAACGTCGAACAGTGTAAGACATTGCAAAATAATAGTAATTTATAAATTATCAAGGGTTCATGAGGGAAGAGGGTGGGAGGGAGGGGGGAAATGAGAAGCTGATACCATGGGCTTAAGTAGAAAGAAAGTATTTTGAGAATGATGATGGCAACAAATGTACACATGTGCTTGACACAATGGATGGATGGATGGATTGTGATAAGAGTTGTATGAGTCTCCAATAAAATGATTTAAAAATAAATAAATAATAAAATGAACAGAAAAAGAAGAATTGTGTTTACCTGCCAGGCTCTCTAGGAGAGTGTTGTGACCACAGTTTGGGAATTGCTGGCTTAAATGAATTAGGATTGCCCTCTGAAGCCAGAGAGGATTTGGACATCCTTATGTAAATTTCATTCTATTTGAAGGAGCAAGAGGAACTGAGTTTGGGTAAGGTTGCCTTCACTATATTCGTGTTAGTCCAGATAAACTAGAGAAACAAATCCAGGGACACTCTTATGTGCATAAGAGAGGGCATTATACACAAGATCAATTATAGATTAGAAAACATCCCAGCCTAGTCCAGATCAAGTCCATAAGTCCAATATTAGCCTATATGTCCAACACCAATCTAGAAAGTCCTCTTCAGACTCACGCAACTCATGAAATGACACCAAGTGCAGGAAGATCACAGGCCAGTGAGTGGAAAGTCTTGTGGATCCAGTGGCAGTGAAAGCATCTAAATGCTGGCAGGGGTCTCCATGTGGCTCCTCCAGCTCCAGGACTCTAGCGTAGCTCCATGTGCATTGTCAGCAGGAAGATAAAGCAGAGGGTGAGAGAATATCTGGCCTCCAGTGAGCTACTTATTTCCATTGCGCCTCCAAATTAGGTCATCAAGCTGCAACCTGATTGTCAGGCTAGACTCCACCCCTTCACAAGTTGACAGGCGATTGTGTAACTGCCACAGGATTGAAAGCATACAGACAGACAAAAACAACTACCACCTACGTTCTATGAAACAAAAGGTAACAAGACATGGGACGAATGTGATTTGTGGTTACAATGGAATACATTCCGTTTTGTGCCAGAATGATGACACTGGACGTGGGAGGAGAAGGAGAAGGAAGCATACAGTGTGGTGTCTGGCTGGAGATGCAGGTGGAGGATGATGGCATTTGCTGAAAGAAGAAACAAGATGCGATCGGGTTTAGAGAAGAAAAAATGAATTCTACTTTGGACATGTTACATATTTGATTCAGTCCTAGAAAACAATCACGTGGAGATGTCAGACCATTGAATCTAGGGACTTGGAGCCCAGGGAGTATCTGTCTATGCAGGACTTTGATATGTGTATGATAGCTATCGCTTCTGACATAAAGAAAGTGGCCATTGTGGGTTGGACAGACAGGAGATGAGACATGGCCCAAAGGAGAATCTTGGGAGGTGCCAGTCTTTCAAGGTGGGTAGAGGAGAAAAGAAAGGCACGAGATATGGAAGAACTATTGCTGGAACGATAGGAAAGTGTGTTCCAGTTGATGGTCTTGAGAGTTGAGGGAGGGAGATGATGATGGATGGGCAGAAGTGTGGACACCAGGTCCTAGGGGTCTGTGAGTGCTGGCAAGGGGGCTGCTTTCTCAGCAGTCTTGGTGACTGACCTCTCACCTCTAATACCTGATGCCTCAACCTTCCGTTCTTTTTTTTTTTTTTGTAATGCATTCAGAAAACAATCGCTAGAAAACATGTTGATGGCTAAGTAGCAGTTTTAGTCCGTTATAGGGATATGCCATCCATCGCATGGAAATGCTGACCATAGATTGTCAGGTGCCATCGAGTCGGCGCTGACTCAGCAGTCTTTGCAAACAGAATGAAGGATGGCCTGAGCCCTTGCCATCTCCTCAGTCACAAGTGTCCTCGAGCCCCTGGTTGGCGCCGCAGTGTCGATCCAGCTCAAGCAGGGGATTGTTTCTCACTCGCCCTCTATCTGGCTGCTAGGGATCATGGCATTGAATTCCAATTCAGAGTGACCCCATGTACAATCTTCCACTTTACCAGACGTAATAGTTTCCCCTGGGGCTAGCCCCCACCCCCACCCCATCACACACCCAAAGTAAGTGAGACAAAGTCTTGCCGTCCTCACTTTTAAGGAGGTCTTCCAGCTACACGCTCTCCACGGTAGACTTGCTAGTTCTTCCGGTCGTCATAGCAATAGTGGTCCATGATAACAGCAAAAGACAAAGGAGTATGGAGAGTATGATTCTGATTGTTTTTGGTCCCAGGATATGTGTCGATAAGGATGTGTAGACGTGTGAGCACACACAGCTGGCGAAAATGGGGCTCCTGGGACACACTTGGTCAAGGTTAAGCTTCTCAGAGAGCTCATTTTATACACAGCAGGATGACATTGCAGGGAAGCCTGTTCGCAATGACTCACAGGTGAATCCTATCAGGATCTCCTCCCCCAAACACACACTTTCTTCCCAGACCCATGCAGGCAAAGTTCATTTGGTGGGAGTGAGAGTCGTTGACTAGAATAGCCACCTTCAATCATTCACTGCCCCGGCATCAGCCATCTCTTCATTTATCTCCTTTTTTACTATAATAAAACGGTAAGGATATGGATAGCACTTTGCATGAGTTCGATGAATCATTCTGGCAGAGTGTCAAACCGGAGGGAGGAGGGGAAGCCAGCAGGTCAGACGTGAAGCAGCCCCGGGCCCGGCAGTGACTGGCATCGTGAAGGAGTAATGTGAAAACCCCACATTTGCAGCCAGCAGGTCAAACCTGGAGGGATCATGGAGAACCCCACACTTGCCACCTGTGAGGCCTGAGCGAGCTCGTGGTTGGGATCGGAGGAAGACATGCTGCACGTGAGGGGGAGAGGGAGAGCTGGACTTTAAGGCCTTGCAGTGCTGCCCCAAGGAGGGCGTGTAGCGTGGTTTCGAATGTGGAGTACTGGAGATGCAGGACTTTCTTTCCTATGGACATTTGCCAGCATGATAGAATGCTGCCGGCCTTGGATGGATGGACAGACACGCAGGATGACCACAGTGACCATGGAAGGCTCTGTGGTCTGCACAGCAGCAATAAGCCTAACTTGTATAAAACCCCAAACCTCGGGGCCTGCAGTCAAGTCCCAGGTCATAGGCGTTTGCAGCATCTACAGAATGGATAGGGCTTTGAGGGGTCTGCCCTGTCTCCTCTGCAGCCCACATGCAAATTCCTTCCTTAATCTCACCATCTGGTTTAGCCTCCACCGGATCACGACCATGACTGGAAATCTCATGGGCCTCCCCCCAAAGAGTCCTTTCTATGAACAGATCCTCAGACAGATATTAAGCAAAGCTCTCTAGAGATGCCAATCAGGAGAGGGGCCAAGACCCCTGGACTAGGCTGGGTTCTCTAAAGAAGCAAAGCCAGTGACGCATGAAGGGAGAAATTTGCCTCCAAGAAATTACTCCCGCAGTTGTACGTCCCAAGTGCCCGGCTTAGGCAGCCTTCTCCCCTGGGCTCTGTGCCTTCTCCCGTCGATGGGACAGGATTGCAAAGGTGACCAGGAAGCCACGTCCATTGGAAATAGGTGATGTGCACAGGTGGCCCAGGGGAGAACTGGGCCCAGTTGCTGTGCCCCTGCCCTGACTCATGAGGAATTTGTTTGGTTTTGTTTAACATATAAATAGTTTATTGACTCTAAACTGCAACACAGACAAAATGTCATAAAAGCTCAGGGAGTGGTATGGACAGGCGCCTGCTGGCTCTGAGTCTGCGGCTCTCTGGGAACAGACAGGCTTCTGTGTCGGCCAGTCAAGGGGAGCAAAGGGCAGCACTAAATGTCATGAACCCTGCCTGCATGCGAGGGTGGAGTGACGAGTGCTGGGGGCTCACCCAAGTATAAAAGTGTATCATTTTACAGCAGCTCCAATATTGACAGGAGTATTAAAATGAAACCACATTTTTGCATAGTGAGCAAAAATACAAAAGACATAGGGAGGAGACCCTATAGGAAAAAAACAAGGATGAAGATGTGCGCGCCCACTGACATCAGCTCACCCTCTGTGAACATGCCCGGCTGCTGCAGGTCTGCAACGCCCATGCGAGACTCACGTCAAGTCCCAAAACCCAGCCCCCAAACGTCAACACAATCAACAACAAGGAAAGTCTTCTTCCAAAGAAACGATGGTAAGCCTCAGTCTGGGGGCTTCTGGTTCAAGTAGGAGCAGGGGCTGATGATCCCAAGATCCAGAGGCAATATGGTGGCTGCTGATTCAAGTCCAAGGACTGAGGGTCAGATAATGATGAGCTGCATGCAGGACCCAGAGCCACAGTGGATCTTGCTGTAACATCCGTGGATATAGGGAAGGCAGGCCACAGCTCCAAGAAAATTCTGATGGTTCATGGCAAATCTCGTTATGTAGGCAATTTATATTACTTCATAACTGTTAAATCACATCAATACATAATTGCCCAAGTATATCATTACTGCCAAACCACAGAGAATCATGGCCCAGCCAAGTTGACACACAACTTTAACCATCATGGACGTAGAACCAGACTGATAGCTAAGCACATTCATGAAAGTAACTGCCTTCCCTCGAACCCTCGGAGACTACAGCCTCTCGTCAGGAAATCAAAGCCCGTTCCACTGGTGTTCTATGGAATGTTCAGCTTAATTCTTCACACCCTATTTCTCAATAGGCTAATTCATGATTAACTCTGGGAGCTTCAGTAAGTCGCTGGCCTTAATTAAGCCTCGGTTTCCTCCTCTGTAAAATGAGAAAATTAGATTAAGTGATCTCCCACATAAATCTTACTGAAGACTATTACTATGATCCTGTAATAAGTATTGCCGGTAAGATGGCAAATGGAAAGAGATAGGAGGCTCGTGGTATATGTCGCACGTAGCTCAGAAGGCTGAAAACAAGGAGAGGTGAGCATAATAACCTTGGACCGATAGACAGAGTAGGGCCAGGGTCTCACAACACCTAGAACATACCCATGTGAGTAAAGTGGCTCACCCGCCCAATAGCTAAACCTTTATAAAGCTTACTGTGCCAGCACTGCTCTGGACCTGTGTGCTAGTTAGGATTGACCAGAGAAACAAATTCATAGACACTCATATGTGTGTAAGAGCTAACTTTATATCAGAGTAATTGTATATTAAGAAAACTTCCCAGCCCAGTCTAGATCAAGTCCATAAGTCCAATATTAGCCCATATATCCGATACCAGTGTATAATTTCCTCTTCAGATTCATGCAACACATGCAATGATGCCGAATGCAGGAAGGTCACAGGCCAGTGAGTGGAAAGTCTTGTGGCTACATTGGCGGTAGAAGCATCTTAGCATTGGTGTGGGTCTCCACGTGGCTCCTCCAGCTCCAAGGCTCTGGCTGCTATTAGCATAGCTACATGTGGCTTGTCAACAGGAACGTCTCACAGGGAGATGAAGCAGAGAGTATGTGTCCCACCTCCAGCAAGCTATTTATCTCCGTAGCGCCTCCAAATGAGGTCATCAAACTGCAACCTGATTGACAGGCTGGACTCCACCCCTTCACTCTTAATAGTCTCAAGTTGGCCCCAGATTATGTAGCTACCACAACCTGCAAGCAAGTTGAGGTGACTATCTGAGAAAGGTTTGGCAAGGTATCTTGCAGATGAGGCTTCCCAAGCATCCTCTCGGGATTTGAGGAACCATTGGCCAGGTCACGACTGAGGTAGGAAGAATGAGAAGTGCACAGGGAAAGACAACAGGGGGAGGCAAGCAAAACTAAGAATCTCTGTAACTGGAGTCACAATCCAGGAAATGCTGGCCCATTACATGAACAGGAGAGCAGTGACACCAAGCTCCCTCTCCATGTTTTCTCCTGGTCAGTTGGAAGTCGTGGTGAGCAGAGGCTCCAGTTAAGATGGCCTAGCTTCAAACCCTCCCCTCTGATTTAGAGTTCATGAACATGCACTGGCATGAGGTGGACTCCACTGTGACAAGGATTTCCAATGATGTGCTCTTCATGGAAGCAGATTGTCACAGCTTTCTGCTGGGGAGTGGCTGTGGCTTGTGTGTTCAAATCACAAACCTTTCCGTTAGCAACCAAGGGCTTTCCCAATGCACCACCAACACCTCCTTATTTTTTCTCAACGTTTTATTGTGATTTTGGCTGAAAGATAGCAGAACTAGTTGGTTTTTCTTTCAACGATTCATATTCTAATACATGACATTGTTTGCAGTCCCCACAGTGAAACCACACTCCATTCACTTCCTCCCGCATTTATCATTTCCACTCATCTCTCTCTCCTATTCCTTCTTGCCTTTATCCCTAGGCAAATACTGACTTAAAAAAAACCCCACACATCTTCTATGGTGGATTGTTCTAAGAACATTCGAACCAGGACCTCCTTCTTTGATTCCTTTCAGAGCACTCAGTAGGAGTAGCCAGGTACAAGCTAGTTCTTTGAATCTCAGGGACATGAAATCTAGAGTTCATGTGGTCCATTGGTAACTTTGGATTAATTGTTTTCTTGCAACTTTGATTGTATTCACTTTTCCTTTCTCTGAAAGGGGAGACACCAGTAGTTGTAACTGAGATGGATGCTTCCAAATTTTCAAGACCTGGTTTTAAGACCTCAGTCTTAAAGATTGGATGTAGAACTCTGTTTTTGTGAGGTATGTTATGCCAATTGACCTTTTTGTCTCCCAAGACTGTGGACCTAAGACACCAGGCCCAGTAACTCATTCTCTCAAGATGTCCGGTTAAACTTTTCATTACTTCATCTCCTGTATGCTCTACTATATTCATGGAATATTCAGGCACGTCAAAGGATCTGTTGAAATGTTCCATTGTCTTGTACTTCCATTTTTCTGTGAACTTTTGTTGCTCTCTTGTCTATCAATAAATATATATGTATAAATGTTCTTTACCAAACCTATATCTATTCCTGTAAAGGTTCCTTCCAACTCCCATTTAGTTTGTGTGTATATCTATGCACCTGTTCTTAGATTACTCTTGTTACTGTCAGAGAAAAATTATAAATGTAATGGTGAGATGTAGTCAATTACTTAAAATGGCACTTTTGATCACAATTCCTTGTGTGATAGATTATAACTTCTGAACTCTATGCAGGTGGCTATTATCCCATTTTGGAAAGAATGCTCTGCTATACTAATGGACAGGATTGATGTGGGGTTGAGTCTCTACTTAGTAGAGGGTGTGAACCAAGTGACCACCCTTTGTTCCCTTGGGAGTATGGTCTGCTGAAAGACAAAACCATACCTCCATCCAAGCCATTCCTCTATGTAGAAGAGTCATCATGAAAACACAGAAATCCCAAGACCACTGAAAGAAACACCACCAGAGGAGCATGTTCAAGATCACTCTCTCAAGTAGAACAGGCCAAGCCCAGTGGCACCAAAGACCATGACGGGCAAGGAGTCCAGGACAGAGCAGAGGAGCAGCTCTGAGACTGAGATGGAGGCAGACATCTTTCTGAACCACAGAAGCAGAGGCCGAAGCAGAGGGATCATGTGGCTGAGAGACAAGATCAGAGAGAGACATGGCTGCTGGCTGAGGAGAGGTGTTGGCTGGATCAGTGTCCTTACTGTTTAATGATATTGACTTGTGGTGACTTGTCAACTTTCTTAATAACCAACCAACCAGTCGTCATACCAGGAGGGTAAGGGGAAAGTGGGGGGAGAAAGGGGGAACCGATCACAATGGTCTATATATAACCCCCTCCCAGGGGGATGGACAAGAGACATGGGGGTAAAGGGAGAGATCGGACAGCGCAAGACATGAAAAAATAATAATAATTTATAAATTATCAAGAGTTCATGATGGAGGGAGGGAGGGGGAGGGAGGGAAGCAGGGGGGGGAAAATTAAGAGCTCAAGTAGAAAGAAATTGCTTTGAAAATGATGATGGCAACATATGTATAAATGTGCTTAAGACAATGGATATATGTGTGGATTGTGATAAGAGTTGTACAAGCCCCCAATAAAATGATTTAAAAATAAATACCCAACCAACTCACTGCCATCCAGTCAATTCCAATTCAAAGCAACCCAATAGGCAAGGTAGAAATGCCTCTGAGGGTTTCCAAGATCGTAAATCTTATGGAAGTAGAAAGCTTTCTCCCAAACTTCCCTCAAAACAAACAAGCAAACAAATCACTGCTATTAAATCAATTCTGACTCATAGAAACCCTATAGAACAAGGTAGAACTGCCCCTGTGGGTTTCCAAGAATGTAACTCTTTTCAGGAGTAGAAAGCCTCATCTTTCTCCCACAGAGGAGCTGCTGGTTTCAAACTGACTAACTTGAGGTTAGCAGCCTAACATATAACCCCTGCACCACCAGGGCTTCTTAATGAACTTCCCCAATAAAATCCCATAATTGTGAGTTTTGTCTGTGGGTTCTGGGAAGCCATTACAATGAATTACTGAGCCCAGCAGAGATGTAGAGGGCTGTGCAAGAAATGGTTGATGTCGGAGGGTAAAGAAGGTAGAGTCAGGTCTGACCTCGACCTCTTTGCAAGGGAAGCCAGAGGAGGTCAGATATGGCCTCTGCCCCATTTTTGCAAATGGAATTTGCTTTTGTTGCTGTTAACACTTGTGCTCCTCCCGGTATCTTCCTTTGCCTTCATGACAAAGGTGTTCCATTTCATTTTTGATGACTTTCTGTTTTCCTAGGTTCATATTTCATAATTTGGTGTTCCAATTAGTAATGGATAGTTATAGCTAATGCTTCTCATTTTGAGTTCTGCCTTATCAGCAAATGAAGGTGCCCCAGGAACCAACTCTCTCCACATCACTAAGGTCAACTCTACTTTGTGGAGGCAGCTTTTCCTCAGTCACATTTTGAGTGCCTTCCGACCTGAAATTTTCTGACACTATACTTGACAATATATTGCTCTATTCATAAGGCTTTTAGTGGCGCCACCATCAGAAACTAACCATCTATTCCTAATTCCCATTCTGTCTCTGTCTGAAAGCTCTGCTGACACTTGTCTAGCTTGTGTGACCCTGCTGCTATTTGAAATATTGGTGATATTACTTCCAGCATTACACAACATGCAAGCTACCACAGCTGACAAGCTGATAGCTGAGTCGTGTGCATATGC
>NW_022103899.1:42893278-42894943 GCF_000313985.2 Echinops telfairi | reverse complement strand
CAAATGTTTTGAGAATGATGAGGGCAATGAATGTACAAATGTGCTTTACACAATTGATGTATGTATGGGTTGTGATAAGAGTTGTATGAGCCCCTAATAAAACGATTTTTTTTAAAGAATTATTGTCTTCACCTAGAAAGGTGCCTGCAGAGATGCAGCCAGTGAATCCAAGGTGACACGGGCTCCTGTCTGGCTTTTCTGAAGGGACAAGAGGCCCACCTCACAGGTGGCAGGAAAGAAACCCCAGGGACAGAAGCCCACCTCACAGGTGGCAGGAAAGAAACCCCAGGGACAGAAGCCCATCTCACAGGTGGCAGGAAAGAAACCCCAGGGACAGAAGCCCACCTCACAGGTGGCAGGAAAGAAACCCCAGGGACAGAAGCGATCAAGTAGAGCAGTGGAAAGACAGGAGAAGAAAACGCTTCTGAATGTGCTCAAACACTGTGCTGTTGGATAAAGCACAGACTTTCAATTCCATCTGAAGTTCCAGATGCAAAGGTAATAAAGGGGTACTCCAAGATCAGTTCAAAGTCTCCTTTAACGGGCATTTCTAGAAAAATCACTTGCAAGACCTTTCCTGAGATTATTTTAATGGAGCTTTGCCTAGCTTAACCTAATGCAATCCTAACCACACTGCAGAAGCCCACTTTCATTTGCTAATGGACGTTTTAAAGTCCAGTTATTTATAGGTAAGGTGCCGAGGAAGACTAAAGAAAAGGGAAGTCTGAAGTAAAAGGGTGTCTAATCTAACCTGGGTCAGTCAATTTATTTATGCCAACCACCTCAGCATCTGGGGTTTGCTTACACGGTTTTAATGGGCGATGTTTAATTTATGTGTCGATGTATGTTCATGGCTGCAGGTGCACATGTCAAGATAGACATCTAAAAAGGGTGATGTGCTGCAGGCAAACTGCCCTCCCTGTTGGAGCACCTGGGATTTACAGATTGGAAAACAGCCTCCCCATTCAAGCAGCTGTCAACCATGATGAATGCTGAAATCTCGGGTAAGAGGATGGAATGAGAGTCGGAGCTCACGGAACCTGTTGGAACTTAGTCCATTTCTCTTCATCCTTGACGATCGAAAGACTAGTGATGTGTTATTCTTTTCCAGGTTGCGCGGAGGATGTCTGATCCAAGACATAAGAAGGTCACTGGACAGATGTAGGAACAGCTTCGGAATGATTTTGAAAGGAGTAATTGGAACTTTTGAATCTATACCATTGGCTAGATTAATATTGTTAGAATTACCAAATGTCTCATGGAGGTGACTTAAATTATTTCTTAACAATGCTGCCTCTACAACAGTGGTTCTCAACCTTCCTAATGCCGCAATACTTTAAACAGTTCCTCAGGTTGTGGTGACCCCCACAACCATAAAATTATTTTTGTTGCTACTTCATAATTTTAACTTTGCTACTGTTATGAATCAGGTGACTCCTCTGAAAGAATCGTTCAACCCCCAAAGGGGTTGCCACCCACAGGTTGAGAACCGCTGCTCTAAAATGAACTAGGGAAAGATATAAACTTTATATATATATGAAAGGATTTTGAGCTCATATTAATCATAAGTCCTAATCTAAAAGCAAGTGGTTCTTTTTATTTCTTTTTAAAATCATTTTATTGGGAGCTCATACAACTTTTACCACAATCCATACATCCACCCAT
>NW_022103899.1:42891040-42892387 GCF_000313985.2 Echinops telfairi | reverse complement strand
ATCTATTCCCCCATCATATATAAATATATTTACATATGTACATGCCTGTATTTAGAGCTCTGTAAATGTCCTTTGCCTCCTAGTTCGTTCCTCTATTTCCTTTTACTTTCCTTTTGTCCCACTGTCATGCTCAGCCTTCATTTGGGTTTCAGTAATTCCTCTTGGTTATTTTGCCCTTGATCAAGCCTACCAGGCCTCCTATACCCTCCTCACCATTGATTTTGGATCACTTGTTGTTCCTTTGTCCCTGGGTCTGTTAACACCACTTCCTTTCCCCCTGCTTCCCCCTCTCCCTTGCCCGCCCCGCCCCCTGGAACCATCAGTCCGGTTGTTTTCTCCTCCAGATGGTTTACCCTGGAACAAGTGGTTCTTATGATGTAGTCCTGCTCAATACTTGCCCTCATGAAGTGACCATTGAAGATATGGGTACCATAGTAAAGTGTGGTAAATAAACCCAATAGTGCTCAGCTATTAGAAAGAATAATATCTGGGGTCTTAAAGGCTTGTCTTAAAACAAGCAGCCATCTTAGTGAGGTGTCAGCTAAGTTCACATGGAAGGAGGGCACCAGCTCATGTGATCCACAGATTGTAAATAATTAAATCCCAGATCAAGAGCAGGGAATTTTATTAGTTTAAATTCTGAGCACCTCGTTTGCAGAAGGCTAAGGATGACAGTGAAAGCCCAAAATGTATTTGCAGAGTCCCCTCACTGATTGAGTGTCCGTTGAACTCTCTCAAACTGTTGACTGGGGATGTGAATTATCTTGCTCTCAGCAAAAGTCACTGAAAAATAAGCTATAGGAGATACGGTTAGGTTAAAATTTAACATCTTATCATCTATTGTCCCTTTTGACCCATTTTTAATTTGTTCTAGTTTCTATTATCTTCTGCTTTCTTTCGGATTCAGGTTTTTCTGTGGTTTATTTTATTGTCATTGTTGGAGTTTGGGTATGACTTTCTTCATCTGAAATCCAGGGTAGGTAATCCATACAGAAATAACTAGATCGATCATTTTTAGGATTATGCCACAGAAGGTTGGGGGCTGACAGGAAAAAATGTTCTAAAATTGATTGTGGTGATGATTGCACAACTCTTTTTAATATATTTAAATCATTGAATTCTGTGGTACATGTGGCAGTTCCATAATCTCCTGTCAATTTGCAAAGGGGTGGAGTCTAGCCTGTAAATCAGGTCACAGCTTGATGACCTCATTTGGAGGCACGAAGGAGATACAGTGAACCCTCGCCACTTTGCGCTTCGACTTCCGCGGCTTCACTCTATCGCGGTTTTTGCGTAACAGCGCATGCTCTGTCATTACTGCCACTGATTGGCTCATACTGTACACGC
>NW_022103899.1:42888427-42890357 GCF_000313985.2 Echinops telfairi | reverse complement strand
TCCTCCCCAGTTGTAGTATCAATCACCAAAAACTTGTGTCCTAATTTTCAAGAGTTGAGGGTCTTTTCATGACCCTCCCAAACTCCCCTGCCTGATCTGTCTTCCCTTCCTTTCTCGTTTCTCCTTTCCTATTTAAAATTCCGAAGAGGCTTACAAAGAAGCATTCAGAAAACGAAACACCTTTAGGCACAAAGGACTGAAGCTGGGCCTTTGATTCTGGTTTCTGAAAATAACCTGAGCTACTTAAGGTGCTGTTTTGTATTTCTGAAACAGTCAGGTACATAAGGGCTACAGGATCCCTACACTAGTGAACTAATTGCAGGAAAGGAGGTCATATGATACAGTCATGTATATTCATTGATTGGGTTGGTCATATCTATACATATAGACCCCTGTCATGCATAATCATGGAAGTCTCAATAATGAAGGGATTCTTGTCCTTGGAGTCCTCCCTTTTGTGGGCCAGCTGGATTGCTAGGAACATCCCTGATTCTGAGAGGGCAGCACATCCCTGGGACAATAGTGTTCTATAGCAGGCACTCACCCAGACCTTGTCTGACAGGTCTTTTCGTGTAGATCCTTTCTTGTTTTGATCAATAGATAATTCTACATCTAGCTAATAGTCTTGAGAATTGTGTGCATTTCCATGCAGAATTAATGAGCCCATAAGGGGTTATGGGATTCTACTTTAACTCAGGGTGTCTAATTCAGAGGGGGGCTTTCCAGGCAGTCCACAGGAAGTGCAGAGTCCTTCTAGCTTGTGACCATGGCCCAGAAGGCTGGAGGAGGAGAAAGGGACTGGTTGGTGTAAAGTGCAGGAAACTATGTGCACTCTGAGTCTATGGCTGGTCTCTCATGAGCTGGTCTGGGGTGGCCTGGAATGCTCTAACAACCTAACTCTGGATGATTAGGGTGAGAGAAGCACCACGGAAGCAGTGACTACTGAGTATAGGTATAGGAATCACATAGTCCTGAAAGGTCCTGACAATGCAGGTCTTAAAGATATTGGAAGTGCTGGATTTACTCCTAGGTGGGAATTGGATTTATGCTAATTCTTGCCATGTAGTTAATAATAAAGCTAAGATTTCTCCATCTTGCCCTTTTAAATAGGGCCACTAGTTTCACAACACCATGTCCTCAAGTTTGAAAAAATAATAAAAGCAGTCTATCTCATCTGTAACATCTTCATCAGATTGAAAAATATTTTCACATACATGATCCCATCTGATTGCCATATCAACCCTATGAAATAGGCAAGGCAGGCATTATTTTCCTTCAAAGATCTGAAAACATCATTGAAGTTATATGAGCCCCTGGTGGGGGGACAGTTAACACAATTAGCTGCTAAGTGAAAGATGGGATATTTGCTTCTACACCAAGGCACCTTGGAAGAAAGGTCCTGGTGACTTACTATTAAAAATCCAGTCATTGAAGTCCCTATGGCTCACAGTTCTGTTCTTCCACACAGGGAGTAGCCCTGAGTCAGAGTCAAGCCCAACAGCAACTGGTAGGTTGGGTGGACTGTGAGCCACTGCCCCTCTCAGATATAGGCTCTGATTTGTCTAAACGGATCAGATCATACATCTATGTATCATAAGAATTAACACCCCAAGTGGCCATGTAGCTCAGAAGCAACAAAGCCCACATGGAAGAAGCACACCAGCCTGTGCGATCACGAGGTATCGAAGGAATGAGGTATCAGGAATCATCAGAACAAAAAATCATATCATTATGAATGAAAGGGAGTGCAGAGTGGAGACCCAAAACCCATCTGTAGGCAATTGGACATCCACTTACGGAAGGGTCTCAGGGAGAAGACGAGCCAGTCAGGGTGCAATGTAGCAACAATGAAACATACAACTTTCCTCTAGTTCCTAAATGCTTCCTCCTCCCCCACTATCATGATCCTAATTCTACCTTACAAATCTGG
>NW_022103899.1:42880916-42888254 GCF_000313985.2 Echinops telfairi | reverse complement strand
GACAACAGAAAAGTGGGTGAATGGGAGATGTTGGACAGTGCAAAATATGACAAAATAATAATTTATAAATTATCAAGGGTTCATGAGGGAGCAGGGAGTAGGGAGGGAGGGGTAAAAATGAGGAGCTGATGCCAGGGGCTTAAGTGGAGAGCAAATATTTTGCGAATGATGAGGGCAATGAATGTACAAATGTGCCTGACACAATGGATGTAAGTATGGATTTGATGAGTTGTATGAGCCCCTAATAAAATGATTTTTTTTAAATTAGTCCCCAAACGAGGAATAGCACAAATTTGAACACCAGCCACTGTTGATCTCCAGTCCCATCTTCTCCATGAAGTCTGTCTTCCGCGGTACCTCGGCCCACAGGGCTGCCTCCTCCTCGACATTTCCAAAGCAGCGGGTCCCAGACCAGGAAATCGGCCTGGTTTCATTGGACAAACTTAACCAATAAGTAGGGCCCCCCAAGGGTACATGCTGGGCCCCACAAATCAGTGCCCATTTCTTGACATTTGGCATGGGAAATGCTCAGCTCTGAGCTGGGCTGAACCTTTGGCGAGCCCATAGTAGTGTCTATGTATATTAGGTGTATAAATGGTTGCCTTTAGCCTTCCTAGACAGAATGTAGGAGATTGAGCCCAGCACACCTTCACTTTCTCGATGGAAAGTAAGTCCACGGGGAAAGTCATTTGGCCAAAAGCACTCAACAAGTCAGGGGCTGATCCAGACCGCGGTGCCCTGACTCCCCGCTCTCTCCACCACACTGCCTCAGAACCATCCAGCTATTTCTACATTTGGGTTAAAAGATGGACTCGTTGATCCTACTAAAGATTGAGATGCCCAAACCCTCCACCTTCTAGCGCCAGGTACCACCAGACATGGACAGATGTCAAAATCTTCTCGTTGGCTTGCCATGAAAAACATGCTATCCTGTTGCTACTTAATTATCTAGTATTAGCTTCTCTGAATTTATATCCTGGAAACCTCCACTTACTATCTATGTGGTTGTAGGCAAGTTTTCAAATATCTCGATGGCTCAGTTTCCACCTTTGTAAAGTAGGATTACACAGGTAGTCCCTGACTTACAACTGAATTTCCTTCTGATGTCTCCATAGTAAACCAGGTCTGATGCAGGTCAAATACCTGTTCTTCTTTTATTTATTTATTTATTTGTTTGTTTGTTTGTTTGTTTGTTTATTTATTTATTTATTCTTTTCCTTTTTTGAGCTTTCATTATTATTGTTGTTTTTTATTATCATGATTGTAACAATTCTGGTCTTCATTTGTCTTTGGGGGGGCTAAAGCACTACATATAAACCTTTAAAATATCTGAATATATACATACATAAAAATACATAAATAATAAAGTTTTACTCCAATAATGCATCAGTCAGTGCTCCACTTGTGAAAGGTTCTGAATAATTCCTGGGCAAAGGGATGCGTTTCTCGTCAGAACGTTAATGACTGCTGTCTGTGCGGTCCTTCCTTTGAGGCTTCATGTGTTCTGCAGTGTCTTTGTCCCCAAACCTGCCTTAGCCCAATGATCTGCTTTTGGGTCCGTGTTATCAAACAACTGGAGGTGCTGATTTTTAGAAAAGCAACGTCAGGTAATCCTTTCACGGTAAGTCATAACCCTGAGAATTTGAGAGGGAACATCTGGGAGTTACAGCATCAGCCAATGACAGCAGCAGCGTCAGATGCACAGTGCTGCATAACCCTAATGGTAACATGCACGAAACGCAGAGGGTCGAAGGAAGCTCATTAGAACTCAGATACTCAGTAATTTGGAGACGATCTGTGGTTCCCACCTCAAAAGAGATTAGTACGAATGAAATATAAAATGAATCTGAAGCCCTCAGGATAGGACTTGCACACAGTACAGTCATCCTTCACGATCCTCAGAGGGCTGGTTCCAAAAACCACCCCCACCTACCAAAGTCCTCAGATACTCCAGTTCCTTGTGTAAAATGGTGCAATATTTGCATATGAACTACACACATCTTCCCTTATAAATCATCTCTGGATTGCAATGCCTAATACATGGATGCCATGTGAACACGTTCCGTCTCCTCGTGTCCTTGCAGAGATGGCTGTGGTCATTTAATTGCTTTGTTTTGTTTTTTCATCTCACAGTCGTTTCCATGAGCAGCTGATTGAATCCACAGATATAGAACCCATGGATACAAAGAAATTACTGTAAGTGCTTAATAAAATTAGCTACTAATAGTATTATACTAGTATAATATACTAACAGTATAGTATATATAGTGTAATGCATAGTATATTATGTGTAATAGTAATATATACTATATATACAGTATATAACTAATGGTACCGGTATATTATATATACTATTAATTATACTAATAGAATTACTAATAGCATTATACTATTATAATAGTCTTATAATACTCTCCCTTCTGATATTTCTCACGATTGTCCTGCATTGACATTTCACTCTTTAGTCAATGTCTAGCTTTCTGCGCATGCTCTACCCTCTTGCAAGGCGCCTACATGACCAAGATCACGTCATACTGATTATAGCTTCGATAATACCTAGGAGAGCCCTGGTGATGTTAATCAATAAGCACTGGACTGCTACCCATAGGTTGACAGTTCAAACCCACCAGCTACTCTAAGGGGGCACGACTAAGCAGTCTGCCTCTGTAAAGCGTTAGAGCCTCACTGTGAATCAGAATCCACTCAGTGGCTTACAGCACCTAGGTCAGGGCTCTGCACTCAACAGAGCATCCAACAAAGAACTGTGGGGCCGGGAGGCAAGAATCTCCTCACTGTTGGCCTTAGGAAAGCCCGCTGGCTGGCTGGCTGGTTCAGTGGAAGGTCTAGAAACTCAACTTTTAAAATCAGCAACAGAGAAAATTGTAGAGGTTTCTTGAAGTGGCAGTGAGGCAGTAACTGTCTTTTGTACCAACTCCGTTGTGGTGGGCGCAGGGGTGTTGATTAAGCTCATAACAATCCACGTGACAGTAAAACAGTAGAACTCCCCCGCAGGATTTCCTAGGTCACAATCTCCACAGGACTAGATCACCAGGTCTTTCTCTCAGGGGTGATTTCAGAACTGCCAGGCTTTGACCTAGCTCCTGAGTGCTAAAATGTTGCACCCCCAGGGCTCCTTGGGCCATCTCTAGGCAAGACCAAGAAGAGCCAGGCTCTGCTGCAGCTGATGAAGTTGATTTAGGTGTCGAGAAGGACTTCCTTGCTGGGTTGGGATGCTGAGACTTGTAAAGGGGGGCATGGTGTTTTCTTGGGGGCTTTCGTAAAGAGGAGACCACTTTATTCCTACTGTGGATGGAGAGGGGTCCTTGTCACAACAAGTGGGTAAATGTCTACTACTATTTTGCAGGTCTGGAATTTAAGGAGAACAAAGATACCAGGTCTCTGAGAACCAAGTCCTAAGCAACCTGCACAGACCCCATTTGAAGCTCCCATCCCATTCACCAAAGCTGTAACCACAGCATTCTCTCTAGGTTGTAATGGGGAGAAATGGTTTGGGGGCAAGGGAGTAATGGATGAGGTTGTTGGGAATTCGTGATACCGTTTCACTCCAACAATCTGAGCTCCTTAGGACAAAGGTGTGGCGTAAATACCAGGCATTCTGATTACAAGTCAGAATTTTTCTCTTCAAACCTCTTCCTCACTTTGATATGCTTACCAATAAATCATTTCGGAAAAAAAGGGGGGAATGAAGACATGAGAGCTTGCTTACCAACAGGTCTCATGTTTGGGATCCTTTTACAGATGCTTCCTCAACACCCTTTCTCTGAGGGATCCACTCTTGTGGACTAGCCAGACACCGTTCTGTCTAAACAGGAAGTTCCCTCCTCCCTTCTTCCTCCACTTTATTTACCCTTTGACCTGAACATAATATAAATATTTAATCTCCTTTAGTACCTGAAAAGTATCTGTATTTATTCTGTTTATTCAGTGATGGTTTCTTCAAAACAAAAAACTGAAAGATCAGGTCAAACTACCGGTTTGTCTGATTTTTCCACTGAGGTCATCCTTTTTGGTGTTTAATTTAGATAATTGACTACTTGTCCGCCCCCCACACACCACAGATTTTCCCAGCCCTCCTGCTCACCCACCCTGCCCCCACCCCCTACTCACTTTTCCAGATCCATTTCGCTCATGCCACCCCACCCCCACCCCCCACCTCTACAAGCTGGGGCAACTGGGCCTGCCCCTGCACTCCCAGCATGCTTCGACTTGGTCCACAACAAAGGCCTTCCCACTTCCTTTCTCCAGGATCCTGGGGGGCCTCTGGAGTCACACGTTTTGTTAGGTGCTACCAAGCTGATGTTTCACTCATAGATCCCCTGTGCCAACGTACAACGGTCCCTTTCTTGGTTGTAATCTTTGTGGAAGCAGATTGACAGGTGCCAGCCACCCCCATGCCCCCTGTGGAACCACGGGATGGTTCAAATCACCCAACTTCATCAGCCAAGAACTTAATCAGGGTGCCACCAGCGGCTCCTGGGAGCCACAAACCAACCTCACCCCATGCTGACTCACAACGACCCCAGAGGACAGGGTAGGAATACTCAGTCCTCCTTTGGGTTTCCAAGGCTGTCAATCTTCCCAGGAGCAGAAAAGCCTCATCTTTCTCCCCCAGAGAGGCTAGCACTTTGGAACTTTAGACCTCGGGGTTAGCGGCTCCTCCACTATGCCACCAGGGCACCATTGGGGCTACACCACCTGGCTTCAAACACAAACTCTGCCTCTATCTAGTTTTGAGACCCAGTGCAACTTTTCTATGAACACAGATAGTATATTATTCATTTCTCTTTCTTTTTTAAAAAGCAAGTTTCTGGTTTCTTGAAGATACTGGGATGCCTGGGTAGTGCCAATAGTGACCGCAAGGCGCTGCTAAGCACAACGTTGGCGCTTGGAGTACAACCAGAGGTGCCTCTGAGAAACATAGCCTGGTCATCCACATCTGAAAACACAGCCCCTGACAACCACACAGCGCACACTGCTGCCTGGGCACATGGGGTCGGCATAGGAGGAAGGGACTTGGCAACAACTGCGACCGGGCCTGCTTAAGAAGACACCATGTACTACATTAGCTGGGGGATGCAGATGGGGTGGGGGGATGGAACAAAGGAAAAGAATGAATGGTCATGTGGAAAGGGAAAATGAGAAAGAGGAAGGGGAAGAAAAGACAATGTAATGGAAAAAAAATAAACATTTAGGAGTGGTTGAGACTTTAAACATCTAATCAGTAAATTAGTATCTCAAACCTCAATCTAACAGCCCACTATGAGTCTCTGGCTTAGGGCATGAGGGTTAACTTTGTGGCTAGCTCTTCCCACGCACCACTGAAGCCTGGGCTGAGCGCAGGTACAAGGCAGGATGAGACATGAGCACGTCTCCCACAGCCAGTCCTGGCACAGCTCACAAAGCCTGCCTGTGGGGCCTCTGCTTTGCTTTGCTTGTTTCTTTTCGCTGGATCCCTCCTCCTGCAGAGCGGCTGGATAGGCTTGAACCACCAACCTTAAGGTTGGTAGCCAAGCACTTCACTATTGCATCACCAGGCCTCGTATCCTCTACATTCCCATTTTATTTATCTGCCTTCCATTCATGACTTATTTGACCCCATCTGTTACCATTGGCTATTTGTCCATTGACTCCTCTCTAGAGATGCCCCAGGACAACATGCACAGCATTTTGTTGCCTGCTGTACCATCTGAGGGCCTGTAGGTAAGAAAACCATTTCAGAAAACCATTGTCAAGTGCAAGAAGAAATAAGAGAATCGAATCCATCATGCGTGAAGAAGAACCAGGGCCCAGAGCAGGAAGAGTTGATCAAGTTCACATTCTCCAACCTTGTTTGTGGCAGATCCTGAATTCATCCCACAAGACCATGTGCTGCCATCTGAGTAGAACCCCTCACCCCCACCTCCGAGTGGACTTGGAAGCAGTGTCTGCTTATCACTGCTCTTGTTAGGTGGTATCAAGTCCGTTCCAACCCATAGCAACCCTATGCACAACAGAATGAATTCCGGCCCTGCCCTGCACCACCCTTACAATTGTTCCTGTGTTTGGCCCATTGTTGTAGCTACTGTGTCGATCCATGTCTTCAGGGCCTTTCTCTTTGTTGCTGCCCCTCTAGTTTACCAAGCATGATGTCCTTCTCCAAAGACTGGTCTTTCCTAACATGTTTGTCCAAAGAGTATCTGATGATATCTCACCATTCTTGCCTCTCAAGGAGCACTCTGGCCATACTTCTTCCAGGACAGATCTGTTTGTCCTATTAGCAGATGGTGGTACTCTTAATATTCTTCTCCAGCACCACAATTCAAATTCCTTGATGCATTTTTTTCTTCTATTTTTATTGTTAGCCTTAGTTAGTTACCAAAGATGAATTCTCTAGACATCTGACCTCCTTTTGCAGCACTTACTAAAGAAGGCATTAAAAAAAGAATACTCAAGCAGCCAAAATACATATGGGGCTTTACTTATATGCCATGCTCTATGATTGGCTTAGGGAAGGCTGCAAAGAGAACGCAGAAGGAGAAAGGAGTGCCTCTAGGGACAAAAGGTCTATGCTGGAGTCCTGGTGTTAACATTTGTTCTCATGAGGACAAATCCTCTCCCTGGACTCGTGTTTCACACCTGTGAGATGGGGAAGCACATCTTGACCCTTGTATCTCACCAGGTTGTTGTGACTCCATAAAAAAATTATTAATAAGCAGAGTTTATACATTGTAAAATTCCATAGAAATGTGAGTCAGATACAATGTGGTGTAATGGAAAAACACTGCACTTAAAGCCACAGGACCCAAGCACTGACTTTTCACACACTTCCCCTGGGACTTTAGGCCAGACGCTTCACCTCTGTGTCTTTATGTATAACAAGGGCTTCACAGACGTGCTGTGACAGTTGAGATACTGCATGCAGATGCACACATCCTGGGCTCCCTCTGCCCTGCAGATTCTCGGTTGATACGAGGGCAAGCACTTGCAGCAGATAAGGAGCGGAGAGTGTACGCAGGAGGCGCGAGAGCAGGTGGCAATAGCAGTGGATGCAGGATCTGACGGGCCGGAAGGATCAGAGCGAGGTGGGGTGAGACATGTGCCTGGAAGGACTATGAAGGGAGGTGGAGCAGGGAATCAAAGAGACACCCGTGTGAGCATTAAGTGCACACATGATAGGCATGAAGTTAGATGAACCCCTGAAATGATTGTTTCCTCTTTAAACCTGACAACAAAAATATTCCTTGAAGTCTTCTTACAACCAAATAGGAGTTTCGCTGCTGTAAGCATTGTGTTCCTTCAAGATCGATCTATGTGGGAGCAAACTGATAACAGCAACGG